>NC_081563.1:6567876-6727000 GCF_022355385.1 Mustela nigripes
TGTCCATCAACAGATGAATGGATCAAGAAGATGTGGTATATATACACAATGGAATACTATGCAGCCATCAAAAGAAATGAAATCTTGCCATTTGCGACAACATGGATGGAACTAGAGCGTATCATGCTTAGCGAAATAAGTCAAGCAGAGAAAGACAACTATCATATGATCTCCCTGATATGAGGAAGTGATGATGCAACATGGGGGCTTAAGTGGGTAGGAGAAGAATCAATGAAACAAGATGGGATTGGGAGGGAGACAAACCATAAGTGACTCTTAATCTCACAAAACAAACTGAGGGTTGCTGGGGGGAGGGGGTTTGGGAGAACGGGGTGGGATTATGGACATTGGGGAGGGTATGTGCTTTGGTGAGTGCTGTGAAGTGTATAAACCTGGTAATTCACAGACCTGTACCCCTGGGGATAAAAATATATGTTTATAAAAAATAAAAAATTAAAAAAAAAAAAGGAAAAGAAAAAGAACTTGGAGTCTTTACCAGACTTTGAAGAAAAAGTTAACATCTCTGTATTTTATGTAAACTTATATTAATACTCAATTGATCAACTAATTTTATATACTTTGAGAAAAATCAAGGCTCCTAGAATTAGTTAAATTAATTTGCTTAGCCCCAGGTTCCTCATCAATGAAATAGGCGGCATAATGCCGAATTTTTGCTCTAAGAACTAAATTTTAGTTTTCACAGGTAGAACTGCATTATTTTTCCTCTACATTTAAGAGAGCTTTTATTTTTTTTTTTTAAAGATTTTATTTATTTATTTGACAGAGAGAGATCACAAGTAGGCAGAGAGGCAGGCAGAGAGAGAGAGAGAGAAGGAAGCAGACTCCCTGCGGAGCAGAGAGCCCAATGTGGGACTCGATCCCAGGACCCTGAGATCATGACCTGAGCTGAAGGCAGCGGCTTAACCCATTGAGCCACCCAGGCGCCCCTTAAGAGAGCTTTTAAATAGAGAAACAGACTTAGCGGGATGAATAAAGCACTGTGGGGAAGAGGATCCTTGCCAAAAAGGGAAGAGGGGTGGTAGTTTCTCACTATTCAGGTTTGATACCTAACGATGAAAGAAAAGAGGTGGGGTGTGAACTTACTCTGACCGCCTGTGGGTGCCCAGGAAACTGGGTCCTTCCTCTTCTTTGTCAGAGAAGGAATGTCTCTTTGGTCTTTGGATCTCAGCGGTTACAAGAGTATCAGGAAGAACAGAAATTCATTTTGTTGCCTTAGGTTATCTTGGGAGTTCTAGCCACGAGGCCTGCCTTTTCGTGGTGCCAGCAGGGGTTGTCCTGGCTGATACCGAGAGGCTAGGTATTCAGTGGCCCTGCCACTCAGGCATCTCAGTGGTAACTAGGAATTCATTAGCTCAGGCCAAGTACCAGCTTACACCGCAGACGTGGCTGTTGGAGCCCAGATTGATATTTTAGCATTTATTTACACATCTTTGACTTACTGACTTTTAGGTACATCAGGGGAGAGTTTAATGACCAAAGAGAGTATATCTGTTTCCAAAATGGCATCTTCAGGGAGAGACCAGGGCTCAGGGAAGAGATTGTCCAGGGGATACACCACCGAGATCCTTCTGTATGGAGTAGGTGATTTGAGCTAATCAAAAATCCCACATGTAAATCACTAATGACTAGTGCTTAGGCACAGAGACTTTGTGTGTATGGTCTGTTTCACCCTACTCCACCCCCACTGGTGACATTAATTGGTAATTTTTTCTCCTGTTACTCTGAACATCACCTTCCATGTTGTTAGATGAAAGTTTTTAAAGCATTTTCCGTAGCTAAGTATGAGTCCCTATGTAGGAGATTATGAAAACATCAGTAAACAGTAGTTGACAGTCTAATAACCACTTAAGAGGTTGCTTTGATGACTTCCAGGTGTCATGGAAGATGTTGGGAGGAACATGGAAGAAAATTTAACAGCATGGACAGAAAATCTTTTTAGCCTTTTGGGTTGGGCAAAATCTTGTAGATATGATACCAAAAGTATGATCTATAAAAGAAAAAAATTATAAATTGGACTTCATCAAAAGAAAGAATAGCTGCTCTTCAGAAGACACTGTTAAGAGAATGAGAAGCCATACAATGGGAGAAAATATGTGCACATCCCATATCTGATAAGACATTTGTATTCAGAATAAAGAATTCTTATACAGTAAGAACACAAAAACCCAGTTTTTTAAATGGACAAAAGAAGATTGTGAAATGATACTCAACATCATTAGTTAATAGGGAAATGCAGATTAAGACCACAGTAAGGTATCATTACACACCAGTTAGAATGGTCAAAAACAAAGTGAAATGAGCAAAAAAAAAAAAAAAAAAAAAAAAAAAAACTGACTGTACCTAAAGTGGGGATTTAAAATGGTGCAGCCATTTTGGATGTTTGACAGTGTCTCGTAAAGTTGGACGTACATTTATTACACTACCTATAGTTCGCTCTCTTACATCTTTACCCAAGTGAAATGACAGCTCCACATAAAAATCTCTGTTCGAGTGTTCGTGGTGGCTCCGTTCACAGTGGTCAAAAAGTAGCAACAACCCAAACGCCCTTCAGCTGGTAGGGGGATCAACCAAGCGGAGTTTATCTGTACGATGAAGTACTGGTCAGCAATGAAGGGAACAAACTTCTGACACATCAACAATATGAATGACTTAAATGCATTATGCTGAAAGAAAGTCTCAAAAGGTTACCTATGGTATGACTCCCTTTATGTGACTTTCTGGGAAAGGCTATAAATTGCAGCGATGGAAAAACATCAGTAGTTGCCTAAGGCCAGGGATCTGGGAGTGTGGAGAGGGATGGACTGTTAAGAGGCCTGAGAGACTTTCGGCTTGAAGGGCCAGCTCTGCGCGTTCACCCTGGTGGTCATCACAGGACTGTTGTTTTCCAGAGCCCGCGGAGCCGCACACTGAACATGATGGGTTTGTGTGTACATTATACCTGAATTTTGAATAGCTGGGAAACCAAATCCTACTGGAAAACTGGAGAGAAGGATGCAGAATTCCTGCAGAAAACTGTAGGGCTTTGTGAAGTGCCTCTGTTTTTTGTAGCTTTTGGGGAAGAGGTAGGCAAAGTAAAGTACATTTTTAAAGAAGGAGTATCTGTACAGAAGGTTATTCTAGATCACTTCTCCCATTTCCTGGGCTTATGGCCCCAAGGAAGTAATGCCCTAGTTGCCACCAGTATAGGCTTTATAAATGCATGAGAAAATCTGTCTAGGTTAGGTATTTGCAAGAGATTTTTAATAGTGGGTTTATCCACCAATTGGGATTAGACTATTTAGGAAACTTCTTCATTATTTTTTTACCTTGAGTATATTGTTACATTTATTATTTAAGAAAACAAATTAAAAAAAGATATTTGAAAGAATCACAAACCTCCTTTACCATAGGGTCCAAGGACAAGTTCTCTGATATATTTTAAATGTGGTATGTTCATTAAGATTTAGTTCACACATAATTGTGAGGAAAACAGTCATTATTAACATCGATTACATCTTTCTATCAGGAGACTGGTACCTACTGTTCACTTCGTATCCGTTACCGGATGTACCTCTGGTTTAATCCTCAGCAGAAGGGCAGCTGGGCAGCTGGGCAAGGAGGAACAGTTGTTTCTTAGGTGGTGGATTCCCTTTCTGAGAACAGACAGCAAGAGAATTTTACAGTGAGAGAAACCATTTCTACATTTTTGTATAATATCTTCTTCGGGACCTTGTGACATCTGGAAGTCTTTGGGGACGAGCACATCATTCTGTTGGCCAGCCGTCCCCTTCAGAGCTCCTTGCTTGCATCTGGGACGTAAGACCTGTCAGTGGGTCGTTCTAAGGCTGAGCCCTTACACGGAGTATTAGGAATTGAAGATGTTGCTTCAGAGAAACGTCTCTGAAATGTGTTTAGGTCCATTTCATCTCCATCCTGCTCCAAATGTTTTTCTGCCTCATACAGATACGTGTGGAAAAGCGAAAAGCCACTCTACCACTCGTCCATTGACAGAGCAGTGGTATATAAAAGAAGAGGTAAGTTGCATTTTCTCTTAACGCCATTTAGTTATATTGTTGTAGAAAAGCTAAATATCTTGACTTCCTGAAAAGTGAGTGTCTCAGGGCACCTGACCGGCTCAGTCTAGGGAGCCTGCGACTCTGGATCTCGGGGTTGTATTTCGAGCCCCATGTCAGGTGCAGAGATTACTTAAATAAATTTAAAAGTGTTTAAGGGATTATTTTACTTCTTCGAGTGTTCCGGTGCCCATCCAAAGAAATAATCGTCCTCCGTTAAGAAACCTCCAGAGGAATCTGTTTCAGGAACATTGTACTCTTTAAAACAGAACTTAAGTTCCCACCAAAATCTGAAATCATCCTGTATTTCTATGACTTTCAGAACTCTTTCTGTGGAGAATTGCCTATAAGGTGTCTTGTTCATTCTTTTTTTTAATTGTAAAAATACGTAAGATTTACCATTTAACTTTTTTCCCCTTTGCTGATTTTATTTTTTTAATTTAATTTAATTTAATTGTTTTCAGTGGTCCAAGATTCGTTGTTTATGCACCACACCCAGTGCTCCGTGCAGTATGTGCCCTCCTTAGTCCCCGCCACTTCAACCTTTTTTAGGTCGTTCCCCAGTTCTCCTCAGCTGCTTTCCTCTCCCCCGTGTTCCCCACTTCCGTTCTCCTGGTGCATTTGTCCAACTCAGAAACCGGCGTGGTACATTGCTAACAAGTAAACCCATCTGTGGTTTACTTTAGTTTTTATTTTATTCCTTTCCTTTTTCCCTCCATTTCCAGAAATGGTGGTGAGTCTACAAAAACAGTTTAGCGCACTGACTGATTCAGCACCAACTGTTGAAAAAAAAAGTCCTTCAAGTTTTCAGTTCAACTGGACTGAAGGAGACTCTGCAGGAACCTGTTTCCATGGCCATAGCCTCCAGGGGATCCTGAAGAAGAAAGGCCAGTCACTGACAATCAAGAATTCACTCTATTGGCTTAGTACCCAGAAATTCTGTAGAAGGTATGTGATGCTTTCAGAAATATGGGATAAAAAAGTCATGAAATCTCTAGTTTGGCCTGAAGTAGTATTCTTTCCTAATTTCAAAAAGTCACATAAAATTACAGTTGACTGTATAAGAACTGGATAGGTTGGGACGCCTGGGTGGCTCAGTTGGTTGGACGACTGCCTTCGGCTCAGGTCATGATCCCGGAGTCCCGGGATCGAGTCCCGCATCGGGCTCCCAGCTCCACGGGGAGTCTGCTTCTCCCTCTGACCTTCTCCTTGCTCATGTTCTCTCTCACTGTCTCTCTCTCAAATAAATAAATAAAATCTTTAAAAAAAAAAAAAAAAAAAGAACTGGATAGGTTATTTGTTAGAAGACGTTGGGCTCACAATCAAGAAAATTGGAATTACACGTTGTGTCTTGTTCAAGAGTTTTAGGGATAGAAGTGTTAGCTGACCTTACTGTGGTAATCACTATATGACACACGTTGCACACTTTAAATCTAACAGTTGTTATGTCCATAGTATCCTGATAAAGCTGAAAAAGGTTTTAGACTTTAAGGACTTTTTTCATCGTGCCTTTAAAATTTTTTTTTTTAAGATTTTATTTACTTATTTGACAGATCACAAGTAGGCAAAGAGGCAGGCAGAGGTTAAGGGGGGAGGGAAGCAGGCTCCCCGCTGAGCAGAGAGCCTGATGCGGGGCTCGATTCCAGACCCCAGGATCATGACCTGAGCAGAAGGCAGAGGTTTAACCCACTGAGCCACCCAGGCGCCCCATGTGCCTTTTTAATTTTATACTAATTTCATTGTATACTAATCTCAGTCTTTATCCCTAGAACCTGTTCACACAGCAGGTTCCCGTAGTGAGGAGGCCGGGCTGTGAACCAGGCCTTTGTCTGCTCTGCTGCTTGCGCCTTGTGGGCAAGTCATTTACCGTCTCGGGCAGCCGTTGTCCCCTCACGAAGCAGCATG
This sequence comes from Mustela nigripes, assembly GCF_022355385.1. Taxonomy (NCBI): domain Eukaryota; kingdom Metazoa; phylum Chordata; class Mammalia; order Carnivora; family Mustelidae; genus Mustela; species Mustela nigripes. Next base: position 6,573,855 of record NC_081563.1, read on the forward strand.
CGCAGACAAGCTTGGGGCAGCTCGTAGCTTTAGAAGAAGTAAAATGAAAAATCCCAGAGGCTCGAACAGGGCCTCGCACATAGTAGGTGCTCACTGGTTACCGTGTCGAATGAATGCACGGGAAATCGAGAATGAGGATTCAGTGAGATTGTGGCGTCTGTCACGTAGTGAATCTCAGTCCATGATAACTGCGATCATTACTCTGACTGAAACTGATTTTCTCTTGAAGACTCTCTTCTTGAGAATCAAAAGCTAAGTAGAATGTAGAAAATACAATAGGAGAGAACAAAATGAAGTTATCTGAATGAAAATTTCCTACTTAACAAAAGTTCAGCTGCGTCTAGAATGACCGCAGAGTGGCACGGTCCCAGCAGCAACAAGGAAAGGCCAGAATCCAAACCCCAGGCTCCGCTCCACGTCTGGGGGGGACACACGTTCCTGCGCAGTGGTCAGCGCAGTGGCTTTTTCCGATGTTAAGATTTGATCAAAAGGAAGAGAAATGGTGGTAGTCCTGGCCGGTGAGGGGCACCGGCATGAGACCAGTAAGCTGGGAGGTAGTGTTGTGGCGCCTTCTGTCTCTCATGCTTGTGGAATTGGTCCTCGGTTAGCTGGGGGGAGCTCGTACCTTTATGCTTTTCCCATGGGGCAATCAGTGGATTTCTAGATCTTTCTAAATCTTCACGGATATAATACAGTCATAGTTACATAATACAGTTAGTCACAAATAGACCTTGTAGAGTGAGAGATGAAACAGCTGGGATTTTTTTTTCTCTGCATGAACTGTAAGACTGAAAATGACAACCTGTAGACAAAGCCTCAGTGACACCATGACTTTATGCACCATGACTTTCTGTCCACCTTGCCTGTTTAGACCATAGCCTAGAACTACAGAGTGAGCCAAAAAGGCTTCCACCAACCAGTAAAAATGCCACAAAGTCCTTGACTAGAGCTAATGCACTTTTCTCAGAAAGCCCCTTAGCCCCTCACTCAGGCAGCTCGCTCTGCCTTCGGGTGTGTTTCCGTCAGGCTGAGTGGTCTGCCTTCCAAACTCCTAATCATCAAACAAGTCGGAGGGAGCCTCAGAGGTGCTCTGCTGATAGTCATCTCGACAGCAGACATTAGTGCCCTGCCGTGACGAACCAGAGAGGAGCCAGCAGCAGCAGCAGAAGCAGCCGGTCTGGAGCTCATTCACGACACTGGGCAGTGGCTCCACCTAACAAACCGAGCCCGGGGGGGCCTCAGTTGTCCCGCAGCGTGACCCACAGTGCCGTGTGCATTCTCTTTGGGTTTGTGTTTCCTAGCTGCATTTTCTAATATTTTTACAGTAAAACTGAACAACTTATAATAATATAATTACACCTTATGTTTTTATACTAATTTCATTTCATCCTAATTTATACTATGCGCTTATAATTTATGCTAATAACATGTAACTTGGTTTTCAAAGATGTCCGTACAAAATAAATGTAGTGTTTTGATGCTTACAAGAGCAGACCTTCAGGTGTGCAGAGAATTGTGTTACACAGAAGGTCTCCTGTCTGAGGGTTCGAGAGATAAAGGTTGTACAGTAGAATACTTGCGAGAGCACTCAGGCTATGGGAACTAAGCAGAGAAAGGCTGTAAGAGCACTTCAGACACGAAGAGGTCATTTATGCTTCTTATCTGAGGCAGAACGGGCAGTCCCCGTGAATGTAAATGCTTCCCTAATGTTCCGCGTGCGTGTTGAAGTGCGCTTCTGGAGGAGGCCTGTCACGGACCGGTCTAAAGATCTGTCGTGGGCCCTGACTCATCAAGTGTCTGTCCCCGGCCTCCCTGAAAGGGGCAGATGGCTCTGCGCTCCTTCCCCAAGAAGAGGGACAGCCGAGGTCCTTCAGGTTGCCATCCACAGAAAATGGAGAGGCTTTGGATGCCCTCTGCCCCCAAACACACACAGATTTGTTTGGGTCCCACAAAAATTTGATTTGAATTTGAAAATTTTTATTTTAACTAATATTTTAAACTAGAGTTTAAAAAAAAAAAAACAGTACTCAAATATGTATGTCGTATGCCAAATTTGAACATCTTTCAGACCACCAAAACTTGAACTTGTTTTGGCAGATTCATTTAATTTTGCAGGCGTACGGACTTGAGAGACTATTTTTGCATAGGTTCGAACTTCTCACAAGGAAGTTCTCATAAGGAAATTCAGATGTACCTTACACCCTTCTTTTAAATATAAACCTGTGCTTATCCCTTCCCATAAAATTATTTGTATAAACATATTCTTACAGCATCCATTTGCCACATTCATTTCTTTCCCGGTCAGAGCTCAAGGAACATCTCTTGGCTCATATGCTACTTACAGCAAAATACTTGGCAGTCACACATTATTGTACGTTCTGTTTGGTTTTGTGGCTTATAACTCTAGGATAGTTCTCTGAATCTGTGGTAAAGAATGTAATCCTTATAAAGGATTGTTAGTGATTCGACTTAAAAGTCCTTATGGGAACAAATAATTTATAAACCTTTTCTTATCTTTCTTGTGTAGAAAAAGAGCTTCCCTAAGTAAGAGAAATGATATTTTTTTACCCTTTTTGTTACGTGGTTTGTCTGGAAGACTCTCTCACAGTAGCTGAAATTGAAAAGAAAATTGCCACCTCTTGGTGGCAAGAGGCCAACCGAGTTTGTGAGAGTTTCCTGTGAATGGCTTATACTTGATTTCTGTTAAACCAATCAATGAGTAGCTGAGCCTTTTAAATGTCCTGTTAGTGAATATGGCAGGGTTTTGGCTTTATTACAGATTATTAAAGTAGTAAGATTTTAAATGAAAACAAATCAATTTTAAAGGAGTATTGCGGAGGCGAACATTTTTGAGCCCTTACTGTGTTCTGACCTTTGGATTAAGTGCTTAATATATATTTTCATTCGATACTTTTGTTCACTCTTTGAGGTAGGCAGTGTTATTTTTTCCCATTTTGTGGGTTAGAGAACCAAAGCTAGTTATCCATAGAAACAGCTATGGAGACCGAGTTTTGTGGTGCACACATAAACTTTCTTTCAGGAACTTAGGACCATATATGTTATATAAATCCAATATCTAAAATTTGTTTACCTATTTTTTAAAGCCTTTTACTATGGAAAATTTCAAGTATATTCAAAATTACAGAGAATAGGGCCGCCTGGGTGACTCAGTCGGTTAAGCAGCTGCCTTTGGCTCGGGTCATGATCCCAGGGTCCCCCATCGGGCTCCCTGCTCAGTGGAGAGCCTGCTTCTCCCTCTCCCTCTGCCTGCCGCTCTGCGTACATGTGCTCTCTCGCTTTCTCTCTCTCTCTCTCTCTCTGTCAAATAAATAAATAAATAAATCTTTTAAAAAGTAGAATAGTATAATGAACCCCCCGTACCTGCCATTCAGCCTTAACAATTGTCAACGTGACTAGTCTTGGCTTCGCCCCTGCCGACTCACTCCTCCACCCCGCCCCCAGATTATTTGGAAGCATATCTCAGATGTCATAATATTTTTAAAAGCAAAACCATAATAAACATCGATCAGACATTAAAAAGCTAATAGTAATTCCTTAATATTACCAAATATGCAGTCAGTGTTTAGATTTTTCCATTTGCTATGAAATTTTTAATATAATTCAATCCAAATAAGGCCCATACATTGCAGGTAGCTAAGATATCCCTTAAGTGTTTTGGTTGGGAAATTCCCCTTTAATGTCTTTTTTTCTGTCCCCTTGCAGGGAAAAAATTACTTGTTGAATAATCCAAGTCTTTTGTCCTATACAATTTCCCATAGTCTGCATTTTGCTGATTATGACCTGTGATACCATTTAACATGTTTCTCTGTCCCCTGGATTGCCTGTGCCTGGTCTAGTTAGAGATGGAGTGTTAGAGATCCGTAATTAGAGATTTGGTGGTAGTTGGAGACTTGACCTTCTACTTTTAAGATAAGTGGAATTGCTTTGTAAACTCTTCTTTCTGTGATAGGTACAAGATTGTAGGCTACATTATCAAGTCTGGTGTCTTATTTTGGGTGGGATTAGGGATTATTTATTTTCTTTTGTTTTAAAACTATGCCCAGAATCTCTGCTTGTGTGCTGTTGTTTGCTCTGGGCACGGTAAAAAGAAGCAGCACATCTGGAATGGAAGGACTTCTGGGCAAGGAGTCGTGAGCGCTTGCTCGAGACCGTCTGTTACCCTGGCATGGTAGCTTCCCAGGCATGGTGCTAGCGTGTTTCCTTTCTAAAATTGCTATGCCATATTGCTCCACGTTTCCTTCCAACTCTGAGTACTGTTGTCAGTCTGACCGTATGTTCATGCCAACTGGGGGTAATGTTTCAGGGATAGATGCATACATTTTAAATGGTCATTTGAAGATAACAGCTTCCTTTATGTGCCCTTTCTAGCTATTGTAAACATGTGACAACCTATGAAGAATCAAATTTTTCGCTGAGCTATCAGTTCGTAATAAATCTCTTCTCCTTCTTGCTGAGAATAAAGGCCTCTTCTCTCCATGAAGAAGTGAGCTTAATTGAAAAGAGACTTTTTAAAAGAAAATACAGTAAGACGAAAAAAAAATCAAGATCCAGGAAACGGAGAAAATATTGAGAAAAATGAAATATTTTTATAGTGCGAAATATCTTATAGTGATGACGATGTCAAACTATAATATTCCAGAGAATTATGGGAAATAGAATTTTATTATATATCTACACATACTTAGATTCATATATATGTAATAAATCGCTTATAAAAATGTGTGTTGGAAAATAAGTGAATTGTGTTTGAATTTATTTTTTAAATTATGAATATTCTTTGAGAAGATTAAAACAATAAGTTTCATAAGTGGTATCCAGAAATTTGAATTCTTTGTATTTTAAAGCCAAATTTGCTTTATTTCTTTTTTCTTTTTCTTTGCTTTTTTTCTTTTTCTTCTTAAAAGCTAAATTTGCTTTTAACTAGATCACTTCCTTACTCTTTATTCCCCAAAGGAAATCCCAGATGCATCAGAGATCTTAAACACCATCATCTCTTACATACACATATATTGCTTAGAAGAAAACAAGTATGGCTGCTTGGATGATCTTGGAACAGGGAAGGACTTTCTAAGCATGCCCCGAAACCAGAAGCCGAAAGGGAAAAATTGGTAATGTGACTACAAAGTCACAGGCAAATAGCAAGTAGGAAAATATATTTGTAGCATAGGACAGACAAAGGAATAATTTTTCAATGAATCAATAGCTCTTGCAAAGCAATAGGAAAAAGACAAGCTGGGCAAGGACTCTGGAAAGATAGCGTGCTGAAAAAAAGAAATACAAAGGTCAACCCCAAAAATGATACAAATTAAAATAGATTACCAAAGATATATAAAGGTTTATAATATCCGGTAAGGATATTAGAAAACCAGGCGTTCTTGTTCACAGTTGATTCATGCAACAAACACTGAGCAAGTGAGCTCCAGGAATATTCTAGGCACTGGAGACACGGCAGAAAACAAGGGCCCTGCCTTTGAGGATCTTCTCACTGGGTGGGGGCAGAGAGTAAACAAGTGGACCGGAGTTGGGCTAATGAGGTGCAAACAAAGAAAAAGCAAGGTGAGGGTGTCAGGTGGACCCTTTTAGGAAAGGTGATTGAGGAAGGACCTGGGAGGTGACCTTGAGCGGAGATCAAGTGGGTGGGGAAGCCCCGGTGCTCTCCAGGGGAAGGTTATTCCGAGCAGAGAAACCCGGCAAAGGCTCTGAGCCAGAGTGAGCTGGATGGCGTCAAGGGATAGCAAGTTGTTCAGGGCAGCTTGAGTGAAATGGAAGAGTTCACGTTCGGGGCCGTGGTAAGAACGTGGGCTTATATCCCAAGGGTGTCGTGGGAAGCCATTAGCAATTTTTGAGCAAAAGAATGGTGTGATCTGGGCACTCTGGCTCAGTGGGTTAGGCCGCTGCCTTCAGCTCAGGTCATGATCCCAGAGTCCTGGGATCGAGTCCCACATCGGGCTCTCTGCTCAGCGGGGAGCCTGCTTCCTCCTCTCTCTCTCTCTCTGCCTGCCTCTCTGCCTACTTGTGATCTCTCTGTCAAATAAATAAATAAAATCTTAAAAAAAAAAAAAGAATGGTGTGATCTGGGGCGCCTGGGGGCTCAGCTGGTTCAGCGTCTGCCTTCGGCTCAGGTCATGATCCCAGGGTGCTGGAATAGAGCCCCACGTCGGGCTCCCTGCTCAGCCGGAAGCCTGCTTCGTCCTCTCCCTCTCTGCTGATCCCCCTGCTTGTGTTCTCTCGCTCTGTCAAATAAAATCTTAAAGAAAAGAAAAAACACAAAGAATGGTGTGATCAGACGCGTGTCATAAAAGGAGCACGTGCTCTGTGGTGAACAGATTGCAGGGGGAAGTGGGCAGAGGTAGCGCCCACAACAGAGGCTGCTGTTTGGTTTGGGCAAGAGGCGGTGTGCCCTGCAGAGGTGGTGATGGAAGTGCTAGGAAGGGATTAGATCCCAGAGACAGTTTACGTATGAAATAATAAGGATTTGGTGATGGGTCGGTTGTAGGGGTGAGAAATCAAAATGCCCTGATTTTTGCCCCCTGTACCATTTATTAAGATGGGCAGCTTTAATTTCCCCCATTCACCCTGTTTGGGAGGGACGTATCCTGGGTTGGCCATAGGGGAACCCAAGATTGAATGGATGAGACTGACAGCAGCGTAATCCCATATACTTCCACCTGGGAGAGGATGCAGCACACTCGCAGGGCCCGCGGGGTCACACTTGGGAACAGAGAACAAGGGACAGGGAGGCAGGCTTTGTCCTATCGGAGGGATGGAGTGACCCCTGGTTCCTGCAGGATCGTATAATTGACTTACTTGAATAATCCCATGAGCAGGCAGGAACTCCTCTGATCTTCTTAATAAGGTGCCTTCGGCTAGGGAGCCCTCTCCATGGGAGCCGAGTGGGGAGAGGAAGTCAAGTTAGGCCACTTCGGGGCCCTCACAGTTTCACCAGATGCCAAGGCCACACATGGTACCAGGCCTTGATTTTAGGCAGTCCACTACAGGGGAACTCAGAAGAGTGGGTATTGGGAAATCAGTGTTGTTTGGGCATATTGAGTTTGAGATCCCTGTTAGTCACTGGAGAGACCTCAAAATCTGAAGTTGGAGGGGCAGGGGTCAGGGCTACTGTAAATATCGGAAACATCAGAAAATAAGCACTATTTAAAAACTGTGAGGCCAGATGGGATCTCCTAGAGGGTTTGCATAGATAGAAGAGATGTCTGTGAATGCTGTTCCCGCTTCAGCAAGTTCCCTCTACTCCTGGATTGCAGAGTGGTTTGTTTTTTTTTAAATCAGAAATTAATGTTGGTTTTGTTTTGTTTTTCAGATGCTTTTCTTGCATTTGTGAGATGATGGTATGGTTTTTTCTTTTTTAGCCAATTAATATGGCATTTACAATATGGTTAATATGAAATTCAGTTGAGTTTCAAATGCTAAACCAGCTTTGCCTTCCTAGGATAAACCCCACTTGGTCATGATCTATCATCCTTTTCAATAATATTATTGAATTTGATTTGCTGAAATGTTAAGATTTTTTGTATCTATGTTCATAAGAAATGTAGCTTTCTTTCCTCCATTACCAGCAGGAAGATTTGTGGACACTTCGGTAAATATAATTCAATAAAAATGTCTTGATTATCTATCACAGTGAGGTTCTCAAAGTGTGATCCTTGACCCAACAACATTGACACCCCCTGAAAACTTAACTAGAAATGGAAAATTCCAGGCCTTATCACTGACCTGCCAATTTAGAAACTCAGCATGGAGCCCAACAATGTGGAGAATCTCCCTCCCGGAGATTCTGCTGCACACCCACTAATGTGAGAACCACTGTTGGTTCTATCACATAACCGTCACGTTCAAAAACAAATGACACAGAGTGGGAAGTAAGGAATGCTTTTAGGCTGCAATTAACAGACTCCCCTCCAACTACTAAACCAGAAGTATTTTGTGGGGTTTTTTTACATAACAAAAGTTCTGGAAGTAAGTCATACCAGCTTTGGTTCAGTGGCCCAACTGTTCTTGCTTTGCCGTTCCCAGCACATTGGCCTCTAGTTCTCAGCTTGCTTCCTCATGGTCACAAGATGGATGCTGCGATTCCATACAAATGAATCCTGGTAGAAGGAGGGAACTATGACTAAACATTTTCCCAAGAGTGTCTAGAGAAAACCTTTTCTAGAAGCTCCCCGGTAGAGCTTCCTTTACATTGCATTGGCCAAATCTGCACCATCACTGGCAAAGGGGAATAGGATTACGATGACTGCTTTAGACTATCCTGATGCATTCCTACCTTCCCTAGGATTAAGGATCTTTCTCTACTATTTGAGCAAACTTACGGTACTATTAGCAGGGAAAGGCGGAGTTGGGCGGGGGCTGTCTGTTGATAGGCAATGAACAATGTCTGCGTATGTGGTCTCTCCTTTCTAGTTCAAAGTCTCAACATCTCATATGTGCAAAATATGACGCTGTGGTATTATGAGCAAAACAATTTCTAACATCTGCTGATCGTTTGCTACCAGGGCATTTGGTTAGAAACTTTCCAACTACTGGCATCCAGATTTGCTCTATCTTTTTTTTTTTTTTTTTTTAAGATTTTTAAAATTTACTTGTCAGAGAGAGAGGGAAAGCCCAGGCAAGGAGAGCAGCAAGCAGAGGGAGAATAAATATTTAGCAAAATGAAAGTTGAAATCCCTATGAAGGCTGTTCATCTCAACCAGTCTCCTTCCTAGATGGCCTTGGGTTCAAGGGTGAGATGGAGGAAGAGCCCCAACCCTATATGTGTCCTCTAGGTCCTTGCCAGGCTCTGACGCACGTGGTCGTGGATGCTGATCGCTCTGCTCGGCTCCCACTGGCTGGGGTTGTCCACAGGAACGCAGGTGCTCAGCTCCACCGGCGCCCCCATACTCGGACTGCGAGAATGAATGACAGTGTCCCTGGGCCACCTCCACTCTCTGGGTGCCGTTTCTCCTTTGCTGCAGTCCCCCACCCTGGCCCCATGGGCACAGGGCATCCAGTGGGTGGTCTCCTCAAGGTCTGTCTCTGCCTGGACACTTGCCTCAGCTCTATCTAAACTAGAAAGGTGCCCAATGATGCAATAAGGCAGAAGTAGGCTGATGCCACGATGGTGCACGGATCGAGCCCCGGAGGAGCACAGAGGGGGAGGTGAGGGCGCAGGTGGAAGGGCCACATGGCAGAGCCGGGCTCTTGGGAGCTGTGCCCAGGTCCCGGGCTGTCCCTGTGTGGAGCAGGAAGCGAATTTTTAATCTCCTTTCAGGGGAAGAAATAATTTATTGCTTCCCCTGAAAGGAGTAAAAATTCGCTATTTTGCCACCAGAGTGACTTGTAATCTTTGCGGATTTGGGTGGAATCGCTTTTATGAACAAAACTTATTTTATGTTTTTTTTAAATTAAATTCCTTACCACTGCAGTGAAATTACAGATTAGGGGACCACCCTAAAAGGAAATAAAACCAAGTAATATTTCACATGGTCTCAGCTCCCGTAACTATTGTAATCGTATGAAGGCAGATCCTTCCAAGGCGGGGAGGGGTGAGAGCAGAATGCCATCACTTCTAGAAAATGCCATCACTTCTAGAAAAATGCCATCACTTCTAAAAAAACAGTCTTTAGATTGTTGTGTCTGTCAGTGACCAGTCTATGCTCACAGCCATGCCCATAGAGCATATATGTTCTGAAGTGGAAAGAATGTCCTGTTCTTAGTTGTCTGAGCATCAAATTTGGATCCTCAGAACCTCGTGGAAAACACAGCTGGGAAGCACACTTATTCCATACCTGCCTACCTTCCAAACCTTTTGTGTGTTTTCTCATTTACGATATCTAGATAAATCTACCCATCTACATCTGTGGCAAATAAAAGTTTGATCATAGTAGAGTAACAAAAAAACTTCTAGATTTTTAAAATTAAAAAAATTAAACAGATACGACGAGAATCTTTTCCTGTAAGAATACAGAACACTGGGGCACCTGAGTGGCTCAGCTGGTTAAGCCGCTGCCTTCGGCTCAGGTCATGATCTCAGGGTCCTGGGATCGAGTCCCGCATCGGGCTCTCTGCTCGGCGGGGAGCCTGATTCCTCCTCTCTCTCTGCCTGCCTCTCTGCCTACTTGTGATCTCTCTCTGTCAAATAAATAAATAAATAAAATCTTAAAAAAAAAAAAAAAGAATACAGAACACTGGCTTAAATATGTTAATCTATAAGGCTACCTCATAAATTTTTTTTTTAATTTATTTAACAGAGATCACAAGTAGGCAGAGAGGCAGGCTGGCGGGGGTGGGGGGGCGGGGAGATAGGATCCCCGCTGAGCAGAGAGCCCAATGCGGGACTCGATCCCAGGACCTTGGGATCATGACCTGAGCTGAAGGCAGAGGCTTCACCCACGGAGCCACCCAGGTGCCCCTATCTCATAAATTTTGAACATAGGTGTGGGGTTTTTGTTTTTGTTTTTGTCTTTTTGCGGGGGTGGTTTTTTTAATCCTTAACAAATATGGATTTCTTCAGGCAGTTTTGAGATTCTGGCTTAGACGTGGAAGGAAGAGGAGGGCCTTCCCCCTGCCAACCTCGGCTCCTCTTGCATCGGGTAAACGGACATCATTGTGGAAATGGGGGGGTGAGCTCGTAGGTTATGGGTAAGGAGCTGCCATGTGCTTTACCTTCCCGAAGGGGCCACAACAGGCTTGCGGTTGTCACACAGAAGTGGGACCTTCTACAGCGCAGAGGAAGGAGGAGAGCCCGGGACCAGGGCAGCTGGGGCTGAACCTTTAACCACAGACTGTCTGTAGTTTTTTGTTATCTCTTTGTTTCTGTTTTTGTTTTCCCCCTCCATTGGCACAAAGCCTAGGAGGGAAAAAGCAATATTAATTCAACCCTGTATTTATACAGAAAGCAATGCTGGTTGGGAGTTCTAGAAGGAGCATTATTTCCAAGTCTTCAGGAGAACTGAGTAGAATTTCCAAAGTTCTGTGAATTATTATACATCGCAGCTAGTTAAAAGTATGTATTTTCATGTTGGGCGGAGAAGCAGTGACTTTTTTTTTCATTTTAAATACCTCTCTATTCTTGAAAGCTGAGTAAGTCCCATAGTATTAAGTCTCTCACAAAATGTTTTCTTAGTGTGTGTTCCCTTGTTTTGTGCCCTATGAAGTATTTAAGCATAAAGTGATTTTAGTGCCAGACTTAGCTGATAATAGGCTACGACTTGAGAAGAACTTACAAAAGAGTGCGTTTATTGACTTTATAAATTAAGAACCTGGTATTTCAGCTCCCCTGGCCTCTTGCCCTTCTGCAACAATTATTTCCTCTGGAACAATTAGTACATGTTTTATGGATATTTGCGTGGAACTGGGTGACTCACAGATATTTCCAAAAGAATTTTTAAAGTTAGAATTCCACTTAAACGTAATTACCTTTTGTCACCATTGTTGTCTGCATTAAATCGGATTACGTGATTAAGTTAAACATTACCTAAAATGAAAGAGATGGTCTCCGGTTTTAACTGGAAAGGTTAAAAGTAGGAAAGATGTGTTCCTCACCACACTGGAGGATAAGCATATATTATAAACATGTTCACTTATTTTTACCTTTCTCTCCTTAGAAATTCACACCAGAAGAGGAGTCTCTCTGAGACAGTCTCCTCTGCCCGGGGCCCCTTGTCCCTCTGCTTGGGCCTTCTCCTCCCACTCCCCGTTTGCCGTCTGCCAAAACGCAATGGGCCCGTGCCAGCCCCTCTCCACTTCTCCGGGTCGAGCCCCAGAATTTCTCCGGGTCCAGCCCAGGGATCTGCGTCTGGTCAAGGTGCTCCGTGTTTAGACCCCCCTGCCTCCTCCTTCTCAGCGCCGCCTGGGGCTCCGAGTGGGTGGGGCGGCCCCCGAGTCTGCACTTTATCACCTGGCTTCCCACGCACCATAATTCTGCTGTCTGTTCCCGCCATCTGGTCCCCGTCTCCCGGTCCCCAGCTCACTGTGTCCCTCACTGATCTCGACCTCCCTGCGTCTGAAAGGGCACAGGGCCCTTCCATAGCGTCGGGGAGAGCTCCTCGGCGCTCAGGGCTCCCCCGCCACCCCCCACCCCTGTGTTTGGCATCTAGGGGAGCCTACTTCTGCATGCATCTTGCCCCAGGCAGGCGGATGCCTTTGAGATGGGGCAGGGGGTGGGGGTGCTTTATCATGCTCCGTAGAGAACCCTACTTCCCACAGATCCTCAAGAAAGGGCTCCGATGCGGGGGATGGACATGGGGGAGGGTGTGTGAACTGTGAGCATTGTGAACTGTGTAAGATGACGATTCAGGGACCTGGACCCCTGGGGCAAATAATATGTTTTGTGTTAATAAAAATAATAATAATAATAATAATAATAATAAAAAGAAAGGGTTCTGATGGAAGGGATGATGACAAAAAGGGAAAGATTACGAAAACTTTCCTACTTTCTTATCGGCTGTGCCCCACGAGGATCACTGCTGGACGAAGGAAGCCGGTCGTCTGCCCTCCGAGTGTTGGTTTTGAATCGGATGGAAGAGTTTTTACAACAGAAGGAGGAGACACGGGCCTCACTTTTGCTTGAGGTACCCCTGAGCAGTACCGCAAAGATCTCACGTGCTGGGACTATGGCAGGCGCAGACAGGTCTCAGCACTTACAGAGCCCTCGGCTCTCAGCCCCTGACGGATCCCACGATGTGCTACGTTATTTGACAAATAAAGACACTGAGAAGTCCTGATCCCAGGCAAACTGGCTCAGGTATCCGCGGGCTTCGGCTTACAGCCCTGCCTCTCCAAGCTCCCAGCCCTGGTGATGTCAGTTTGGAATCAAAGGAACCCAAATGTTGCCATGAAGAAGAAGACATTAGTGTTTATGACTGATGTGTTTCCACCCCCTCCTCCAAACCTCCGCCCTGAACCTGTTCCCTGACTCTCAGTTATGGCACCGTTCACCCAATCACCTACGCTATAACCCCTCCCAGTCTGTCACCCAACATCTCTGTCACTCAGCCCTGACAGTTCTACCACCAACGACCTCTCTGGCCAGTCTCGAGTCCTCTGACAACATAGTCACTGCCCAGCTCAGACCCTCATCACCTTCCTCCTGGTGTGGGCAAAACCATTCTCATTTCCCAGCATCTGTCCCTGTCATGCCCCTGCCAGTTACGTTCCCCAAATAGATCTAATGACATTCCGATGCTCGGCAGCCTTTGATGACTCCTTGCTACCCACAGCCTGATGGCTTAGCCTGGACGGTCCGTCTAAGTGTGGCTCCTACATAGGACTTCCTGTCGCCGGCCCCAGCCCAGCTCCCTCCATCCCAGACAAGGCAATCCTGAACAGCTAGGACATCTCCCACCTCGGGGCCTTTGCCCTTGTTGTACTCCTTATCAGAAATGCCCTCCCGCATCTCAGGAGACCCCTAATTCTTCCTTAACGGCCCTTCTCAATTGTAATGCCCTCCCCTACACCCCTCACCAAGCCCCCAGGCAGAATCCATCCTTCCCTAAGCATTCGACACACGTCCCCTTTAGGGCATTTACAACGTTAGTCCGAATGTGCCCAGGTCTCCGGATCCAGCAACTTGGGCGCCAGACCGTGAGTTATTCGTGGATACACGCACCTGTGGGATGGGTAGGAGACTCTGAGGGTAAGAAACCTGAGATCTTATATGAAAAATAGAGTGCACAAAGATTTAAAAAAGGTAACTAACCCACCCAAGAAGAAGCTCATTTAGACGTCACACACCTGATTTATAATAATGAACTTCATACAATTAATTTTTTAATGCAAGCATGCACTTATTTATTTAGAGAGGGAGGAGAGGGCAGGGAGAGAATCTTTTTTTTTTTTAAAGAAGATTAGTTATTTATCAGAGAGAGCGAGCAAGCAAGCAGGGAGAGCAGTAGAGCGAGAGGGAGAAGCAGGCTCCCCACTGAGCAGGGAGCCTGACGTGGGGATCGATCCCAGGACCCTGGGATTGTGACCTGAGCCCAAGGCAGATGCCTAACTGGCTAAGCCTCCCAGGGCCCCCCCTACAATTAATTTCTACTTGTCACCCACCAGAAACTTCGTGCGGTCTCTCTTCTGTGCATCCTCCACGCCGTGCCAGCACGTAATTTTGCTTTGTTAGGGATTATGTGTGCGCCAGGAAGCACTGTTCGTGCTTTGCCGTCTCTGTGTTAAAAACCCTCTGATGTCCTGTCTCAGAGCTCACGTCCCCATCTGCTGATCCCCACGATGGCCCCAGAGTCGAGTCCCTTGGAGTTTTGTGATGTCCTGAGAGGCTGTGACTAAGCGGATGGAAGGATACCGGAGAGGTTATGCCTACTGCCTCCCCCAAGTCCGAAGTCACCGAAGCAGCTCCAGGTGGTGCTCCAGGAGGTCACAGACCGAGCACACAGCACCCCAGTCCCTTCATGAGACGCAGTCCCACAACTCTGAACCCTGCTTCTACGTCGTTTCTCTCTCTGGGTTCTTGTTGTGAAATTTTCCTGAATTTTTTTTCTCCTATTCCTTTTTTCAACCCCTAGTTCTTCCTTTTTCTAACTGTCGCCAACAAGGATAACTCAAAATTCCAGATATTGGAATTGACAGTTTCGGGGTGTTTAGGAAAGATAATCAAAGGTGAGTCACAAAATACTCAAATTGCAAGTAAAAAGAAACCCAGCTGGGGAAGAATTACTAGAAAAATTGAGTTAATGAAATGTCAGCTTTGGGCCAGCAACTTAATCCCATGTTTCCTTCCTCTAAAGGCAGGGTGATGGCTCTCTCTCGTATTAAAATGTGGTGAGATGCTACAGTTTTAAACACCCCGTTTCATCATGAAGATGTTTTACCAGGAGTAACCTTTTCCTCAAAGAGTGAAATATGCAAATGGAGCCGGCCAGCCCAGCCAAGGCCTCCCACTCCCAAGCCTGGAGCGGTTTCTTGAGATGGTTCCAAAGCACATGGCTCCTCCCCGCTTCGTATTAGTCACAGACAGGAGAGGTGTACCAAAGGGTAAGGCCAGCGTGTCTAAGCCAAGGGCTTTCTGGCAGCCGTGTTGCAACTGTGGAGCCTTCTCTGGAATGATCGATCTGCGTAAAGCCATAAGAAAAGAATGTGAGATATCTGGGTTCTTGTTGCCAGCAGGAGGGTGACACCCAACCTGACACAGCTTCTTCTGCCTCCATTCAGAAACGTGGAGAGAGTCTGGATCAAGTCCCAGGTACTTAACAAGACTCACCGGAGACTGCTGTCAGCCTGGCATGACAGGCAGACCTGGAAGGGAAGGGCCGAAGCCTCCGGGAGCAAGCATGTGCAGGACAGTGCCGTTAAGGACATCGGAGGCTACCGTGCTGGACACCACAAAATGGAGAGTTCCGCGAGTCACCGTGTTCTCTGAGTTGGAGAATCAATGCAGAGACTAATCCGAAGCACTGTCCTCTACGCCAGATGTCACTGGAAGCCCCGGGCAGGGCTCTGTCACAATTAAAGTGTCCAGGTTGTTTTATAATGGTGCGACAGGCTAAACCCGGAACGTCAGGCAGAAATGCTCTCATTGTTGGCCGTACCACTACCTACAAGGGAAAGCGAGGGATTTGAAACAAGGGTCTGGATTCAAGTCCTGAATTTACTGACCAGGAGACCCTGAATCCATCTCTTGACACCTCTGGACCTCGTTTCTTCATCTGCAAGATGGGACCTGCAGATCAATGAGCGTTGCCCAAAGCAGGCTAATGTCATCGCCCCCTGAATGACAACTGTCTCTACTCTCGAATATGCTTATTACGCTGCTAGATGATGAGGGGTTTTTGGGGTACGAGGTATAGTTTCTGTCCCTTAAGCAGCTTATAATAAATACAGTGACGAAAAACGGGAAGGTGGAACCCTTCGTATTTACTGAGTTCCAACAGATCTGGCATAGCTCCAGACACTTCTCACAAAACAAAACAGATACATCCCTTGGGGATGGGAATTAGTGCCTCATATCCCCCAGTTGTGGAAACTGAGGCTCAGGGTTTCCGTCACTTTCCCAAGTCACAGAGCTGGGAGGCGAGGGTGGGGATTCCACACTCTCCCGTCCACACCCCGTATCTGCAGAGCGGAAGGCTCTCGTGTCACAATGGTGAGAGACAGGGTGGCTGTGGTACGCTGGGCGGGACCGATCTCGGATGGCAGGCACGGAGGCCCTGCATCACAGCCACCTGAGCTGTCTCTCCGATACGGGCTATTTCATCAGAGTGAGGTGCCTGCCTGTGATGGGCCCTGCACGGGGCTGGTCAGGCGCTGGTGAGGTGACATGGTCAACACAGAGGCACGGAAAGGAACCAGACTGGCTTCCGACCACCTAACCTCTCCATGGAGGCCAACTGCCAAGTGTCTTTGTGTCGGGGATTGTGGTGGCTGCTTTGACCACGTGATCTTATTTAACTCCACAAAACCTGATTTTTGTTTCCGTCATTTTACAGAAGGGAGAGCTGAGGACTGGCCGTGAGGTAGACGGCTCGAGGTAAAAATATGAGGCAGATCTGAGATTTGAACCCAGATCTCCTGGCCTTAAAGTCACTCCATCGAACTCACACAGAGCCGAACCAACTGAGGGGCAGAGCAGCTGAGGCGCTGCGGGGGTGGTTTGGTTGGGATGGGAGGGAGGCCCGGAGGAGACGCCTTGCAGGTGGCCTCGAAGGCAGAGGGGAGTGAGGTGGAGAGGAGGGAAGGAACAGCAGAGGCAACCAGGGGCCGGAGATTGCGGGACACATTCCGGGAACACTGTGAGGGGATCCAGAGCGCTGGGGACTTTTCAGTGGGACGGAAATCCAGAAATGTATGCCGGGGCCGGATGGGGAAGGGACTTAAATGCCAGGCTGCGGAGTCTGGGCTGCAGTTGTATGGACGGTGGATAGCTAAGGTCGGAACCACTGCTAGCAGCCCTTCTCTTGACTCAGGAGCCGTTGGAGCTGGAAGGGACCAGACGTCCAGTCCAACCTCTTCCTTTTTCTGAGGCCCAGAAAGCAGAAGAACCTGGGCTAGAACTCACTCCGTCTATTCAGCCCTTCCTCCTAACTTCCACATTCCCTACTTGGAAGCCCACGACTTGAGAAGGTGCCTCAAAGATCCTCCTCCTCTTAAAACAAAACACAAGCCCACTCATGGGCTAAAAAGAATTATTGCCAAACAAACAAAAAGATGCCAAACCTCACTCATAATTTTTGAAAATGCAAATCAAAACAACAAGACAGAATTTTTCATCTAACAGACCGGGTCAGCAAAGTTTGATAATGCCCAGGGTTGGTGAGGGTGTGGTGCTTCAAACTCTCTGATATCCTGCTGGTTGGAACCCAAAGATGGGGCAACCTTTTCGAAAATAATTTGGTAAAATCTATAAAAATTGCAACTTTGCATGCCTTTTTCATGGAAGTTCCAGTTCTGGGATTTACCCAACAGCCATACCTGTCAAGTGTGCAAAGTGTATAGTTAGAGGGATGTTTACTACAGGAAGTTTATGATTGTGAAAAACTGAGGAGAAAAATCCTAATTGCTCACCCATAGGGTCTCATTGTCACCCGTCAATACAAAGAAATAATATGTAGTCATTTTTTTTTTTAAAGGCAGTAGATGTGTATATGCTCACATGGAAAATGGAGACAAAAGATACAAAAGCAAGCACACTGAGAAGGGTTGTGCGCAGTGTGAATCCCATTTGTGTAAGAAAATAAAATATGTGTATGCTTGCAGACACATAAGCATTATCTAGGAAGAGTTACAAAAACTTCACAGTGATGATCTCTGGGGGAGAGGGACAGGATGAAGAGGGAGGGACTCTGGGCTCTAAACCCTCCGTGTTACTTAAATTTTTTTTTCCATTTTTTTGTCCCCTTACTTCTCCTTTTCTTTTTTCCTTTTTAAAAAAACGATGACCATGCATGATTTTTATAACCTATAAAAATAGTAAAAAACATAAAGGTATTGCCAATAGCTAGACGGATCACTCATAGATCTGGATCTTAATTTCTGTTTTACAGAACTCTCAGAGACAAGCTCAATAAGCGTGTATGAACATTTACAAAAGAGACCCAATGTTTTTATTAATATATCTAAGGTCTAGCAACCTCAGGCCCTTACTGTTCCTGTTTTGGGTTCTATGATTTATTTATTCATTCGTCCCATATTTATTTTGCGCCTACCACGTACCAGGCAGTGGGACTGAAGCATGGGGCCATTAGTCTTTACAACACGAAGGCCGCTTAGATCCATCGCAGACATGGTCCAGAAGGGAAGAGAGGCAGACCAGTGCCTATAGAGGATGGTACCCATTCAATGAACACTTAAGAGATATTTTCTATGTGTATCCCATGAGGCCAGGGACATTCAAACCAAAGTGATACAATACAACCCCTGCCCTCTCATAAAGAGTCCCCACCATGGTGGGGAAAAATCACGTATTACAAACAGAATGTGTAAGTGTAGTGCGGTGAGGCTTGGAGGACGGCGGTGTGCCCAGGACACTTGACCCAGCCTAGGAGGTCAGGGAGGTCCCCCTGCAGCAATGGGGGGTCCCAGATGAGTTAGGAAGACTGAGTCTGGAAGGTGGGCCAGCTGGGAAGTGGAGGAGCAGGGAATTGGGGGCAAGGGTGGTTCTCAGTGCTGAGCAGGACTGGAAGGAGCAGAAGAGCAAAATGGCAGGTTGAGCTATTCATCTGCTCACCCTGCTAAGGAGTTGAACTTGATCTGGAGAGTACCAGAGTGACAGAATCTCAAATGTGTGCTTTATAAAGTTCAGCCTGGCCACAGCTGCAGCTGTGATAGAGGAAGAAGAGAAAAGTCAAGGTAGAAACAGGGTCCCACTGTGAGCCGCTTCAATCAGGGCAATGCTGATGATGTCCATGTACCGTTATTAATATTTTCCTTAAATGATCTAGTGAATCCTTAAAGGAGTTCCTTTAATGAAACTAGTGAATAAGAAAAGAAGGACAAGGGGCGCCTGGGTGGCTCAGTGGGTTAAAGCCTCTGCCTTCGGTTCAGGACATGATCCCAGGGTCCTGGGATCGAGCCCCACGTTGGGCTCTCTGCTCTCAGTGGGAAGCCTGCTCACCCCACCCCCTGCCTGCCTCTCTACCTACTTGTGATCTCTGTCAAATAAATAAAATCTTTAAAAAAAAAAAAAAAAAAGAAGGACAGGTTTCATGGTCCAGTGTTGGACCCAGGATTAGGGGATGGCAATGGGAAATGGCAGAGAGGGGACAGTGAGAAGGGTCTGTGGGTGCTGATTCAGGGCCCAAGGGGCCCAGAGATCAGGGAGCGGGAAACTGGCAGGGATTGCTGAGGGACTGCGGCAGCTGAATGAAGCCCCTGCGGTGCTCCATGGCGCTAAATCCTCTCTGAGACATCCAGGCCACACCGGCCCCAGCCGATGGGCCCCCTCTTGTCTCACTTTCTCTACCCAGTTCCTGTGCCTCCATTCTCCTCCAGCCTCAGTGGTCTCCCCCCTGCTGCTGGATCCCCTTCTTCTCAGCCTCTCTGTGTTGGGGGCTCCAAGACCCTGTGTCGGTTCCGTTCTCTCCTCCCTCACCGCAATGGAGAGTCATCTTTTCTCCAGGCCTTCAAGACCGTCTTTGTGCCGACAACTCCCCGAAGCCCCTTCGTCCCTGGTCCCCACGCTCACATCCAACCTGGTCCCTGGTCCCCACACTCACATCCAACCTACTGATGTGTCTGTTTGGAGTGCCAATGAACATCTTGAATTCATGTCCCAAATGGGACTTCTGACCTCCCCCAGACTTAGGTCTGCCGTCTTCCCCATCTCGGTGATGGCTAAGCATCCCTTCCGGGTTTTACCTTTGATAGCTATCTTTGAATCGCGTTTTTCTTGTACTTTATACCCAATTTTCAGTAAATCCTCCTGGCTCTATCTTCAGAGAAGAGCCAACCATGTCTCAGGCCACCACCCGAGGCCACGCTACTGTTCACTGTGGTCTGGGCTCACTGCCCCCATCGTGGTGCCCTTCCCACCCCCACGATTTAAAGACGGGCTCTACTCCAAAGCCTCCATCTTGCTCTGCAAAAACTGAAGTGGGCACAAAACCCTGCGTCTCCCCGTCCTCCGTCTTTGTCCCCCTCCGGTCATTCGGGTCTCCCCCGGTCCCTGTTCACAACGGATGCAAAGGTGTGCCTCTGCCTGCCCCCTCCACCCCACTTCCCTGCAGGCCTTTCCTCCTCGAGCCTTCCAGGCCCGGCTCCACCCCGTGCTCCGCGCTGGCCGCGCGGCTCTTCCTCCCGCAGAGCTCGCCGCTCTCCACAGCACCGTGAAATCTGTCTGTTGCCCCCTAGGATGCGGCAGGCAGGCGGGGAACCGGGCTCGCTATCTCCCGCGCCTGGAACTACGCCGGCATGCGGGAGTTCTCAGTGTCCGTTTGTTGAAGCAGCGAGCAGACCCCAGAGAAGAGCTTCAGCTCAGAAGGACGGGCTGGGCCGGGGTCGGGGGGAATGAATGGCCGCGGGGGGCAGGCACAGACGCTGCTGGAGTCGGTAGGGCTGCTGGAAGGCTCGGCAGCGGGTCTGAGATGGAGCCCACGGAAGGAGCTCGGGGGTGAGGGGACTGAAGGGTGAAGGGGCTGAAGCCCCGATGGGGGTCCTGAAAGAAGGGGTGCGCGGGGATCGAGCTGGGAGACTGGCGGGGGCCAGCGGGCAGGTGGGCGCGGAAGAGGGGACCGGCCGGGCAGGCAGCTGGGACCAGGCAGTGGGGCTGGAGGCAGGTCCCCACGCCGGCCGCAGGAGGGGAAGCGCGGTTGCCCGTGACTGTCACGCAGCGGCCAGCGTGAGACGGACGCGCAGAAGGTTCTAACGCCGGACAGTGCCGTGGGCTCCGCGAGGAAGCAGCCACCCGAGCTTTCTCAGGTAAAAGCCAGCGCCTCATAAATGCGCGGACGCGGACTGAGAGGCGGCACGAGGGCGGGGCGCGTCACGGACCCGGGCAGGGAAGGTGCCCGAGGCGGCCGAGCGGCGCACCGCGGCCCGGGAGGCTCCGTCGCTGAAGCGGGGTGGGCTTCGGTGGGCCAGTCGGGAAGGAAGGACCCGGCCCCGAGGCCCGAGAGGGCGGCGCCGAGGCACGCCCGTCCCTCAGGCGAGCGGCCGAGGGCTGCGACGGCGGCCCCGGGCGGTGAGAGCGCGGAGGCCGGCGGAGCGGCGGGAGGTGCGCGCCGGGAGCCGCGCGGCCACGCCGGTCCCCGCCGGAGGCAGGCCGACAGCGCGGGGCGCGCCGCACAGACGCGGCCACGCGGAGCCGCGGCCCCCGCCCCGGCGCCCCGCAGGCCGGCCAATCAGGCGGCGTCGTCGGCCGCCCGGCCCCGAGGCCCCGCCCCGGCCCGGCGCGTCGCCAGCCAATGGGCGGTCGAGCCTGGGCGTCCAGAGCGCGCAGCCCGCGCCGAGCCGGCTCAGAGCGAGAAAAGCGAACCCAACCCGTCGGGGCCGCCGCTCCGGACCCGCCGCCGCCGCCGCCGCCGCTGCCGCCGCCTCCTCCTCCCCCCCGGATCGGGTGTACTGTCCCAACCCGAAAGTCCAGTTCTGCGGCCCGGCAGCGGCGAGCAAGCGCGATGACACAGGAGTACGACAAGTGAGTGAGGCGCCGGCGCGCGAGTCCGGCCGTGCGGCTTCAGGCCACTGCTGCGCGCCCGGCCAGCGGCACCTGCCGCGGGCCCGGGAGAGGCGAGGCGCCGGACGAGCGGGGGGGGCTAGGCAGGGCGCGGGGCGGGGACGGGGACGCGAAGCGCGCAGGGAGGGCGGGGGGCGCGCGTCACACCGTCCGCTTTCTACCCCGCCGCGGCCTCTGCCCTCGGGACCCCCCCCCCCCCCCCCCCCGGCCCCTCCCCCCCCGGCCCCCCCCCCCCCGCCCTTTGTTCCACCGAAGCCCCCGGGTCAGAACCTTGCCTTGGGGACGCAGTTCCAGAGGGGACACCTCCCTCCTCGCCCCCCCTCGGCCTCAGCGGCCTCGTCGGGGGGACCACCCCGCGGGCGCCCCCCCATCTTGGCTCTGCTGCTGGCAGAGGTGCGGGGTGGGAGACTGGGGCGCCGCGCGGGGGCCCCCCTCGGGGTCGCTTTTGCTCAGGGGGGCCAGCGGAGCTCTTGGGGACCGGCTCCCCCGCTGGGAAGGTAGGAAGGTCTCGGGTAATCAGCCCGTTGTCGTCCAGCCCTCTCCTCCAGTCCGCCTGCCAGAACTCCAGAAAGGAGAAATTTAGGGAAAAGTTGAAGTGCTCTGCTGTCCTGGCATTTTTCCCCGCTGGCTGGCTGTGTGAGTGAGAAAATTGTTGTAGGAGTTATTTTGCCACTTGCATCATTGATGGTAATTACAGATTACCGTAATTAAAAATCCTCAGAACATATCAAGAGGATGAAATCTTCGAAATCTGGGTGATAAACAGAACGTACCGTGCTAGTATTACTTTTGGAGTTTGTGATCAAAGAAGTATTTCTGACAAATGCAAGGTGGTAATGCAAGATGTTAACTTTGAGGGACACAGGGGCGGGGGGGGGGGGGGGGGGGCAGGGAGGGATACTTCAGTGTTTTCTTTGCACCTTTTCTGTAAGTGTGAAATTGTTGCAAAACAAAATATTTATTAGGAAAAAAGTAAATCGCACCCAATCCAACCCTCTACGGCAGATCAGTAAATCCAGATGAGAGATCATCCATTCCAGTTTTATAATTATTTGTTAAGGATCATTTTATTTAAGTGTGCTCTTTTTCTGATTTGGGAAGGTTAGGTGTTGTGTAGGGGATATCTTAAATGGATTAATCTTGGGTTGTAGAACGTGCAGTTAAATTAATCACTTGAAGTGTGTTTCAGAAGTCTTTCGAGAGATCACTAATGAAGAGTTTAAGACTTAACCAAAGGCAGTGATGGGCCTTTAGGGACGAGCAACTGCCTGACTGTCATATGAGGAAGTAGTCCTAAGTCAGGCAACTGCTGACTGTTTATTTCTTGACTTATGGTTTAGATAAGGCAAATTTCCAAAGCTAAAATTTTGGCCCTAGGCGCACTTTGGAAATGCAAGACACCTCCAGGGTGATCCCAAACAAAACCATTTGCAAAAAATATTTTCTGTTGCCTATACAAATTTGGGATGGGGGTGGGAGAAGGAGAGAAGCTGAAAAACTAGCATTACTGGAATTGAATGAGCCAAGTGCTGTCATAATCTTCTGGAAGTAGCTATTACACTATTAATAATAGCTTAGCAGCGCACCAGTAAATCACCCCAAGATACCACTGATTCAGTGGCTGTTATACTCTGCTCCTAATGGTGTAGGGAATGCCTTTTTGTGCATTTATTTATTGTGAGTTTGAGATTTGTACACACAGCCTTCATTTTTAAATAAACGTCATTATGTTTGTTTTGTGTTTGAATAGTATACCCCCCTCAAAACTGCTTTGCCTACTAAATGTAATCAGTATTTGGATTTTATGCCTAGACATGAGTTTAAAACACTGGCTTTGAAATAAGACCGAATTTTGAGGATAAATTCAGTTGTTGGCCCATGTTCCCACACCTTTTCAAAGATGTTCTTCTTTTAAAAAATCTGTGTCTGTTTCTAAAGGGCCTGCCTGCCAAAACCCTAACCTTTGTTGATTACTTGAAAAGATAATCAATCTCTACATTCACTTTTAGAGTAGGTAGGTCACCTTTAGGCCATTTACATATTTCATTTGTGTGTTGCAATGAGAGCTGATCCTTAAATTTGCTTGTTAGAATACTGATAATTCAGAGTAGTTTTGAACATTAACAATTTTTTTTCCCTTAAAAAAAAAAAAACAACTTCATTTTGCTGGAGTTTGTGTTCCGCTTTTTCTCCTTATTGACTTGTTAAATAGTACCAACTGAAAACTTGTTGAGACTGTTGACATTTCAAGTTTTTGGAATCAGTAATGTTTGTTTTAATCTTTAAAACTGAATCTTCTGTCAGACTTTACTAAGATCTCTGTTGATTTTTCTGGATTTTTCCCACCCAACTACAGTGTTAAAATGAAACCGTTTTTGCCCAGTGTGAAAATCTAGTAAAGAGTTTTAAAAACAGATTTCCCACCTATTTTCTTAAAAAGCTCTTTTTGTTCAGTGGCCTTATTTATTGTTGTGGATTCTTAAGTGTTTATCTCTAAGATAAACAGTTAACTCCCATGCCAGAAAATTATGCCTGCTTATTGATTTACAGCCCCCTTTGGCCACATTCCATGCTCAATCTGGTGGTAATCAGTAGAATATTCTAACTTTCTCATATACCCCCGAGGATTAAACGAAGTCGCTCTTTTCTTTCCGCCCCCTCCTCCTCTCTCCCTGGTTTGTGGGTAGGAAAGTTTTTAAGGCCTGGTATCAACAGGAGAAAGAGGGAAGTAACATGTAGCAGCACGATGCTTGAACCAGGTCTACTCTCTTTAAGAGGGTACAGTCCTGACTGCAGATGTCTGAGGAGAATGAATGTTCTGTTTTGCCTCACTTTGTCCTTGTGTTTGTTTGCTTAGGTATTTGAATAGCCTGGCATTTTCTTGGAGTGTTTTGTTTTGTTTTGCCAAGTTATATATCCTGGGTCATGTGTGCAGGTTAACTGTACGTTCCCTGGCTCCCCAGTCCCGTATATCTTACCTGGGGGCCCCGTCGGTGTGCATTCAGGTGGCTTGTCTCCTGGTCTCGCCTCGGTGCCGTTTGCTGGGGTGGGTCATTGGGCTCTTTTACTGGAATATCAAGGAATTGATTGTTTGGGTCTTTTAAAAATTAGCTTATGGTGCCTTGCAGTAAAAAGTGTGAGATCTAGCCGTATGTGTGTTTTTAATCTCTCCGAAGCAAACGGCCAGTCTTAGTTCTTCAGAATGAAGCCCTTTATCCACAGCGGCGCCCCTACACTAGTGAGGACGAAGCCTGGAAGTCTTTCCTGGAGAACCCTCTCACCGCGGCAACCAAGGCGATGATGAGCATCAATGGAGACGAAGACAGTGCGGCCGCCCTGGGCTTGCTCTATGACTATTACAAGGTAGATGTGCCTCCTCTTTCAAAAACCTAACAACCGTCCGAGATGCACTTGATTCAACAGCATATAAAACAGTAATTTGCTGGTAGAATGTAAAGCAAGTTGCGTCTCTAGTGACTATAAATAGTTTAATGAGTGCTTTGACTTACTGTGGTTCAAAGCCGAAAACCTACGATCATTGAATCAAAGGGTTGTTTTTAAAATGGGTGAAGTAGCCAGCTGCTCTAGCTCGATCTGGAGGGTGAAGCTACTATAAAAGAAGATGGGAGATGTGTCTTACTGAGACTGAACGTTTTACCAAAGGGATTTCGTAGTGCCCCGAAGAGTAGACAGTGGTTCATTTCCTTGTGCTCTAACCTTTATTCTGATGTGATCAGAATGATTTCCTCGCCTTATGTGATATCACAGAGCCTTTGATTTGACTGAAGGATTCATGAAGGAAAGCTGTTCTTCTAGTCTTGGACTTTCTACTTCTAAGATCAGAATATGTTCTGTTTCTATTTCAATGGATTAGTCTTAAATATAACCTCTTCTGTGCTTGGAGTTTTGTGTGATGTTCCTATCTGAAGATCTGTGTCCTCGTCACTGGTCACCACTTACTGGTTTCCTCTGTCACGCTAAGCATGTTACTGCCATGTGTGTTATTTCTGATCTCTCCAGAAAGCCTGCAAAATATGCAGTGTGACCGCTGTTTTGCAAATAGGAAAAAATTAAGTTCTCAGGTCACACAACTAGCATGTGTTGCAGGATTTGAGGCCTGGTCTGGATTACGCTAAAGTCATCCTCTTCGGCATGCCGTGCTGTCTCCCATGGAATGTCCTTTGCTTGCTAGACTTGTTGGCGTTCTTTCTGCTCGATAGTAGTATGTGGTGATGGCTCTATGTCACAGTTGATTTTTGTCATATTTTTGTTTTTAAAACTTCCAGACATAGAGAAAACTTCAATTTAATCAGATGATTAACTCTCAGATAATTTCACCTGGATTCACTAGTTGCTTATGGTTTGTTACATTATGGCATCGTATTCTTTCCTGAAGATAAGAAATGCAGAGGGCGGGGGTGCCTGGGTCGCTCAGTCTGTTAAGCAGCTGCCTTCAGGGTCCTGGGATCCAACTTCCTGTGGGGCCCCCTCCCTCTGCCTGCAACTCCTCGTGCTTGTGCTCTCTCTCTCTCTTTCCGTGTGTGTGTGTGTGTGTGTGTGTGTGTTAAGTAAATAAATAAACTCTTTAAAAAAATGCAGAGGGAAAAAAACAAAGAAGATGGCTTGATCATGATTACCAAATTAGGGCGGGACGTAAACAAACGATTTCATTATTTTCTGGTCTGAGGCCGCGTGTCCAGCTTGTTGTGATTGAGAGACTGGGGTAAGTTTTGTTTTTTTTCCTTTAAATATGAAGTGAAACTTGTGTAGTAACTAATGACGCTGGGCGATCTCTTTGCCTGGGAAGGAGAGCCTAAGAATTCCTTCGAAGTGGAACTTACGATAAATCTCTTCTTCTCAAGTCCTGTTTTCTTGACTCAGTGTAAAAATCACAAGTTCCTAAGTTTGAAGTACATCTTTTTAACTGAAACTTTTTGAAAATGGGAGAAAACAAACAAGTTCAGTGCCAGAAAGACTGATGTAATGATTCTGATTGCAGGGGTTGTATGTGTATGTATTTTAAGTAAAGGGTCCTAAAAGTATTTTACATCTTAGGAGGAGATCAGTCACTATGTCTGTCTATTAGGGGTGACAGTCTTAGTACTAATATGTCAGGTTTCTTATGACAGGTGTAGCATTCTTTTCTTTTTTAAATGAACTGATTTGTTTCAGTTCTTTGGATATAACCATCTGTCTTTTTTACATAATAACTGAGTACACTCCACTCCCAGTGTAGAGCCTGACCTGGGGCTTGAACTCACAACGCTTAGATCAAGACCTGAGCTGAGATCAAGAGTCAGATGCTTAACGGACTCAGCCACCCAGGCACCCTCTTTGATGATGATTTAAATAACTTCAGTGAAGATTTAAAAACACATTTGTTAACACATGAAATAATTTATTTTGTGTTTAAAGATAAATATATCCATAGGTTCGCATTGGAAACAGTTTCAAACATTTAGCAGTTTTGGAGCACATGTTTGGAATTACTCTCCAGCGGGTTGATGTCTAGGGTACACGTGTATAATGTTAGCCTGTTTTCATCTCCTGTGTAAAGAAGAACAGAATCAAGAAAAGCATAGAACAAACTGAGTTCAGTTTGTCCTCTGGGTTCCAGATAATGTGAATCCCAGCGTATTTGAAGAAATTTATCATTTGAGGCCAGCACTTGGATCTTGGAAATGAACTGTTAGCATGGCTGAGTCTTTCGATTGTGCATTTGATCTGAAAGGAAGAGTAACAGAAGGGCGAGAGCACTGGGAGGCCGGTTGTGTTTTCAGTAGCTGCTTTATTCCGTAGCGTAGATAAATGGTAAAAACAAGCCAGAGGTATTTTTTTTAAGAGATGAAATCCAAACTCAATGACAGAGTGAATTCGGGATGCCCTGGGTTAATTTGGCAATGAAGGAATCGTCACTTTTTACATGTTAACCTCGTGACAAGATGTGTAAGCTCTTGAGGGCAGACACGGTCTCACTCGTCGCGGATCCCCACAGCCGGGCATCTGGCGGGCGATCAAGTAGACTTATCAGTGGTTGAACTCCACTGAAAAGAGGCTGCATCTGTATTTCACTAAGTGAGAACTCAATTGTGTCTTGTTTGTTAATATCTAAGGTTCCAAGAGAGAGGAGGTCATCGACAGCAAAGCCAGATGTCGAGCCCCCAGAGCCAGATCACAGCAAAAGGTAATGTCTCATAGAAAGCGTGAAATGGTACTGTATTGTATTTTCACGGGTTTCTGCCAAAAATAAAGTGGGGGTTCAAATGGAAAAGATTTAGTGGAAGAGATGGGTGGTAATTAGGATTCTGTTCTGAGACGTTGCCAGTTTCTTTAGACAATACTTGCCTTTTCTGCATGCTTGCTTTGCCTGTGGAGGGATGTTTTTAGTGATGATGTAAGCGAACTGTTCTCTTATTTGTCTGAGTTTCTCTTAAGAAGGGTGTGGCATTTGATGCAAAGGTGGGGGTCCTTTAAAAAAGATTACGTACCAATGATCTTGAATAGTGGCCTGAGTAAAACTTAATGAAGCAGCTATATTCCAGACTCCTGTTGAAGTTATTTTAGGTTATTTAGGTTAAAACTTTCAGAGTATTAAGGCTTGACTTTATAGCCGTGAAAACTAATCTGCACACAACTTGTAAATTTCCCTGTGCTCTATTAGTAGAAGAAATAAATATATATATATTTATTTATTTGTATTATTTATTTATTTGTCTATTTATTTATTTATTTAGAAAGCGCGAGAAGGGTGGGGCAGAGGGAGAGAGAATCATAAGCAGACTCCACACCTAGCCTGGAGCCCAACAAGGGCTCAATCTCATAATTCTGAGATCATAACCTGAATTGAAATCAAGAGTTAGAGCATCACTGACTAAGCCTCGTAAGGCTCCCCGGAAGTAAAATATCTTTAAAGAAAGTATGATCACTCAGAATCCCACTGTCTCTATGATTTCTTTATTTACTGTTTGGGTATGTGTGCACATTCTATGTGGTTGTGGTTTAATAGGTTGTGTTCTACTTTCCATAAGTGTTTTCCATGTTGCTAATTTAATCTTGAGAATTACCCTTTGGAGAAGATCTTAAGGTTTTTTTGTTTTTTTGTTTGTTTTTACTGTTAATTTTTATTATGGCTCTTTTCAAATA
The DNA here is from genome assembly GCF_022355385.1 of Mustela nigripes. Taxonomy (NCBI): domain Eukaryota; kingdom Metazoa; phylum Chordata; class Mammalia; order Carnivora; family Mustelidae; genus Mustela; species Mustela nigripes. The sequence goes on from NC_081563.1 coordinate 6,602,635, forward strand.
ACAAAAGTAGAGAAATAATATAAGCCTATATATGTATGATTACTAGCTTCAGCAGTTACTAACATAATGCTTCCTGTTTGATCTGCTCTTCCCTTTTCTCCAACTTGTAAATTCATTGTTTATTTAATTTTGGTATAGTTTTTTTTTTTTAAATTAAAGATTTTATTTATTTATTTGACAGAGAGAGATCACATAGAGGCAGAGAGGCAGGCAGAGAGAGAGAGAGGAGGAAGCAGGCTCCCTGCTGAGCAGAGTGCCCTATGCGGGACTCGATCCCAGGACCCTGAGATCATGACCTGAGCCGAAGGCAGTGGCTTACCCCACTGAGCCACCCAGGTGCCCCAATTTTGGTATAGTTTTTAAGCAAAACTTAGTTATCCTGACATTAAGGCTCTATAATTTTTTTTTTTTTAAACTGCTACAAAGCCTTGACAAACCACTTTCTAGATAGCTTTTTCCTTTTTTTTTTTTTTTCTTTCATTAGGAAATTCTTGGGAGTGAATTTATGGTTCAAGTTTTGAACATTTTATTGATCTGAAATGTCCAGAACTGCCAAGTTGCTTTTTTTCTTAAACATATCAGCATATATTGTTTGAGGGGGCTTTGGACAATTCACTAACTTCACCCTGGACTAAAAGTCATCTTCTGTTGCCCAGGATATTTATTAAACCAAAAGTAATTTTATGCAAGTATAGCAACCTGTACAATGTAACCATTGGTTTTCTTTTGGTGTAGAGAAAGCCAGATAAGTGTAGGTCCTAGGAAACGTGGTGGCCAAGTGAGATAACTGTTCATACTTCTCAAGCCTTTGTGCGCCAGGCATCATCATACACATTTCAGTGCGTTGTCTCATTTTATCCTTGTCACAACCTTGTGAGAACAGAAAGATAGATAGCATTACTACCCTCACCTTATAGACAAGCACGTACTTACTAAGAGATGAGATAGCGTCCCACTGGTCACAGAATTTGAACCAGGGAGGAATGACTCTAGAGTCTGTGCTTGAAGCACCATATTGCTCTAGCCGGTTACGTTTGTTGCTTCGGGCTTCGAGTGAAATATGACACTGTATTAGGGTTCTTGCAAATACAGCGTAGTGGAGGAGAGCTCTGAGTTCTCTAGATTTCAAGTGAAATTTTACTTGATGCTTTTGGATTTTATGACTGATTAACCATGAAATCTTTTTTTCTTGCTCTAGTAATGGGTTTTCATTGCCATTTTCTATTTATTTGGTTTCTCCCAAATGTATTATTATTATTATTACTATTACTATTATTACTATTGCAAAGGACCCAATGGCCCATTCCCATTAGGAAAATAAAAATTGTCAAAGAACTATATCAGCATTAAGTTTGAAAACAGAGTTTTCTTTTCTTTTCTTAAAGAAACAGCATACCAAATGTGACTGAGCAGTCCCTCATTTCTGCTGGAGAAAACAGAGTGCAAGTACTGAAAAATGTGCCATTTAACATTGTCCTTCCCCATGGCAACCAACTGGGCATTGATAAGAGAGGCCATCTAACAGCTCCTGATACAACAGTCACTGTCTCCATAGCAACAATGCCTACCCACTCCATCAAGACAGAAACCCAGCCCCATGGCTTTGCTGTGGGAATCTCTCCGGCAGTATATCATCCTGAGCCTGCTGAGCGGGTGGTGGTTTTCGACCGGAACCTTAATGCTGACCAGTTCAGCTCTGGTGCTCAACCTCCAAATGCTCAAAGGAGAACTCCAGACTCTACCTTCTCAGAGACCTTCAAGGAAGGCGTTCAGGAGGTACAGGAAATGCAAGCATCTTCCTAAGACGTTTGTGTGTTTGTCTAAGTATTGGGTTCCGCCTCTTCCTTGTTATGTAAGCTTGAAACTCAGACTGAAATGAATGGATTAGGAACAAAAGACTTTCTTTTCTTTTTTACGAGAAAAGGCCAATGGGTATAATTTGTAAACTAAACCTACAAAACCAGAAATCATTATCAAGGGCACATGGCTAATCTTACCAGCATTTGAGTTAACAATTATGATTTCAGCTAAGTGATTTTGTCGGAGAAAGAAAACCCCATATGTAATCTTCCATCAACAACAGATATCTCCACAGAAGTCTGTTTTCAGCTTTTGCCCTAGACCAGAACAAGATTCTTGTAATTGGTCTCAATATAAAATGATTTCTCATGGATTTTCTGGGTCTCTCTTGCTTGGTAGTAGAGTCAGGGAGGCAGTAGATGTTGGTGAGGCATGCGTTGTGTGAAATTTACAGTTTAACTCCAAACACTTTTGTGGTTCATCACCACAAAAAAGTTGGGGAGTAAGGATGTTTAAAGCCATATTTAATGTCTCACGGGGAAAAGGAATATCCCTTTGCTTAGGGCACTAGGAGGAGAATCGTAGCTCTATCTGAGAACAGTGCCTCAGTCCGTCCATTGGTGGTACAGACCTGATAGGGTAGCTTCACTTGCTGTGATGAGCCCTGAAAGTCATGAGATCTTGGTTGCAGATTCTAGAGTTTGAACAGAATTGAGATGTGTGGGGAAGTTGGGAACAGGGGATAAGGCAGCACTCTGGGGGAGTACCTGCGTGGATTTTCCTTCAGAATTTTTTTGTAGAGTTAAAGTTTTTATTTTCAAATGAATGTCGAATGAGTAGTGTGTAGCCGTGAGCCACATACTTGTGTGCTGTAGCACGTGTCGGTCTTTAGTGAGCCTGATAACCAGTTAAATAGTCGTGGCTTATCACATTCGTATTTCAGGTTTTCTTCCCCTCGGATCTCAGCCTGCGGATGCCTGGCATGAATTCAGAGGACTATGTTTTTGACAGTGTTTCTGGGTAATAGTTGTCTTTTAATTTGATTTTTAACTTTCAGCTCTTATGACTTTTTGTGTTAATCTGATGTTGGAAAATCAGAGGTGGCTTTGGTGGTTTATCTTTGCTAGAGGGACATTCGCTTTAGTGCACTTAATTTTGAACTCTGTACTGTGTTTCATGTTTCCTTAATTCTTGGTGTTGGTGCTTTTTCTTTCCTTCAGTTTCTTTATGTGATGGTGGTAGAATGGGGTCTAGAAGAAGAGACGAGGGGACTCAACTGGATCCCTGTGCGCCCTTCCGTTTCCAAGAACATATAATTCTGTGAGAATTCAGAAATAACATCAAGTGGATAAAGGCTTTTATTTTGTATTAGCCTCACTTGTGGTGAAATAAATGAAGTCAGCTTTTTTCTGACCTGACAACCTCTTCTTTTAAAACCTCAAAATTGTACTTCATGCCAGCAATATGAGTATCTTCCAAGTTAATTATGAAAATGTACGAACACCTTCGGATGTTTTTTAAGGCATTTAGGATTTCATTTTATAATTTAGTCTTACGCATCTTTTGTATGTTGTGCTTTGAAGTAAAACCAGGTTTTTTTGTTTTTGTTTTTTTAAGTCTAGGATTTGATGGGAATTGAGACTTCCCTTAAAGACCTGCCTTAAGGTACAGGAGTCACAAACTCAGATACCTGTAGGATCTAAGATAGGGGTCAGCAGACCTTTTCTGTAAAGGATCAGATAGTACATACTGAAGCTTTGTGAGCCTTACAGGCTCTGTTGCAACTGCCCAGCTCGCTACTGCGGCACAGAAGCAGCTGTAGACTACACGCGAAGAAGGGTGCGGTTGTGTTCCAATAAAACTTTATTTACAAAAATAGGTGTAATTCTCGAGCTCTGCTCTAGGAAGGTTATTAACTCAAGGGAGATATATACATGTTACTTTAAGGTGATAGTGACTGTAGAGAATTGTGCAGTGCCCATCACAAAACATTGAAATTCCAAGCAAAAACCTCAAAAAGAGTGCTGTGCAGACCAAATCGAATTTAATCAGAGACCTACCGGGCCACCTGTTTGCAGCCCTTGCTGGGTAAATACCAAATTGGAAGCATGTCTTGTGAGATTTCCTTCCAAAGTCCTTTTCAGCTGCTAGTATCTTTAATACCCTTAGCTTCTAAACTTCTAATTTTTAACCTTTTCACTTCATAGAATTTCTAGTAGGCATTTTGTAGCCCTGCATATGAGAGATTTGAGAATATCTGTGTTGCTTTAGCTTATATTTATTGTGCCAGAAGTAGCACATGCTGTTTATAATATGACACAGTCAGTTGGATGTTTCCTGGTAGTTGGCTATTTGCATACATCCACACTGAAGCATTTCAGAGATCGCACTGACCTATAAAGAGAGCTTCTGAAAGAGTGGATTAGAGAGCTGTGGCTTTTTTTTTGTTCTTTAGGAACAACTTTGAATATACCCTAGAAGCCTCAAAATCACTTCGGCAGAAGCCAGGAGATAGCACCATGACCTACCTGAACAAAGGGCAGTTCTACCCCGTCACCTTGAAGGAGGTGAGCGGCAGCGAGGGGATCCACCGGCCCATCAGCAAAGTCCGGGTACGTTCTGCTCTTGGCTCTGTTCTCCAGGAAAGCTCGTCAGAGCTCTCATTTAGATCTAAATGAAGATCTAAAATGGCAGTTTACAGCCTTAACTGTAAAATAGAACACTAAGTAAGATTTCCAGAAGATACTCACCCTTTAGCATCTTTATATCATAATCCATTCTCTTTCATAGAGTGTGATCATGGTGGTTTTTGCAGAAGACAAAAGCAGAGAAGATCAGTTAAGGCACTGGAAGTACTGGCACTCACGGCAGCACACGGCCAAACAAAGGTGCATTGACATAGGTGAGGAGCTCTGGAGCCTGCTTTTATTCCCAGAGGTGTAAGCATCCAGTTTTCTAATTCCAGTTATTTTTGGCAGAGCGATCGGCTTCCTGCCGAAAGCATTTGAATTTTTATGCCAGCTACTGATCTGTTCCAAACCCTGTTCTCGGCCTCCTGGAATCAGTGTTGTTCACTTACTTCCTTCATAAGGACGTGTGGCCTGTGCAGTGCTGGCTCTCCAGATGACTCTGGACCAGAAGCTCTAGAGCTGGCTCATGTAAGAGGGCCCTGCTCTTTGGTCTGCAAAGTTTTTGAGGTGGAATGTCTTCTTTAAGAGATACTGATTATTTGTAGATGATGGTGAAGTAGAGAAAAAACCCTAAATAAACAAGCAGAAGCAAATACTGCTGGCGGGCACTTACCTAAGCTATCTCCCCTGGCTACCTGATGAGCTGTACTGCTAGGCTCTTCTGTCTTCCAAGAGACCCAGGGATGTAGCCGCTGGGCTGTGGCGGCAGATCTGGGCAGAACCGTGTTTAATTTAATGCAGGGGCTTCATGAGAAGGGCTCTTCTTGCCATGTAGAAATTTTGGTACAGAGCTGTCATCTGTATCACAAGATGGCTCTTAATCTCAGTGTTACTTCTATTGCCTTTTGTAAAGTTCATGTTCTCTTTTCAAAACAATTTAAAAGAGCTAAGTTCTCATCTTGGTTCTCTGAGCTAGTTTTGCGACCTTGGGACAATTATGTAAACTTTTAGTCCTAAATATCTTAATTTTGACATAATGGGGAAAAATTAAATAGGTCTAAGCTTACCTGTATTTTGAAAATCTTGTGACTCTTATTTTCATCTTTTTGAACCTTTTTCAATACAACAATGTGTTCATACAAGTTTTTCAGAGGCAATAATATGGAAAACGTTGGAACCAGAAATCACGATTTCCCTTTCTTTTTCATCACTCATGTAGCTGACTATAAAGAAAGCTTCAACACCATCAGTAACATTGAGGAGATTGCATATAATGCCATTTCCTTCACTTGGGACATTAACGATGAAGCAAAGGTAGGTACCCGAGTCCCGGGCTCCCCCGCTTCCAGCTGTGGGAGGGAAAGTGGGAGGAGCTTAATGATTTGGCAACTGATTTTTTTTTTTTTAATGGTTTTGCATGTTTTATTCTTTCGCTAAGTAATAGCGAGAATGAACTCGGTAAGAGGATAGGTGAGAGCCATTAAGTCATGAGGTGTGTGAAAATGAGACAAGACTTTGGGAGAAGAAACCGCTGTTGTCTCATCAGCTATGCCCTTTCTTCTAACCTAGCAGAGTCAGCTGGATTCTTGACTTTCTCTTGTAAGTGCAGCTTCTTCCAGAGGTTACAAAACTGTCCTTGTCCCTCTCTTTCCTCCAAAAAGGACAGTCTTTGTGGACCTCCTTCTGCACGTGTGGTGCAGTGCGTGAGCCTGCAGAGTGGCGGGGGGCGGGGGAGTCAGGGCACCTGACTTTTCCTTATTTGCAGAGAGGCATTAATATCTCCCTCCTCCCTCCTGCGGGCCCGGGATGTGGATTATTGAAACAATTGCCCAGGAAGCTGTTGGAATTTCTTCAGAAAGTCTCTTAAATACAAGTTCTCGTTAGCAGTACTTTCCTGCCGTTACTTTCACATTCAGCTAGAGTAAGGGTCTTCTCTCTGCACTTTTCCTCATGAAGAGTTGCCTCCAATTCACGTGATCATTTGGATCATTCTAGTTGGAGTGTTTGGTCCTTGCCAGAAAAATTCAGCATGTCCTTGAGTCATTTCTGCCCTTCCCACAGCATTCTTTCAGTATAATCCCTCTTTCGTGGAATTACAGGGGTTTCGTAGGTAATTTTTCCTTTGGGTTACTTAAAAACTCGGGAGCTCAGGCCTCACAGGGGAGACACGTCCGTGGGCGGTTGGCACGGAGCTGACGCTGGGTACTGTCGCAGACTTGCCGTGTGCGTTGCACTGCCCTTCGTCAGGGGCCAGGTGCAAAGCCACGACCACCTACCTGTCCTCTACCTTGAGAATTTCTTCTCTTATTTATTCAGTAGGAAGCTTAGCAATGACAGATAAGACAGCATTAGGTATTACTTATTGCATAACTTCATTTTTTACTGCCTACGGTTGCTTTAAAAAAAAATTCTGTGATTGGATTCTTGTGAACCGTGTGAACTTTGTGGCATCGTCCTTTCTTCCTGGGGGCGTCCTGTCTAAGGCAAAAGTGTGTCTTCAGTGGAGGACGTGGTGGGTAGGGTCTGCCAGTGTGAGGAAGTGGGGCTTACTATGGTCGCATGAGGCGACCCCCTTGGTCCTACACAGGTGTCCTCAGGGTGCGTCGTCCACAGTCTGGCGCTCGAGTAACCCGGGAATTCGCTATAGAAGAGTTGTTAGGAAGAAAAGGAAACTTCATTTTATGTAATTGTTGCTACAGTTACTTTGAGATTAAATCCCAAGCAGCCTATAAGAACAGTTGGCCCTGTGCCCTCCGAGAGCTTCTGTTCTTAAAGCAAAATAGAGGTAGACTTCCTGTTTGCCATTAGGGACTAATTGAGAAATTGTGGAGGTGGTGATCGGGAACCCTTAAGTCCTGAATCCACTTTTCTGATTTACCCATAACCTTGGGTTTCGTCCCTTAGTTCACTAGCTCGGTTTTCTCCCCTTTCTCCCCCCAGGAAAATAAAAAGGCTGTGGTGGCCAACTCTCTTTCTCATTGGCACGTCATCAAGGTTAATAAGCACTTGTCAGAGTGCCTGGGGATCTGGGTGGAAAGGCCCAGCATGTGGGCGGGGTGCTCCGGTTGTCTGACGTGTTCCTCTTCGGGGGGTAACGAAAGCCCAGGTGACGGGTCAGGATAATGGCTGCTTTCATTCTGGCGACCTTCAGCATGTTTGTAGTAAAGAGAAGTGTTGTTGGGGTGTCTTAAGCAGCCTTAGTAGCTGCTTGTTCATGGATGGAGGTAAATTCAGTTTTCATTTCCCCTTCCAGACCCCCAACACTGACTTGGTTTTTAAGCCTTTGCCTGCTACCAGAAAGCGTTTGTGCCATTTCTTAATGAGGCTGTTGCCTTTTGATGCTGGTATCAGGCATCAGCTTCAAGCATGTGTTGGAATTCAGTGTCCAGATTCTTGGCTTTCCCTGGCCAAGTGGATGTTTTCTGTTTTTACACTTAAAGTAATTGATGCCCCAGGGCAGCTAGAGTGAACGAGTATGCGTGCAGAATCTTGTATAGATTTTTTTGATTTTTGATTCTTTTTCAAAAGTATCCACTTTTGTTGCCCACTTTTCTTGTTCTCATTTAGAATACGTTTGTTGTTCATTCTCTCCCATAAACGTAAGAGGTGATGTGTGCCATTCCCCTGCTCCCCAAAACACTTTAGAAACAAATCTAATATCCCCTTCTGGCCATGCCAGGATGAGTAAAACCAGAATTCTGGCCCTGTGTGGACATCTGAGTTTTCCCGTAGCTTCTGCAGCTCGCTCTGGGGGTGACTGTATTTTGAGGACATAGGAATCCCGAACGCCATGGCTTATGTTCCAGGTTGGAAAGAACGCTGCCAAGCTGGACTCATTGAATCCACTCCCGTCATATTGTCACGTACTTGTGTTATCACGCACCTGCTGTTCCTTTAGAAACTCGAAGACATTATGGAGGCTGTAAAAAAAAAATGACAAGTTTTCAAAATGGCAAGGAGGAGGAAATGACTCTGAAAAGCTGAGGTAGCTTAGGAATAGCCCCCCAGGTGGCCCTCACCTCTCCGCCGTGCAGACCTGTTTCAGCTCGTTTTCCTGTCTTCCACACAAAGTTCGATTTGTCTGGGTAGCCAGGCTTCTTTTAAAGAGGCAGAAATCTCTGGACAAGTGCAGGTTCATCAGACACTCATCTTCCCCCATGGAATACCTTTACGGTCAGATTTCTTCCCTTCAGATGTACAGCTGATCGCAGGTAATTTTGGCAGGAAGAAGCCTCCGCCTTTGAAACCTTAAAAATGGAGCTCTGGTGAGGGGCTGCAGTTGAGAATCCGGGAGTTCTGAGGGCATCGGTCACGTGGGAGAGGGCAGGGAAGCGAGAAGGGCGCATGAGGAAGGTCGGGGAAGGTGTGCGCCTTCTTGGGCTGGATAGAGATCTTGGCTGGAGCCTGCTGTGCACATCCCCCACCCCGGGGATTCGTGACGCAGCGAAGAGCTACCGTCCGCCAGGACCAAGGCACTGTGCTCAGTCCAGGCTGTGACCCTGGTGTCGTCATTCAGGTACGTTGGCAGTCCCATGGGCTTTTGTGGGAGAGTTTGAGATCCTAAATATAACATCACAGAAAGGGTGTTTACACCACTTTGCAGATGAACTTTGGAGACACTGCTAATTTATAAATTGGGACTGTCTGTCCTGTTCCAGTGACAGTATTTCCAGAATCCAGTGGTTAATTCTGGATAGGCTGCACATCTTGGCCTGGAGTTTTATTTCTTGCTGGAATTATAAATGAAGGGTTTACAACAGTGTTGAGATTTGGTTTGTGATAGGAAGTAAGGACCTCTCAAAGCCTGAAGATCTAGAATAAATAAAGGAAACAGAAGTTAGGGAGAGAGAATTAACTTCCTTGAATGCCTGTTTAATGCTAGGCACTGTGCTAAGGGCCCTTTTCCGTGTTCACATGTAACGAGGTAGTGCTACCTGCTCAGTACCCAGAAGAAAGCACTTAGTCCCCTAGATGAGTACGTGTTTGCTACGTGGTCATCACGATGAGGCTGTCCGAGGATGTAAGAATCTAGACCTTGAAAAGGACAGAAGGCGTTTTGGACAGGGGGGAGTATTTAAAAGTCTAGTTGGCTCCCAGCTGGCTCAGTCAGTGGAGCCTACGACTCTTATATTGGGTGGAGAGTTCAAGCCCCAGTGTTGGGGTGTAGAGATCACATTAAAAAAATAAAATTTTTAAAAGTGCGTTAATTCTTGTTAATAGAGTAGCTTTATTGCTTCACTGTATAAGTTCCCTTAGTCCTTAGTAGAAAAGCACTTTGCTAACAGGAAATAATTTATGTTGATTGTTGGTAGGTGATGTTTAACTACAGAGAAATAGAAATTATAGCTGTGTTGGAATCAGGTGGAAACTGGGCCAGCCAGCTTTGAGGGAGCCCCTGGACTCAGGGGACCGCTAACAGGAAGGGATCTCTGTTGATGGACTGGGAACACACTGAGTTATAATTGCCTAGACAGTTTGGCAACAGGAAAAGAGCTACGGTCCAAAGCCAAGGTCGGGTTTTCTTTGATCACCTATATGTAGCTGTGACGCCCATGAATATTAAGCAGATCTTTCTATTTTTAAAGGTTTTCTTTAGAGAGTGCACCTGCACGCCTGTGTGGGTGCGCCTGCGTGTGGGGGGGGAGGGGGGAGGAGGGGGGAGAGAATCCAAAACAGGCTCCGTCCTGAGCACAGAGCCAGAGGTAGGCTGGATCTCACGACCTTGAGGTCATGACCTGAGCCAGAATCAAGAGTCAGACTCTTAACTGACTGAGCCACCCAGGTGTCCCAAATTTTAAGCAAACCCTTTAAAAATGTAGTGGACCCCAGGGATACAAAACATGTAACATATTTGTTCCAATAGTGACTTGTACATTTTTTAAAATTAATTTTTAAATTTTTTAATAAATGTATAATGTATTTTTATCCCGAGGGGTTCAGGTCTGTGAAGCACCAGGTTTACACACTTCACAGCACTCACCATAGCACATACCCTCCCCAGTGTCCATAACCCCACCCCCCTCTCCCGACCCCCCGACCCCCGTGACTTGTACATTTTTACACCAGAAGCTGCGTTATGGTGCAGCCACCGTTCCCATGTTTGATTTTTTAAACTATGAGCAGCAAAGCACTTACTGCCAGACAGACAAGCACAGAGCTTCTGCTAGAGGAAGTTAGATGTGGAGTCTGGCTGTTTCATTGTCTGTGCATTCATGGCTTAAAGCAGCCTGGCCTGCTTCCTGGGGTGCTCCAGTGGGCCCCGCTGGCTTTCTGAATCTTCGGGTGACCTTCAGAAGCAGCGCTCCATTTCACACTGCGACTGGATTTCTCGCATATGGATGGAACGTCTTCTCCTTGGTGGCCTGATCTTATCTGTGGGGGTGACAAAACGTTTTGTCTCTTCATGGTCAGTGAGAAGCGAAGGGGGGAGGCAGTCAGAGATGGGCAAAACCAAAGCGTTCCATTCTCTAGAGGAAAAAACCCATCAATGAGAGCACTTTGTGCTTTTAATTACGACCTATCCACTCTAAGAAGGAACAACCGAGCCATTCTGAAGGGTTGGGTTGTCACTCAGAGCCAAGCATTCTATGTATCTTGGAGAGGCTCGTGTTGCAAAAGAAAGAGGATTAAAATAGAATGCGCTGCCTGACTGGGGTGCTGAGCAGGGGCCTGTGTTTGGATGCGGAGCTGGTATCTCGCTGGTATCTCGCTTTGGTCTTCTTGTCTCTGCAGAGAGTGCGCAGTTCCTGGTGAGGGATTATGGAGGCTCGCAGAGTTCATTCTGTCAGAGGGTGTAGCCGATCTGGTAACTTGAACTTAAGACTTTTTGTAGGTTCTTGTGGGATGCGGGTTTATGAGTTTAATAACAGTTTGTTGTTTTGTCTAAGCATAATATTTGGAATTCATTGTGAGAGTAATTTTTAATTTGTTTGGACTGAGCATATAGCACGCATTTATAGGGATTCCATTCCGGTGAAGCATCAATTAAGTGCTCTATTAAAGCGAGGTGTTGCCGTGTTTGGTGGCATTAAGCAGGGACAGGTTCGGTTTGTTTCACAACTTTAAATTCCCAGCGTGAATGGGAGGGAGGAGGGAGAAGTGAGTCAAATATTTTACTTGCAATTGCAATTAAACGCAGGCAGGTGATTTCAAACAAAAGTGTATCCTCCCTGGCCTGAATAGAAGTCGGGAAGCATTGCTACTTTTAAAACAAAGGATAAGAGACTTCTAAGGTCTCAGCAAATGCAAGGCTGACGCCATCGAATGGGATTATCCCCGAGTTCTCGTCTGCGTGGGGGGCCAGCACAAGGGGAGCAGGAGACCGCCCTCCGTACAGCCTTCCAGATTGGCACGCACTTGACTCCTGGTGTTTCCTTCCATGCGGTTTGAAAGTACATATTTATCAGAGTAAAAAATAAACTTTTTTCATGGCAGAAACACAGTCCCATTCCTTTATAGATAATGAACAGTCTGCAGAGTTTGAGTTTGACCAGTTTTGGAAATGACAAGAAGTTGTTCTTGAGGGGAGGTTGGGGAAAGAATGCCTCCAGTTGACCAACACGGAGTAAATTCTTAGCAATTGGAAAGTTGGCTTTGAAGAAATCGATCTGGGGCAGACTGGAGAAAGGTCTGTCTTTGGAATTTGTTACCATTCTTTTCGCTGGACTCTGGCTTGGAAGTGTTTCATGTAGTATCCTCTGGCGTCTAAGCGAGAGTTCGTCCAGACAGAGGAATAACATGCACTGACTCCTGGTGGACATTCAGAGCGCCGGGCAACAAGAGGGCACACTCACTGCAGCACACGCCTGAGGGCAGGCGCCTGGCGCCTCACGCTCCTCATTGGACAAGGGAGACACTTTGGCAGCTGAAGAAAGCTTTGGTTTGGTGGTGAAACCTGTATCTTGTGAAACGGGTTTGAAGCATCCCGTGTACTTAGCTGCCATTTGTGCTGTCACTTGAATTTGTTTTTCTTTTTGGTCAAATTTTGCCCCTTCCACCACCCTGCCACTGTCAAGAAACACTGAGCTCCTCTCCAGAACTTTCTTCTGTGACAGCTTGTCACCTCAACCCTCCTCCAGGTCCTTCCTGGAAATTCCATCTAAAGTGGTTTTATAAATCTGTCCTTTCCACTGGTTTTGCTCCACGTAAGCCGAATCGGAGAGCTGTCTGGCCTGAGCGAGTAGTAGCAGCTGGATTTACCTGAGCAGCAGCGGCCTTGGGGTCAGGTTCCTTTCACAGGGCAGATCTTCGTGCAAGACTCCAAATCCTATAGTAATATATAAGTGAACTCTCTACATTAATTACTCATTTGGGGACTTTTTTCTTTAGCTTTTTTCAAAATGGAAAATATCTTATAATTAGGAATTTTGACTGGAAGTCTGCTTGCCTGCCAAATCTGCCCTCATGGCCCCTGGGTTTCCCTGTCCCATTCTGAACCTAGAGATGCTGAAATGTGGTCTGTGTTTGCCTTGTGTCACACCTGCATCCAGTTCGCATATTTCACAACGGACATCCTACTTATTTGGGACAACAGGTGCCAAATCACTGTATCTGCCAACTGTCCTTAAGTTCACCAGGTCCTGCTTAAAGGCGAGGCCACAGGGATGTCAGTACGTGGGTACCTCCAGCATGTCTCTGTGTGTCTCTCTTCCCAACTCCTTCTCTGTCTCTGTCTCTCTCTTTTTCTTCTCCTTTTCTCTTTCTGTGTCTGTGACTTTTGCCCTGGCCATCTAAAGTCTGTGCAGAAACCGGAACTGCCGTGTGGGCGGCGTGGGAAGGCAGAACTGAGGCCACAGAAGTGGGGAGGACTTAGGAGAGCCTTGTTTTTTCTTCAGGGAGATACCCTGCATAGAGGTGAGAAGATACTAGGTTAGTGCCCTGCTCTTCCCAGATCCTTCTCCTCCATACTCTCAGCCCTCCAACTCTTGTTCTTAGCTCCTGATGGTCGTTCGATGGCCTGAGAAATAGCACAAACCCCAGTGGCGCATTTGGAAGCTTCTAGTTCAGGCTGCGATCATTCTGTAGGAGGGTGTTTGGAATTACCTCACACCATCAGAGTAGTGGGGGAAGTATGGCTTTTCTAGGACTGTCCAATGAGTCAGTAGCAGAACTGGATTCTTGTTCTGGGTTTGTGACTCAGTCTTTGATGCCTTCTTGGGCTTGGTTAATGAGGCCGGCACACACGGAGTAAGTAGGAGCTACGGGGATGAGACAGAACTAAGATAATCAGGGTTTGTTTGGTTTTGTTTGCTTGGTTTTGGTTGGGGAGGAGGAATGTTGATTAGGATTAGGTGTCTTCTGTGTAATACTCAATAAATGTTCCTGTCGACTTAGACTGCAGCCAAGAACTGGGTCTTGATTTCTTGGTTGGCGCTGGTTCCCACTTGCTCTGGCTCCAGTTGGCGTTTATGTGTTGAAGAAAGGGTGATTTTATTCCCGTTAATTAGTGCTTTGGATTTAGGGTGAGAATAAACTTTGTTTTTGACTTCCTATTGCAATTTCATATGTCAGGAGGTTTCTAACTAAGAAGAGCTTCTTTGAGATGTTTTCGAGTGATCTTTCTGACTGATATGGAAGAGAGTTCAATTAGAATTTGTTCCAAAGTGTCTGCTTTCAATTAGTAGGTCAGTTACATTCTAGGAATAAAAATTATAAACTTAATATCTGTATCTGACTAAGCTGAATTTTAATACTAGGTTGGGTGAAAATGATAAAGATTCCCAGAGGCCTGGGAGTATATCCAGGAGAGCTGCGGTGTCTTGAAGGGCACCACATCATCAGCTAAATCTCGTGACTTATGTGAAATCAAATAGGAACTTTGATTTGAAGGATAGGCACCTTTCATTTCATGCCTCATGATCAGAAAACAACCTCTGCTCACAGCCATTTGGGAATCACTTTTTCCTGGGTCAATTTTTCCATGAGGTCCTCTCCAGCTCTCTGTGCTTCCCCGTGGCGGTGTGGTTTCTGGAATGCCTAGTCTGGAGCCAAGGATGCGGGTCCTGGCTTCGCCTTTGCCTTCTACTTCCTGTGTGCCTTCTACAGTTTTTATGTCTTCAGAGCCAGGGCCTCAGGCACAACTGAACAGTCTCTCCAGACTTCAAATGTGTGGAGTGGCCGGAGTCTGGATGGTCCGCTGCTCATGCTGAAGGTCATGTTTGTTGGGTATACAACAAATACGGAAGTCCGTTTTTGGAATATAAACACATTTCTCAGCTATCAGTTTTTTGAAGCATCTTCCATGGATAAATCAGCCTACTTTCCTTTTTTCTTTTCTTCTGTCTGACAGATCTTTTCTCTTTTCTTGCTTATGTTGACCAGACAGTTGAAACTATCTGTGCGCCGTAGCAACACATGGCAGGTATAGAATAGTGACGTAGATAGCCAGGTGTGCTCTCGGCTCTAAACGCAACACTTTTCCAAAAGTCTGCTGCGCATACTCTGGTTTGCAAAAGCAAAATACCATTCTTCCTTGAAGGATTGTTTCATTTCAGTCATTACTGACCGATTTAAATTAATTCTAACATCCTTCCAGGAAATTCTATGCAGCGTAATTAATCTGTTGCTAATATGTGGGAGAACTGGCCTAAGAACTCATGTTGCGAAGGGTTGACCTTCTTAACTGTACACTCACTCCTTCAGCGGATTCTTCATTGTACTTCTTTGTGCAAGCACTGTGAGGGCCAAAAGAAATGACTCAAGCATAATGCCTGTCCTCAGAAGCGAAGGTACTCTCTCTGTGATGCACAGGTCATCAGTGAGGTTAGAAAAACTTCGAAGTCCGGGGAGACGAGTGCTTTCAGCCAAGGGGATCCACAGAAGGCTTTACAGAAGAGGATGTGCCTTCTGGGGTTCTTTGAAAGCCTGGACCTACAGAATACTTTTGCAGAGTCTGTTTGATTGGATCCTTGTTCTCTTTCCTTATTTTTAGCTCCCTCACAGATTATCTGTTGTGAATTTAAGTGGAAAAGAGGCAACTGGACTAGTTTAGTTTATGGAGCTGCTTTGACATACCGAGGACCAGACATTGTGTAGTGACGAAAGCAACAGTTGGGACGCTACCATGCCTGTTAGTGTGGCGTGAAGCCGCAAGGGAAGGGACAGCTTGTTTATTTATCAAATGCAAAATTGGTAGATGACCTGCAGTTTCTGTAGTAGATGGTCACTGTGGAGAAGAGCTTCAAGTGTAAAAAGTGTACAATTACCTCATGGCTCATTGTGTGGTTTTATCTCTGCCCTAGAACTTACCTACTCTCTCTCTCTGTGTACATATATATGTAATTATCTATATAGATACAGGTATGTATGTTAGTGAGCCTCGAAATGCCGTAATCTTTTTCAAATTAATTGAAGGGATGTGTGTGTGTCCGTAGAGTTGATTTAATTACCCATTCGACAGATATTTATTTCATGTCCAGTATGTGTAAAAGGTTTCTTGGCATTCTGCTCTCTACCAAGATGATCTAGGTGTACAAGTCTACGTGGAGGAAAGTTGTGAACATAAATAACCTGTGAACTTGGGCAACAGGTTATATGACATCTCTAAGCCTCAGTTTCCTCATCAGTGAAATGGGGTCAGAATAGTACCGGTTTCATAGGTTGTTTCGAGGGCCAGAGTCAGGCGCGCTGTAAGAATGCAGTAAGTATAGCTCAAACATCCTGGTGGTGTGTAGTTTTAGTTGACTGGGGTTTAGGAATTGGGGGTCATTCATTTAGTGAACACATGGTTCTTCTTGCCCAGGCACTGCCAGGGTGCTTTGGGAATGTAAAGATGAGTAAGACATGGCCCAGTTCTCAGAAAACTCAGAATTTAGTGGAAGAGATTTGCACTGCAGTAAGACGTTGATAGAAGTTAACACATGGGAATAGAGCTTCCCTTAGAATGGGAGGATTAGGGAAAAGGTTCCTCGAGATGAAACTGTGGACAAAAAGATAGCCAAATGTTCAGAGCCCGGAATGGGCCAATAGCCTTGGCAAGTTGCCCTGTAGAACGGAGACTCCTGGACCTTGATTAGAGGTTGGAAGTGAACAGCGGTGAGGGTGTGGGGGGTGTTGGGCCCTGGTGTGCCCTAGTAAGGACCTTGGACTCTACCCTGTAAATGAGTTTGTCTCAGAACATCAGGGTCTTGTGGGCCAAGTATATTGAGGTTGGAATTTCTGTGAGATTTTTAATACTGTGTTTTCAATTTGGTGGTAAGACTTGTTAAAATCACAAGTGTTTTGAAGTGAAGTCCATTGCTGCCAGGACGTCTCAGTGCAAGTGTTTGTGCTTGGGTATCAGGTTTGGTCCAGATAAAGGCCAAAGGAGTTCTTGGGGTGCCCTGTGATCAAACATTTTACAGCTGTTTGAATAGAGTAATATTTTCCAAACTAGGATCTAGGTTATATTTTTAGGGATTAAGGAACGTTTCTCTCTCATTTTTGTTTTTTTACAGATTTTATTCATTTCTTTAGAGAGAATATACATGAGGGGGAGGGGCAGAGGGAGAGAGAAAATCTCAAGCAGGCTCTGCACTGAGCAGAGAGGCCAGAATCAAGAGTTGGACACTTAACTGACTAAGCCACCCAGACATCCCCATTTTTTCTCTTTTAAAAAGGATACGTAGGGGGGATCAGGTCCTGCATCAGGCGGCCTGCTCAGCGGGGAGTCCGCTTCTCCCTCTCCTGCTCCTCCTTCCCGTTTGCTCTTTTGCTCACTCTCTCTCTCACTCACTCTCTGAAATACATCTTTAAAAAATAAATAAATAAAAAGGATACATATATTATTCACATTTGAGAAATACTGAACTAGGGAATAGGAAACATGACTGGAAAGGTAGATTGGGGTCACATAGAGCATCTTGAACGCTGAGGAACCGAGTCACTATTACATAGATGGGGAGCTCTAAAAAATTGTAGTAAGAATAAAGGATTAAGATTTGGGGGCAGCTGGGTGGCTCAGTCTTTAAGCATTTGCCTTCAGCTCAAGTCATGATCCCGAGGTCCCGGAATTGAGTCCCACATCAGGGTCCCTGCTCAGCGGGAAGCCTGCTTCTCCCTCCCAACCCCACCTGCTGGTGTTCCCTCTCTCACCGTGTCTCTGTCTGCCAAATAAATAAATAAATAAAATCTTAAAAAAAAAAAGGATTAAGATTTGTAGCGATACTGTATTTGGTGATTGCCTAATGTCAGTGAAGCAGTCTCTCTTTCATTTCATTACCTGATTTGTAGCCATTTTATTGTTCAAAGGGTCCTTTGCTAGAGGTTGGGAGAAAGAAAGGTTAATTTGTGTGAATTGATATGATATTAGCTCTTTTTTTTTATCAAGTGTTTTTATTTGGGGGGGGCACCCTTGTACGTATTTAAAGTTTTGTAAGGATTTGGAAGTCAAGATTTGGAGATACTGTGTAGCCTTTTTGCATTCGCATGATTTTTCCATCATTACTGGCATGTAATTCAGGACCATTTTGTAGTAGGCTTTGGAAGAAATGCAAAAAATGTGCCAATCCCTTGAAAACACTTTAAAAATGGGGAACCATCTCTGCCGTCTTAGGCGTCGAGCACTTAGAATTACCGTGTGACGGAGTGACAGAAGTGTTGGGGCCAGGTGGCGCGTTCAGGGCCCGAGTTGATTCCTTTTCCCGTACGAGACGATGAGGGGATAGGGAATGCGGCTCTTGACCCCACACTGAAGCTCAGAGTCTGGTCACAGGGGAGGGGAGGTGGGCTTCTTGGTCCAACCTGCTCAGTAGTAAAGTGGGGCTGAAATTCTATTGGGGGCCTTCGGGAACACGCCCCGCCGCAGCTCCATCGACTGGTACTGATAAAGATCCCCGAAGCGGGAACATTTCTGTAAAGGATGTGTGAGACTGGGACGGGAGCTCGGAGCTGGGTTCGGACATCCCGGATCGTTTGCATTCCTTCCTTCCGAGGGAAGAGAACCACTGAAGGTGTTCGTGGTTTCCCTGGCCTTTTCATCCTCCCGGCCATCAGGGTGGTGTCGTGTGGATGAGTTCCTGGGACCTCTCATGGACTCTGATGAGCCTGACACTTTGTTACTGGTTTAGTTTAAAAATCGGATCTCTTAAGAAAATTTTGTCAGAGCTGTTAAAACTGAGCTGTTATACTGATCCTGCTTATATCTGCTTTCTTAGCAACTCTGCAGGTTCATATTTTGAAATTTTTTATTCTACTCATTAAATAAATTAAATTATGGAAGTAAAAGAAAACTATTTTCTTAATTATAGCAGCAATGTTAAAAAATATGCAAAATTCTACCTAGATCTCTCAGTGGGGAAAAAAAATTAAGGCTATATTATTTGGATGTCAGGTTCTTGTACATGAATAATAATATAAACAAGTATTAACTGTTGTGGTAAAATTTTTTAAAGCAATAGCCCTTTTTAAAAGATTTTCTTTACTTGAGAGAGAGAGAGCATGAGCAGGGTGAGGGGCAGAGGGAGAAGCAGACTCACCACTGAGCAAGGAGCCAAGACAGGGCTCGATCCTGGGACCCCAGGATCATGACCTGAGGCAAAGGCAGGTGCTTAGCCGACTGAGCCACCCACGCGCCCAGGAACAATCTTTTTTTTAAAAGATTGTATTTATTTATTTGACTGACAGATCAAAGAAGGCAGAGAGGCAGGCAGAGAAAGAGAGAAAAAGGAGGAAGCAGGCTTCCTGCTAAGCAGAGAGCCCAATGCAGGACTCGATCCCAGGACCCTGAGATTATGACCCGAGCCGAAGGCAGAGGCTTAACCCACTGAGCCACCCAGGCGTCCCAGGAACAGTCTTTTTGTTCATGAAAAATATCCTAGTATAGTGTACTTAAGTCTGCCAATTTCAATACTTAGCTTCTGACTCAACTTCTTAGAGTTTTTTGTAACTTTTGACTGATAAATTTCAGGTACTTTGTTAACACTTGCTGTGAATTAGGTGAGTAGAAATTATTTCTATAATTTCTACCCACAAATGAAGTTCACTTGTTAAAGCTTACACATCTGACCACTGTCTTTAGACTGGACGGTCAGCGTGGTTTACCAGGATCATGCCTTGGTTTGCTGTATTGCTAGAGCCTAAAAAGAGTGGGTGAGTTGGGGGGTGGTGTGGAGGGGTCTGTAAAATTCGTTCTTGGTTGCTTTCACTTCACGGCTGGGAAAATGAACTTCTGAGGCCAGCCTGTGTTTTGAGCCTCGTGTTTCCTGGTGTCTTTCTCCCCCTCCCTTTTTCTCCTTTGAGGAGTGACCGTAGAGACAGCCGCCAGCTGTGCGAACAATAGTGTGTGGCTGCTGGAATGCTTCCTGGAAAAATCATCATAAATTAGTTCAAGATCTGATTTCTTGTTGGTTCTGCGCTTGTAAATGGCATTTAGAATTTAAAAAAATCCATACAAGTTAATCCTTTGATAATATGAATCTTTATTTTGTTGTTTTCTTCACATTTTAAGCTGAGGTCTGAAAACAAAATCAAATCTTTTGAGAAGTTTTAGGTGTGTGAATTCTCAGCCAAGAATGAGGAACTATGTATGAGTTGTTAGAAAACTGGGCTGGACGTTCGAGAAGGAATCTTGTAGAGCATCTTTGACCTGTTTAGCAGTTTATTTTTGTGGTTTGTTTTTTTTTCTCTTCTAGTGATTTTGGTTGGGAACATTAGATGCTCATCTTGAGTAAGATTTATGTTTCATTTATTTGAATAAAAGTAAACTTTTCCTCAAAATCGGTGGCAAGGAAGCATGAAAATGGAGAAAAGGTTATCCCTGTGTGTATTTTATGAAGGAGTGGAATGTGTCATCGTCATCTGACTTTTTACCTCTTTCCCACCCTTGGAGGGGATAGTGCCGTTTTTCTGTGACTGTGTTATAGAAAGTATTTTTGTCTGCACAGTGACTGTGGCCCGAACTTTTGTTTTACCTAGATTTAGGTGACGTGGCCTGTAGTTCCGCCCCTGTGGGCCGTTGTCCATGAGGTAGAACCGATCCCAAGAGTTAACGCTGCGAGGAACAGACAGTGCCCCTCTTCTCGGGCCCACGACCTTGAGAACTCTGCCTCGTGCTTCTGCTCTTGTCCTCTCGCCCGTTTGCGGTGCTGCTAATGAGAGATGGTCACCTTCCTAAATAGGATTCCTGGAAACAGCTTCTCCCTTAAGATCTACTCCAGTCCCCTCTACGAGTGTGGGTCGTATTGATAGAGCATATGGTTCCCCACGTAAATGACACGTTAGCGAGAGGTGCTCCTTGGGAAGTCACTTATGTGGAAAGTGGAAATGTTGAATTACAAAAAGGGAAGTAATACTTCCTTGCTCTTAACGACACTACACTGTGATGATGGAAGGGTAAGTTTATTGTTCGAGCACTTAGAGAAGGGGTTGTTCAGATCAGGGCTCAGCAAACCACAGCTCTCTGCAAACCTTGGCCAGCCAGCGCCTGTCAGTGTAAGTCAAGTTTCACGGAAATACCACCACATCCACTGGCCTGTGTATTGTCTATGGCTGCTTTGGCTCTGTTACTGCGGCGTTTAGCTGTTGCACGTCATCCACGAAGGCTCAAACACCATTGGATCATGTTACAGAAGAAGTCCGCCGTCTCCTGGTTGAGAGAAATACTTGACAGCTGTCACACGCGTCGAGGGCGTGCTTCCTCTCAGCCGTATTCACGCCCTGCTCCCTCTGCATTTTCCTTCTTTGGCGAACAACACATGTGTTAAGCATGTGCTGCGCACCAGGCCTGAGAAGCAGGGCTGACCGAGTGTTCCGTCTGTCTCCAGGGCTCTGCCCCTCAGGGACACCGAGGGTCACCTGAACACACGGTTCACCAGCCACGTCAACCCCTGCGAAAACCGTATGTTCTGGGAGGAAGAAACAGAAGCATCGTTTGATAGATTTTTAATAGGCGTTTTTTCTGGTCACTCTTCTTATGAACTGTGAGTTCTTGAGGGTGTGTGTGACCTTACTGCGTGGTGAGGCTGCGCAGGTGCTCTGACCTTTACCTTTCGGCTGCTTGGATGGATATGACTGTGCCATGGGGCTTACACAATTTTAATGAATGTGATTTTCGATGGGGCTTAATATTTTTTCTAGTGAGCAGACTTGATGGGGAACCTATACATACACGTAGAATCTCTGAACTTCTTAAAGAAAGGAAACCGTATGTTGGGGCTTCTTTTAATCATCTCGAACTCTGGGAGCCAAAGGAGACCTTTGGTGGATCAAAGTGTTAAGTGTAGAGAAACGTTATCACCTGATAGCAGTGGCTTTTATCCTCACTGGTCACTGGATTGCCTGGGGAGCAGTATTAACTGTTTTGGTAAAATTTTTTAAAGCAATAGCCAAGTTGCTTTAAATGGCCTTGTGTCTGGAACCCCACCCCCCACCCCAGGCCAGTGAGAGCAGAACCTCTAGATGGGGCTTTACTGCCTCCGGGTAATTCTGACCGAGTCAGGCTGTGAAGCCCCTGAGAGCCCTGGCAGTGCCATGGCGTGTGAGGCTCTGCTTTACGAGGGCCTTAATTCCAGACGAGTAGTTCATGTAATTACTTGAAATGGCACCCTTACATGGTTCTTTTAAAATAATCTGATTTGTTAAAAAAAATTGATAAATGTATGACACAAAATTATTGTCACTAGTAAATACAGAGGATTCATAATCATTCAGTATAAATATAATCCTAGGACTCGGGAGGTAGAAGTGATCTAGACATCATCGGACTCACACCTGCGGCGGACAGGCGAGGACCCCGGCCGCGCTCCCAGCACTCCGTAGCGAGGGGGCTGGAGCTCCCACATTTCCATTCGCAGGCCAGAGCAAAGCCTTTCCCGTTGACACCTAAGGCATCTTGCGCTCTTGGTAGTCTGTGGTTGGGGCTTAAACGTAGCAGGTGTGTCCCTTTGACTGGCAGCGGCGCGTACGCATGACTGACCCGCTCCGAGAGGCTTCGTGGCACCGCCCTCGCTTCCTTCCCAGAGGTCTGCGGCCGCTCTCCGCCTCGTACCCCGCGGTACCCTGTGTCCCTGGCCTCGCGCACTTACCTCTTGCTCACTGTTTCCTGGTGGGTGTATGTGTTTATCTAGACAAGGTGGTGCTCTTTTAATATTGGGTTAGGGATGCTGTAAGGGTTCTTTGTTGCATGTAGAAATAATGCCAGGTTTGGAAAGAATCGATTTAAAAAATAGGACAAGAATGTGTGTAGGAAAGTGATGGCAAGTCATTCTGAGTAACAGGGGAACATCTCTCTGAAGACTCCACATTTATACTTATCCTGGGGGTTGCTTACTGCTTATTTCTGCTTTGAATAGAAACTTGATGCTGGGAAGCAAGGGGAGGTTGGGCTTTAGGTTGGATTACCGTGAAATCCTCTACTTGTAAATGGAATACCACTTTGGGTCAGAGACTTCCTGGAATTGTGGAGGGTTAAGTGTAACTTTCCCAGGCTGCTGGTTTTGGAGTCTAGAATGATAGAGAAGAATTGAGATTTCCCACTTGGTTATAAACTGGAAAATATGGTGATTTGGTTACTTGATGTGCTCAGTTGTTTGCGTGGACTACTTAACTGTCTTTCTATTTGTCTTTCTGTCTTTCATCTGTTCCGTCTTTTGTCTGTTTCATAACCCAACTCCTTAACTCAGATTTGTAAATTGTCTATGAAGTGTTTCTAACGGCCTTCCGTTGACTAGTGAACAATGGGGGCTTGAACTGCAGAGGTCCCCTTATATGTCACTTTTTTCCAATAAATATATTGGAATTTTTTTTTTGAGATTTGCGACAATTTGAAAAAACTCACAGACGAACCGCATAGCCCAGAGATAACCAAAAAAGTTAAGAAAAAACATATTGTAAGAATATAGTATCTAATGTGTGTAACATGCAAAATACATGTCAGTTGTGTTACTGGGAAGGCTTCTGGTCAACAGTAGGCTGTTAGTAAAGTTCTGGGAGAGTTGAAAGTTATACGTGGATTTTTGGCTCTTGGGGGGGGGGGCCGGCAGTTGGTACCCCAACCCCCACATTGTTCCAGGGTCAGTAGTGTAGGAAAAGATATAAAGTCAAAGCACAAAGTTTCTGTAATGGATTTGAAATTCATACATACCACTTTTCCCTATATATCTAGATTCAGGTATTTTTTAAAACAAAAGTGTTTTGCTTATTTGCTGAAAATGGGTTAACTGGAAAGACAAACAGTGGGCTAGAAAAGGCAACCTGAGACCCGGCAGGGGGCTAAAAGTAAGTGTTGAGAAAGCTGTCACATGGAGAATATGAGCCTGGCCTCGAAGTATGTGTGGTCTAGCCGTGGAAAGAAAGCATAAGGCATGTCAGGCGGCAAACCATTCCCGGTAGTAGAGCGCAGTGATCAGGGCAAAAAGTCGATTTGGGAAAGACAGGTTGCAGTGTCGGTATAAAGGGGTGGGGGGAGTTCTGGATAGAATTCTAGCCCTTTGCTTGCTTGCTGGCTGGCTGGCTGGCTGGCTTTTAAAGATTTTACTTATTTATTTGATAGAGAAAGACATAGCGAGAGAGGGATCAGAAGCATGGGGAGTGGGAGAAGCAGGCTTCCCGCGAGCAGGGAGCCTGTTGCGAGACTCAATCCCAGGAGTCTGGGATCATGACATGAGCCAAAGGCAGATGCTTAATGATTGAGCCACCCAGGCGCCCCTAGCCCTTTGCTTTTTTCTACCTTGGGGACAGTTTAAAAAAAAAAAAAAAATCTCTGGGCCTCCCCTGTAAAGGATTAACACGGTCTCTCATGGTTGTGCAGTGAGATTCTGTCTTTAAAGCAGGTGCCCTGTACAGGTCTGGAAACCTCCGGGGCCCACTGCTGTGGCCTCCACAACACACGTCAGGGTGAAGGGGGACCTCTGTGGAGATGGCGCTGGAGCTGGTGCTCTGCAGATGTGGAGGGCAGAGAGGAGCTCTGGAGGTGACTTAGACTGGGACAGGAGGGACGCAGGAGGAGGAAGAAGGACAAGGACAAAGACGTGAGGCGCGGGGGTGAGCACTAAGGTGTGTTCTAGGGGCCACGAGCAGACCGGCCGGAGTGGAGAGCTAATGGAGGGACAGGATGTTAATGTGGACAAGTTCTCCATCATTGTAGGGTATTTTGGTCTTTTCCTTCTTGGAAATAGTGGATAGACGAGAGCAAGAATAAAACCCCTGCGTTTCAGGATTTGCAAACCTTCTGAAGAGAACGTTCTTTGTCATTATGGTTACAATTTTCTTTCTCCTTACCCTGTGCGCTTCCTTCACTTTATGTTCTTAGAGGCTCCCCCATCCCTGATTTTCTGGCTTAAACTTCTCCCTGTCTGGGTCTTGGTTCAGCCGGTGGCACTGCACACTACTTGTAGTAGATCTGCCCTTGGTTGTTGGAACTAATAATGTGCTGTTGTCCCCTGGACTGGAAGGAATGGAGCATAAGGGTCTTTGGTCTCTGGAAGGCACAGATAATTAAAACTGTAATTCCAATACTATCCACTATGTGGTGCTCACGCATCAGAAATAAATTCTGAAAGTAAATGGTTGAAAGGGATCGTGCATTGTGACCTTGTGTGGAGAGGTTAAAATCCATAACCACAAAAAAGGGGGAAATGAAACATGCTTTTTGCTGTACTAAGATTCACTTGAGTTTCTCGTAACAACCTCCAGTGACACTTTAATAATGTGACTCAGTGATTCATAAATTCCGGAACATCGGGACATGCATCAAGTAATGTTATCCTAAGAGGTAGCGTGGACAGAAATGCAGGCAGAGTCCCAGAGTTTCTACTGAGCTGGAAAACATCTCTAGATCTCTGTGCTGTTGGTAGCGTCGGTAAAAATGACATCAAGGAAGACAAGCAGATTCTTCCACCGTCTGATGCTAAGTAAAGATTTCGGAAGGGAAGATGGACAGTGGTTTAAAGCTGCTGTCTATTTTGTTCCCTTCAAATAAAGTCTGCCATTCCTATGTCCAGAAGTATTAAAATAATCCCTATATTAAAAAAAATGTTTCTTTTAAGTGAGAAGCTGAGTGTTTTCATTTAGAACATATTTGAGGAATTTCGGTAATGTTGATATTTTTACGAGCTGTACTAAGGTTGACTGTTGGTGCCTATTGCTTATCATACCTTCTTTTCCCTTTGCAGGTTTTCATCTCTGTGAACTGCTTAAGCACAGATTTCTCTTCTCAGAAAGGTGTGAAGGGGTTGCCTCTGAATATTCAAATTGACACCTATAGTTACAACAACCGTAGCAACAAGCCTGTGCATCGGGCATACTGCCAGATCAAAGTCTTCTGTGACAAGGTAAGACTGTCAGATTGGGGAGGGACAGAGAGAGTAAAGCGTGTGAGAGCCATACTCTTCCTCACAGAGAATACCAGGGTCTTTGCACTATTTCAGTTTGGTATAAATGTATTAATAATAATAGGAGAGCGCATACTGTGCTCAGTCCTCGGCGTCCCCTCCGCTCCCTGGGGCTTGTAGGCTGCAGTGTTGGAGCTCTGGGGCCTTGTGTCCGAGGGCTCCGTGCGGATGGCCGTGAAGGGCTGCGCTTTAACCAGCTTCTCTCCCTCCGGCCCTTTGACGAGTCGTCAGCCGGCTCACTAAGCAGAAGGTGAGACTCAGAGTCTTCTCTAGAGTGGCAGGTAGGCAAGAGCAGAAAGCATAAGCCTAACGAGTTCAACATAATTTCTTTTTTTTTTTTTTTTAAAGGTTTTATTTATTTATTTGACAGAGAGAAATCACAAGTAGATAGAGAGGCAGGCAGAGAGAGAGAGAGGGAAGCAGGCTCTCTGCTGAGCAGAGAGCCCGATGCGGGACTCGATCCCAGGACTCTGAGATCATGACCTGAGCCGAAGGCAGCGGCCCAACCCACTGAGCCACCCAGGCGCCCCATCATAATTTCTTTAATCTGGGGAGGAAACGATCACTTTGGCCAGGTGCAGCGCCAGGGGCCCAGCTGGGTGAACTCCGGACAGAGCGCATAGCCCCCTGTGTCTTGAAGGCTGGAGACTGTCTTCTCAGGAACTCAGCAGCGGCCCTGGAGAAGCGATTGCTCCACTGACCCAAGGTTGAAGGCGACTTTGACCTTCCCCACTCAGGAAATGTTGGACCATATTTTTTGCCAGTCTCTTTTTTTTTTTGTCCTGTTCGACAACAGCAGCAGCAATAACCCTCTCTGTTACTGAGATTTTTAGAAGGTACTAGAAAACTGGAAGTGTATTTGCTGTCAGAGGTCTGCTGTCCTGATTTTTACACTGGGGACCAGAACACAGTATGTGGCCTCGTTGGAACAGCCGGAGTTCAGAGAACTTTCTCAAACACCCAAATTTAGTAACACGTATTGAGTACCACGTGCCTGGTTATGTGCTAGGCTGTGTTATTTTTCTTTTGTTGCTATTAACAAATTACCATAAACTAAGTGGCTCAAACAACACCATTTTATTACTTCATGGTTCTATAGGTCAGAAGTCTGAGGTCTCGCTGGGCTAAAACCCAGCCGTTAGAACCGCATCTCTTTCTGGCGTCTCTCGGGGAGAATGTTTGTCTACTTTTCTGCCTCCTCGAGGCACTCACATTCTTTGGCTTATGGCCTCTTCCACCTTCAAAGCCAGGAGCCTCACATCACATCCCTCGGACCGTGCTGCCAGTGCCACGTGTCCTCGTCTGGCTCTTCGGCTTCTAGGGACACTTCCATTATCCTGGGCTCGCACACATGGTCTCGGACACTTGTCCTATCAGAATGCCAGCTGATTAGCAACATTAGGTCTCCTTTGCTGTGTTAGCGCACGTTGTCCCAGGTTCTGAGATGTGGGTACGGACATCTCGCAGCGGCTGTTACTTCCCACATCCTCTGCGTTTCTACGGATGTCAAGTCACATGAGGCGTAGAGCAGGCATCTTGGATCCTGAGCCGGAGTTCTCTCCTTCGCCCCACATTCCTCTTATTAGCCAGAAGAAAACCTAGAGAGGTATCCAAAGTCATAAAAACTATAAGCCCCAATTTTTTATTATTTGATTCAATAGATATCAGATCACTCTAATTGTTAGCCCAGTACTTACTGTGTTTCTGATGTATCTCTCCTGGGGCCGTAACCGTGTGTGCGCTGATCCTGGCGCATGGACCCACTCAGAATCTCGGCTGTGTCGAATGATGTCCACACGCATTAGCATGAACTGGAGTTTTCGGCATCAAGACAAAAGCTGTATGAGCAGTTTTGCAGAGAAGGAAAAGTAATGAGTCACAATCTTAAATGAAATTCTTTTTAATATTAAGATTTTTTGAGGGAAGCTTCCGTATTGGTAGCTGATTTAGAAGATGAAACACAGGGAAAGTTTCATGATTGTCTAAAGTTATCTTATTAATCAGTGGTTGTACAGACTCTAGAAACCACTTTTTATTGTGTGAGTGTGCACTAATGTACACTCTGAAGCAGAAAGCCTTCTCTTTGGAGTTGTAAAACTGAGTGTGGTCTGAGATGACACACGATTTCATCTTCTGCGGGTGCTGTTTGCCTCCTCACCTGTTCGTCTCAATCACGTGTGAGAGCTCAGGTTAGCCACAGTCTGGCGTAGCGTGTCCACTGTGCAGGCCAGTCACTGTCTTCTCCTTACGTGTGTGTGAGCTCTGTACCACCGTGAGAGGAGGTCACGCAAAGTCGTGGTTAGGAACTAGGTGTCTGCCCCGGCTGTGCTTTGTGTGACCTGTGTAGGTGCCCACACACCCTCAGCCTTCATAGGCTGGGCTTTCTTTGTAAGGCCCCTGAAAATAGTGCTGACCTATTCTGCCCTTTTGTGGAAGCAGAGATCTGCTCAGGGATGAAAACTGTTGGTCAGCTTTCCCCGTGGAGCCCTGACGGCGCACAGCGGTGGTGTGAGCGCTCTCCGGTCGAGAAGTGCCTGGAGGCGTGGGGGGTGAACTTACACACTGTTTCCATCCTGAGGTTTTAATCTCAGAGCTGTTAGATTGAGATATTAAACCCAGTATGGGAAGAAAATATTATGTATCGCTGTGTGTAATTAACTGTCAAAGTCCTTGACTCTTTCAGCCACATGAAACTCCCCCACGACCTCACCCCTGCTCCTGATTCTCCTGCATCTTGTTGTAGCTTCTCTCATCCCTTACAGCTGGGATTGCTTCTGCTCTTCTGGGCTGTCTGGTGCTGCCTCCTCTCCGCGCACTGTCCCGCCTCCCTCCTTGATGCTCTCCCTCCTGAGCTAGGCCTCGCCTATTGTTTGCTGCCTGTCCATCCGTTTTTCTCTGCTGGCTCTTAAAACTCTGACATCTTACCAATCTGATCCACATCCACAGTAGGAAACCAGAAATAAGACATCTCTTGGTATCCTTCAGAGGCATTTACAGGGTTTTTCTCTCCCAAGAAGGTTTTTTTTTAGTACGTTATTACAAACTACTCAACGGGTTTGGTAAATGGAACTTTCTCCTATGGCAGAAGCAGCAGCAATTTAATATGTTTTCAGAGAAAACGAGAATAGGAATTGGATCTCTAACCAGTGGAGATTTAGCAGCTTCTCTTTCTACGAGCTTGTGTGTGTGTGTGTGTGTGTGTGTGTGTGTGTGTGTATGTATTTGGGGTTCATCCTTAGAAACATGTCATTGGCCTTTATTTCCCATAGATTGTTTTCTTCAGCAGAGTAATACTCACTGTGGCTGTAATCGGGAACAGATAGATTAACGTTTTCAGTCACCGCCTGCTGTGATGGCCCAAGATCAGCCTCTTCAGTTGTGGAGACAGAGAGTGAAGTAGCATGAGTTTAAATGGCTCTCTGTAATGTCACAGGACTTGAACATTTCTTGCAGAGTCTAATGCTGACGAATTCTTTTAGCTTTTGTATGTCTGAAAAGGATTTCACCTCTGATTTTGAAAAATCTTTTTGCTGGGTATAAAATTCTGGCTGACGCTTTTTCCTTCAATGCTTGAAAGACATGACTCTGCTGTTGTCAGCCTTACATTTATTTTTTTGTTTGTAGAAAGAGTGTGTGAGTGGGAGAAGGGGCAGAGAGAGGGTGAGAGAGAATCTCAAGCAGATTCCCCTCTGAGCGGGGCGCCTGCTGTGGGGCTCAATCTCATGACCCTGAGGTCATGACCTGAGCCGAAATCAAGAGTTGGCTGAGCCAGCCAGGCGCCCCACACTTCCATGTCTAATGAAATACCTGCCATCATCATTATCTTTGTTCTTCTGTACCTAATGTATCTATTTTTCTCTGACTCTCTTTAGATTTTCTCTTTTTACTGATTTTGAGCAATTTGATATTTTTCGTTACATTTCTTGTACTTAGAGTTTGTTGAGTTGCTTGGATCTGTGGGTTTATAGTTTTCATCCTACTGGAACATTTTTCAGGCTTTGTTTCTTGAAACACATTCTTTCATCCTCCTCTGGGAATGCCGGTTGCACACGTACACATACAAGCTTGCGGTCCCACAGCTCCCCGGTGCTGTTCAGTCTCTGGGATTGCTTTTTCTCTCCGTGTTTCAGTTTGGATAATTTCTGTTGTTAATGTCTGAAGTTCTTCAGTATTTCCTTTGCCTTGTCTACACTGCCATTAATCCCATGCAGTGTATTTTCCATCTCAGATGTTTTTGTCTCTGGGAGATCAATTTGGATCTGTTTTACATCTTTCTGGTCTCAATATGTGTGTTTTTCGCTAAGTTTTTGAACATGTGGAATGTAGTTACAACAGCCACGCTGCTGTCCTTGCCTGAATTCTGTGTGGTTTCTGGGCTGGCGTCAGTGGTTTGACAGCCTCCTCCTGAGTTACGCACTCCTGCTGCTCTACCTGCCTAGCGTCTCACCGGCTACTAGCCATGTGAGTTTTACACTGTCTGACACCGGATGGCTGTTTCATCTTCGGAATCCTCAGGAGCTCTGTCCTGAGAGCTGGTGGAGTTCCTTGGAAACATTTTGATCCTTTCAGGTCTTGCTTTTCCAGTTTTGATAGGGGAGTCTGGAGTGGCTCAGTATCAGCTGCTTATTCTCTGCAGCTGAGCTCAGGTTTTCCTGACTGTTCTACCAACCACCCTGTGGATTTTCAGCTTCTCCGGTCTCACTTGTGGGAAGAGGCACTGTTTTCCCTGTGTGAGTTTCAGACACTGTTCTCTAGTTTTTTCTGAGGGCTTTTCCCCCAACCTTGGGTACCTTCCTTACACCTGCTTCTCTCTGAGTACCGGACTAACTACCTGAGGGAACGCTCTGGAGACCTCTGGGGTTCTTTCTCATATAACTCCCCATTGCTACTTTGTCCTGCTTCCTTGATCTCTCTCTGGATTTTCAACTCTCTCTCTCGACCCAGGGAACTCAGATGGAGCAGGCCTCTGGACGTCCCTGCCTGTGCCACAGCCTGGGGACTGGGAAGGCGGTCAGCCCCTGGAGGGCTCATCTTGTTTGTTTCTTTTCTCTCACAGATCCCTGTTCTTTGTTGCTTGGTGGCCCTGGCCTTAACAATCCTTGTTTCCTGCATCTTTATATCTTTTGTTTAGGTTGTTTCAGGGTGGGGGTAGGTCTGTCTGTGATAGTCCCATCTTGAGTGGAAGCACAAACCCCTTATTCTTTATAGATGGAGCCAATAAATACGGAGAGAAATGTCTTTTTTTTTTTAAAGATTTTATTTATTTATTTGATGGGGGAGGGAGCAGATCACAAGTAGGCAGAGAGACAGGCAGAGAGAGAGGAGGAAGCAGGCTGCCTGCTGAGCAGAAAGCCCAATGCGGGCTCGATCCCAGGACCCTGACATCATGACCTGAGCCGAAGGCAGAGGCTCTAACCCACTGAGCCACCCAGGCGCCCCATGACATGTCTTATTTTTTATTTTATTTATTTATTTTTTAAAAAGATTTTATTTATTTATTTGTCAGAGAGAGAGGAGCGAGAACGAGCACAGGCAGACAGAGCGGCAGGCAGAGGCAGAGGGAGAAGCAGGCTTCCTGCCAAGCAAGGAGCCCGATGTGAGACTCGATCCCGGGACGCTGGGATCATGACCTGAGCTGAGGGCAGCTGCTTAACCAACTGAGCCACCTAGGCGCCCCCATGTCTTATTTTTTAAAACTACTTTTTGGAGAGTGTAATTTATCATCAGAGTGAAGCTATTGTTAGACTCTTGGAAAGAACTGAGAGAGACACAGACCAGCTGTATGATAACAGGCGGGAGGTCGGGGATGTTGACCTGTTTTTCTGTGTCAGGGAGGTGGGTTCTGTGTCAGCATTGCATAGCGATTTTCATGGTGTGTTTACCGGCATGTGAGTGTCTTCATACCTTCTGAAAGGGGCAGAAGGTGGTTTGTATTCTGTTTGGTTAAATGTGGTTTCATTATATAGTAGTGACAGGGTCTGTGGGAGGATTTTCATTGCCCGTCTTTGCTACCAGGGAGTTTATTTACAGAAAAATAAGCTTCTTGTGGAGATTTCACTGGGTGACTTTGTGAAGAAAACTGTACCACCCAGAAATAAATGCTAACAGGTGAAGCAAAGTGATTAATTAATAGTCAGGTTTTTATTATACATGTTTAACTTTAGGTCATGTTTTATAAATACTACGACACTGTCATTCTCTATACAGTTGATGGTATTATGTATCTGTCCTCTCTGATGGATTGGGAGAACACTTTTTCTTTTTCATGTTATTATACAGATTTCTATTTAAATCTTTGCTTTAGGGAGTTATAGTTGGTCCTATCTGTCACTTACTTGATGCCAAGTTCTTGGAGAGAATCCCACTTCCAATGATAACATTGCCCACCTGGGAAAGCACAGTCACAGCAGGGCCAGCTTGTCTATCAGACAACGGCAGTAGTCACTTGGGTTTTTGAAGGCCGCGTGCATGAGCAGATATCTTCAGCTTTTCATTTAGCCTGGCTGCATCCATTGTTGAGGGGAATTGTGCTGTATTCGTTTTTTAAGTAAATGGTATTTCCCCATGATTTCACATAGTTAAACAGTTTTAAGAGCAGGCCTTCTAGGGGCACCTGCGTGGCTTCTTCAGCTGAGCACTGGACTCCTGATTTGGGCTCAGGTCATGATCTCAGGGTTGTGAGATTGAGCCCCGTGTCTGGCTGCACCCTGGGCATGGAGCCTGCTTCAGATTCTCTCTCTTCCCCGCTCCCTCTGCTCCTTTTCCTCCTCCTTTTAAAAAAAATGGGGGAAAAAATAGGCTTTTTAGAAAAAACTACTATGATAAGCTCCATAAATATAATAATTAATGGAGTTTATCTCCAGAAAGGAGATATTTTTTCCCATTCCTCAGAAAAGAATTATTTTATTTTTTTAAAAGATTTTATTTATTTATTTGACAGACAGAGATCACAAGTAGGCAGAGAGGCAGGCAGAGAGAGAAGGGGGGGGGAAGCAGACTTCCTGCTGAGCAGAGACCGATGCAGGGCTGGATCCCAGGACTCTGGGATCATGACCTGAGCCGAAGACAGAGACTTTAACCCACTACACCACCCAGGCACCCCAGAATTAAATATTTTAAAGAGGATCAATTAAACAGAATCATGCCTTGTCTTCTCTTGACCTACAGGGAGCCGAAAGGAAAATCAGGGATGAAGAACGAAAACAAAGCAAAAGAAAAGGCAAGTGTACTGAGCCCGGCTCCCAGTTGAATGCCTGTAAGTAGAATGTTTCCACCACCTGTTTCAGATCGTTTCCATTCAGAATAGGGACTGCATCTGTATTTACTGTATCAAGCACAAGACACAGTAGTGGCCACTCGCTGCCGCGCGGTGGTAGCATGATGAATGGCTGAGCTAAGTCCTTTTCTAGGGGGAGGGACAGAAAGGGTCCTTGAGTCTTTCCGGAGTTCACATATTTTGGCCCTTAGCTTTAGTTCTGGTTACTGATTCTGGCCCTGAAAAATAACACACCTTCTGTCTGGATGGCTGGTGATAACACTGGGGCTTGTCTAGACTTGTAAGAATCATAATAATGCTCTTGAGAATTCAGGAGGTCTTATTTCTAAATGTAAATGCGTGGTTTTCTAACGTTTCAGAATCTGTAGGGCTCCTGTTTGGACATTTCACCAGGAAAGCTTGCTTTCTTTCCTTATTTATTTATTTATTTGATTGATTTTTTTTATTGTAATGTGACAAATATTCATATTCACAAAATCCAGTATCTGTCTGCTCTGGGGCGGGGGAGGGGGGGAGGATGCTGGTCTGGGGCAGGAGCGATTCCTGCTCGGGGCCTCCCTCGGCAGACGTGTGCCCTGCGGCACCGCACCGTGGGCTCCCGGGCCAGCATGGAAGGGCAGGCTCCCAGCTCACCCGAGGGAGAGCTCACCTCTGAGGGCTGCAGGGCAGATGGCAGGGGAGGAGGGAGTCTGTAACTTAATAAATAAAAAACCTAGTCCGTGACCCTCATGCTGAGCCTCTCCGAGGGGAAGTTGAAGCTACAAAGTTATGTTCTCAAGATGAACAGTGCGTTGCTGTCAGAATGTGAACCACTGAGTCAGGCGGCTCCGGTGAAATGACTTCTGAATTATGTTTGTATGGTTGTAAGTCTTAGCCTTTCAGACAAAAAGTAAACATGCTTTGCCTCTGTTCCAGATTTCCCCGGTATGTGTAAAAGTAGCCTTTTCTCTTCTCATTTTGCTAAGATGTTCAGTTGATTTTAGTATAAATGTAACCAATGTATTTCTTCACGTGGGCTGTGATTCTCCTCTTGGCTCAGGCAATGTGAGCTCTTCCTTCTAGAGTGCTGCTGTTTAAGGGCCTTACATTGGAAGGGAATGCTCTAGCCTGCGTCCAGTATGGGTACCGAAGTGGTTGACTAGGGGGTCATCTTTTTCCCCCCCCCAGTTTCCGATGTTAAAGTGCCACTGCTTCCCTCGCACAAACGGATGGATATCACGGTGTTCAAGCCCTTCGTTGATCTGGACACCCAGCCTGTCCTCTTCATTCCCGATGTGCACTTTGCCAGCCTCCAGCGGGGCACTCACGTAGGTAACCAGGATCCTGGGGCGGCCGCGAGAGAAGGTCTTTGGCATTCCTGGGAAACAGAAGCCAGTGTAGAGAGTTTTGACCAGTGTTATGGGCCAGCCTTCTGGAATATTCTGTTGGGTGATACACTGTCCTTACAATAAGGTGGATGTAAGCCTTGTTGACAGGAATGAAGTACCAAACCTGTGAACTTCACTCTGTTTGTCTGTGTGTGTTTATGTCATAGTTTATTTTTAAATTGTTAGAATAGTAACAGTTTGGAGTCCGGATCTATGATCTTGTGCATTTAACTTATATGGTTCTGGGAAGGAGGGAACAGCCACAGGAAGACTTAGGGTAGGTAACCTTCATGGCAAAAAGAACATCCGCCTGAGTGGCTCAGTTGGATTAGCCACTGCCTTTGGCTCAGGTCATGATCCCACGGTCCTGGGATCAAGTCCCACGTCAGGCTCCTTGCTTGACAGGGAACCTGCTTCTCTCTTTGCCTCTGCCTGCCTCTCTCAACCTGCTTGTGTGCATGCTCTCACACACTCTCTCTCTCTCTCTCCCTGTCTCTCTCTCTCTCTCTCTGATAGATAAATAAATAAATAAAAATTTTTTAAAAAGATTTAAAAAGAAAAAACAAAAAAAAGAGCATCTGAAGGCTCTCCTCATTGTATCAGTTACTGAATCATAGTTGGCACATACACAGCCGTATCTTGGCAATTAATATAAAAGTTCACAACTGGCCACACCTGCTTTGAGCAGAAGCTTAGTAGAGAGAATAGCCTGGCCCGAGTGGGGCCTGCTTTCTCTGCGGAGCTCAAAACAATATGAAGAAGGTGGTCTCCCATGCACTTCGTGCACGGATGTATATGGATCAGTGAGTTTTTAAGTTTTGGGGATTGGGAGGGTATTGCCAATGTATCTTTCTCTCTCTTTTTTTTTCTTTAAGGTTTATTTATTTGAAAGACTGAGTGCGTCGTGGGGGGAGGGCAGAGGGAGCGCGAATCTCAAGCAGGCTCATCGCTGAGCGTGGAGCCCTGCGTAGGCTCCATCCCTGACTGCTCACACCAGCACCCCCGCTACTCGGCGCTCGACCATGTTGAGGGTCCGGTCTCCTCTTTGGTGCTCCCCTTTCAGACCCAGGTTGCGTAGGGAGCCTTTTCTCTGAAGGCCGTTCTTCACTGCCTCTCGAACTTTCCATGTGCTCAGACATACCTCAGAGATCATGATCTGAGCCCATGTCAAGAGCCACCCAGATGCCCCAACCATGTATCCAGTTTCTAATGAGAAGCTTTGGGGCGAGCAGGGGTTGACAAACTTTTCCTGTAAAGGCTCAGAGAGCAAATACTGTAGGCTTCTGGAGCCACATGGTGTCTGCTGTGACTCTTCAGCTCTGCCGCTGCAGTGCCAGATGCCCGGGAGTGAGCATGTCCGTGCACCAGTAAATTTCTGTGAACAGGCATCGGGCCCCACTTGGCTCATGGGCCCTAGTTGGCCATTCCCTGCTTTAGAGGAGTTCATGCCCAGAAGGATCTGGTTATTGACAAATAAGGCTAAGAGATTTGGGACTAGACTAAATTCAAAATTATTTTCATTTTAGAAATAAGTTACTTATGGTGTGAAATATTTTGAGCATATGCTAGAAAACAATTTTTTTTTTTTTTTTTTTTTTTTTTTTGGTCTTAGGTCCTTCCCATTGCCCCAGAAGAACTGGAGGGTGAAGGGTAAGTTTTATGTTTTGTTTTGTTTTAACAAATTCTTTTTATTTTTAAACAATCTCAAACTTAAAGAAAAATAGCAAGTACAATGCAAAGACCTCATTTTTTCCTGAGCCGTTGGAGAGTCAGCTGCAGACTCCATGACCTGTCATTCCCAAACACCTTGTGTATATTTCCTGCAGATGGGGACAGTCTCCCACATAACGGAGCCAGGATAGTAACAAGACGTTCCATTCAGGTGTTCCCATAATGTCCTTTATAGCAGAGGAGGCTCCTGCGCAGACTCAGACTGTGTGTGTAGTTGTGTCTTTATTCTCCTTCAGTCTTGAACAGTCTCATCTTCTTGACTTTCCTGACCTAATACTTTTGCAGTCAAATGCTCTACCACTGAGCTATAGCCCCGACCTAATACTTTTGAAGATTACGAGCCGTTGCTTTGTAGAATGTCCTCTAGTTTGGGTCTCTGTTGTTCTGTCATGATTAGACTCAGGGAATTATGCATCTTGGCAGGAGTGTCGTAGGGATAACGCTGCGCTCCCCGTGTGTCCTGTCACGTAGCACGGTTTTGGTCCCCCCCTCGTCCCCCTCCCCGCATAGTGTGGTTCACTTTGATCACATGATCAAGGTGGTGTCTGCCAGGCTGCGCCGCTGCGAGGGCACCCGTCCTCCTTTTGTAGTAAGTCTGTAGTGGGGAGGCGCTTTGTCGCTAGGTGAAAATTTCATTCCTCATCAGACTTTTAATTTCTTCCTTTTTTTTTTTTATCATCAGTATGGACTCCTAGTTTCCGGCTCTGTTCAACAAGTTGCAAATCATTTCTTTTCTTTTTTTTTTTAAAGATTTTATTTATTTATTTGACAGACAGAGATCACAAGCAGGCAGAGAGAGAGGAGAAAGCAGGCTTTCCGAGGAGCAGAGAGCCGGATGTGGGGCTCGATCCCAGGACCCTGGGATCATGACCTGAGCTGAAGGCAGAGGCTTTAACCCACTGAACCACCCAGGCGCCCTTGCAAATCATTTCTGTCATCTAGTTTGATCAAATTGTTCTAGAAGGTCCGTTGGTCCTTCCAGCTACTCCTGAGCCCTGATGCCCCCCCCCCAGCTCCCTGGGTGCTCCCTCACACCCGCGCCCAGTGTCTTCCAGGCACTGGTGCTTTCCCTTCCCCAGCCCGAGGGTCCGCTTCTTCTCCAAGAAGCCCTGTTCCCTTTCAAAGAAGGAAGCTGGCCCTGGGTGTGCTCCTTGCTGTGGAGGTGTCACTGCCCCTGACATGCGGTCACCCTCCGTGGCCCACTTGGGCCCTGACTGCCCATACAGGGACACCCCCTGCTCAGCACTCAGCCATGTCCGGTCCCCTCTTTGGGGCTCCCCTTTTAGACCCGTGTTGTTGCGTAGGGAGCATGTTCTCTGAAGGCCATCCATTTCCTCTCAGACTCTTCGTGTGCTCAGACGTACCTCAGGTGCTTTCACGGGAGGCCTGGGTGTGCGCTGGAAACTAAGACAGACTGAGAAGCCGAAGAAGGCACAGCCCCTATTCTTGACGTGATCCTTCTGCTCGAAACCAAGCCCTCTTCCTTCATTTGCATTTTCAGTTATGGTGCTGTTTCCTGGCTCTGCGGTTGTGCTTCCCCCCTTTGTTGACATATTCTCTTCTTTGTTGCCACCTTTATACGTGCATGTGTGTGTGCTTGTTATTATCTCAAATCCTACTTCCTCTATAAAATGCTTCCTGAAAAGCAGCTCTGTGTTGCTGAGAAGCACTTTGCTCTAGTGTCCGAGCAGTGCAGAGCGTCCGGCAGCCGACCCGAGTGTATAGTCCCAGCTCTGCCCTTGAACAGCCCGAGCTGGTTCAGTCAGTGTCTTTCCTTGGGCCTCAGATTTTCCTCCACAAACTAATGGAGCTGGATCAGAAAAAGAATGAAGGTCATTTTAAATCTGAACTTCAGTGGTACACCCTGAAGCTCTTTGTTTCCACAAGTGGTAGAAGTTGGAGTCACTAATCACATCTTTCGGATTGCCTGCAGCTCTAACTTGAAAAGGGCTCCGTATGGATCGGAGGAGGATTTTTCGATCGCCCCTGCTGCTAAGCTGACTCGGCTAGAAGAACCAAAGAGAGGTGCGTCGGCTTGCAGTCCTGGGGGAGCTGTCAGAGAGAAGGGGATTCCGCATCTGCCAAAAGCATGACGTGCTCAGGCCAATCTTGTGTAGCCTGACTATCTTGAATCAGACCGGCTCTCGGCTCAGAGCTTGGACTTACCCGAGAGTTAAAAGAAGCTGAAAGCTGTGTTCCTCCAGATGGATTGGACATTGGTTCATGTTCACTGTTCTTGATGTGTGTCTTTTTAGTTTAACCGGTATCTAGGATCTGTTCGCTCATTTTGCTCAGATGAATAACTATGTCCTTTTTCTTGCCCCTCCTTATTGCTGGCTGTGGATTAGTGCTGCTCTACGTACGCAAGGAGTCAGAGGAAGTCTTTGATGCCCTGATGCTCAAGACTCCATCTCTGAAAGGCTTGATGGAGGCTGTAAGTAGTAGGAACTTGGAAACCCTCCTGCGAAAGTTAAACCTACTGAAGTAGAATCCTGCTGAAACACATTTTATCAGACCACCCAGATTCCTTGTTATGGAAATCTCTGAGGCCTGTGCCTGTGGCACAGCCCAGGTTTCAACCTGTCTCGTGGGGCCCTCAGTCGTCTGCAGGGCCTTCCCCACTGGGCCTCACGCCACTGCACCCAGCATACTAGTTGGTAGAAGTAACTTCTGAGTAACGTCTTATCAACCGAACTGATGGCTTTTGTGCTGATCAATGAGATAGGGGGGCTTTTTGGTGGGGGGAGGTTGGGTTTTGTTTTTGTTTTTGTTTTTAAGATTCTATTTATTTTAGAGAGAGAAAGCCAGTATAAGCAGGAGGGGCAGAGGGAGAGAGAGAATCTCAAGCAGACCCCCTGCTGAGTGCAGAGCCTGACATGGGGCTCGATTCCAGGACCCTGAGATCATGACCTGAGCCGAAACCAAGAGTTGGATGCTTGACCAACTGAGCCCCCAGGCACCCCTGAAATAGTTTTAATATACTTGGTTAAAGGAAGACTGCCATTTAACAAACCATTTAGAAGCTCACAAAAATTATTTTTAATCAAATAGAAATCTTTACAAACTTCCTGCATAAAAACAATGGCTCCTGGGTCTGCCTTTGAAACTCCTGATCCTGGGGAATGACCAAGTTTATATCAAGTCCTTAGCCAAAACCTATTTGAGAAAATTTAGACATGGAGCCACTGATAACCATAATCTTTCCCACTAAGGCCTCAGCACTGAGCAAACTGACCCCAGCCAGCCCTGCTGGGACATCAGCAAGAGTTGGCGTGAGGAGGAGGCCATTTTAGCTTTGCCCCAGGATACAGTTCAAGGAGTCAGCACTGTGTCCTGCTATTAATCAACTCGCTAGAAATCACAGACATCTTCAAGCTCAGAGCATGCGCACCACAGGAAATGGGTTTCCCCCGGCTCCCCTGACAGCCACGGCGTGCTGAATTCCGCTAACACGTGTTACTAAGCGCCTGCTTGGCACCAGGTTCTGTTCTAGCTGCCAGAGTCATGAGAGTAGGTGACACGTTGCCGAATGGAGCTTCGGGTCCAGAGAGGAGGGTGTGGACAAGAAAGTAAGAAACTAAGAAGTAATTTTCCAGGCACTGATAAATGCAGTGACAAAAAATAAAGCAGGGCGAGCGAACAGTGGGCTGGGGGGAGCCATGGTCTCTCGGGGTCCCGGGGCTCACAGGCATCTCCAAGCACATTCCCTCCCCACAACGAAACCAGCACCACCATCAGCCTCGGCTTTCTGTTGTTTTTCAGCTTCGGGCGGTTTTTCCTACGTTACTCTTTTTTTTTTAAGATTTTATTTATTTATTTGACAGAGATCACTAGTAGTCAGAGAGTCAGGCAGAGACAGAGGGGGAAGCAGGCTCCCCACTGAGCACAGAGCCCGATGCGCGGGGCTCGATCCCAGGACCCCGGGATCGTGACCTGAGCTAAAGGCAGAGGCTTTAACCCACTGAGCCACCCAGGCGCCCCTACATTACTCTTTCTTACCTTGTCTTCTGGTAACCTTTCCTCATTTCTCCAGAACCATGCAAACTCTTAATTAGGGAGAGAAAGGAAGTAAAGAAGGCTGAGTCTTACTGTGCAAATGCATCGTGCTCAGAGCCCATCAAGAATTCGTCAGGGTTGTGTCTCTCTCAGGCCTGGGGTTTCCTAACTGATGCTTCATAAGTGCGCGAGGAAGTACGACACAGTGATACAAAAAAGAAGTGGATGCTTGGATGATGGGAGCTTAGATTGGGTTTGAACTGGGTATTTTGTTAGCTTGAAAGCGGTCTGCAGGTTGGCCTTCCGAGGCCCCCTTTCTCAGTGCTGCTTTGAGCTTTGCTCTTCAGATGGTCGATGGTAGCCCCAGTTTGGGGATGGTCTGCACAATTCCAGATAAAGCATTTGGTGTAGATGGAGTCAGCTTATCCTTGGATTAATTCATCCTCTCTCCTTAAAGACAGCCTCTGTGCTTTGACAGGAAACCTACACACTTGACACTACCCTGATTCTACTGCTCAGTCGGCACCTTACAGATCATGGAAGGGGGTGGAAGGCCTGAGGCTCTGGAGGGCCCAAGGGCCACACCCCAGTGGCCACGGCCACATTAACCTCCTGGTTAATCACGGAGCCTCATCGGCTTTGTGAGGATCTGTGCTGCTCTCAGAGAGGCTCTCGGTAGAAACGGGCAGAGGCGCAGTCATGGTTTATGATCAGGGACCTCGACATATCTCCTAGGCTCTGGGACATTCAAGCATTGTTTCCTTTGTGTGATTCTGTATCTGAAGTGAACCCCTGCTCTGTGCTGGACACGCGGAGTCCTCGCCGCAGCCCCGCACTGCAGGGAATCAGAGCTTCTCCCTCCTGAGCGGGGGAGGCGGAGGGTCAGAGCTGAGTCAAGGCCGCTGGGTCGGACCCCAGAGCGGGGCCATTATGGGCTTGAGCAGAGCATGCGCGGTGGTGTGACCCACAGGGCAGGACCCCGACTGGAAGCCATGGGGCTTAGGTCATCAGGTTGGGGCCCTGTGGCCACGTCAGGGTCACAGGAGCGCCGCGGATGGGAGCTGTGGGTCCCCGGGGAGCAGAGCGGCACTGAGCAGCTGCACACTTCCTTCTGGAAACCTAACAGTGCTCTAGAGCGTAGTCACGTTCCAGAAAGAGGACCACATAACCCACAGAGAGCCATCAGTACGCTAGGGGGTGGTGACAGGCTGGTGACCACTGCTTCCTCCAAAGGCAGGTAACCCCCCCACACACACGGTCTGCAGGCATTTCCTGTACTGCCGTGCACGTGAATTTTTGAAAGACAGAAAACTGAGTGAGTGTCCCATAGTATTTATAGTGTGTGTTTTAAAGCCTCGAGATCAGCATTTTGTAATTATTTTTCTTTGTTCTTTTAGATCTCAGACAAATACGATGTGCCCCACGATAAGATTGGGAAGATATTCAAGAAATGTAAAAAAGGGTAAGCATTACCTGGCATTCCTAGTACTTCTAAGTAATGTTAATATTCTGTAACATTAGTGGAATTCACATGCATTTGTGCCCAGTTTAGAAAAAGTTACAGGAATGTGAAATGCGGGGATATATTTTTCTTAAAATATCCACATTAAATTGATCTGCCTTTCTAAGACATCTTTGTGGACCTTTTTTTTTTATTTCAAGTAAGATTTTTATTTGCTCTTCCTGCACTTGGTACCAGTGAAGCAGCTCCAAATCCCAGAGCACGTTACGAGATTGAGTCAGGGTAAAAGCAGACATGGCCCCGTTTGTTGTGCCCCCGGCATGAGTCAGGCACTGGACCAGGCACTTGGCGTAGTACTTGACTTTCACTTTAACCTTTGAGCCAGGCTGGGCATTCATTAGTTCATAGACCTGGCAGCTGAGGCAGAGAGCCTGTGATGTCCAAGCTCAGGTAGCAGGTTAGTGCCAAGGCCATGGTTCAGGTTCAATCTTTGCTCCCTCTACTGTGTTCTCCTGTCCTGGACTGTGTTTTTAATCATAAAACATTGCTCCCTGGCCCCGAAATTAATATTTTTAGTTTCATTTCACTCAAGTGACTCTGCTACTTGATATGGGTAAGCAGAGTATAGCATAAGAATCATTGGGCTTCATTCTAAAGCAAATCGTAATTGGAATTTTGTGGATGAGCCTAGTGGGAAGGGTCAGACTTCCTAGTAGTTCACTTAAATGTTGAGAATAACTTGCCAGGGAAGAGAACTGGTCAGGCAGCTGTGGCTTCAGATCCCATAGGTTAATTGAACTAATATGCTTTCTAGAGCTGGATCAGTGAGGTGCTGCTTCTGCAGACTTATTCTGGCATTGTAAGAGCTCCTGTCTATCGAGGGAGTCCTACATGCTGAAGTAATAGCAGGAGATAAGCTAGTATGCTTTGTTTCACCCCGGGCCCGACGCTATTCGAAGGGCTTTACTGGGGTCCCTCATGTAGTCCTCGAACAGCCTTACAAGATAGGCCCTGACACTACCTCCGCGAGGGGATGGAGGCTGCGGGAGGTTTTGTAAATAATGTACCTCCCGTGTCGCAGCTGGGACGGGCCGCGCTGCCCGTGAGACCCAGCCTGCCTTCCAAACGGGCAGGAATGAGGAGACCTGTCTTGCTTCTCCTCTCAGGATTCTGGTGAACATGGATGATAACATCGTGAAGCATTACTCCAATGAAGACACCTTCCAGCTGCAGATCGAAGAAGCCGGGGGGTCGTACAGGCTCACGCTCACGGAGATCTAAGGGCACGCTGGCCCACCTCTCCCAGCGAGTTCAAGGAAGGTTACGTGGGCCTCACTGTTTGGCCCGCCGCAGGTACACCGCGGGGAAGGGTGGAGGTCAGCGGAAGGGACTCCTTGCGAGTAGGAGGCGGCACTACATTTGGCTCGTAGGTCGCGTTCGACGTACCACCTCAGCATGTCCAGACGACAGAAATCCATACGCCAGTATGTTTGAATTTTCGGATATCAGTATTCTGATATCATTACTTAGGATTAAAAGTGAAAACTGTGTTCTAAGGTTTAATGGACTCTCTGGGAACCTTTGGAATATCTGCTCCATTATTTATAAAACTATTGGGCTATCTACCTTGTCTCTTCAATGTTAGTGGGCCTGCTCACTAGTACAAGCCAGAAAAGGCAATGGGCTTGGGTTTAAGGATTTTGCCCTCGCCTGCTCAGCGTAGCTCTGACTGCCTCAGGGTGGTGGTAGTGGCCTCCGAAGAGGCGAGGACTCGCCCTTTCTCCCTCAGCCTCTTGTCCTCCAGAAAACGTTCACTCAGATAGGGCATGGTACTGAATCTTCCTTTGCAACTTTCTTGAATGTGTCAAAGAACTGAAATGGGTCACCGTGTGAATCAGTTAAGCTAACGCCGCGTTGTATATAAGTGCAATACGT
The DNA here is from genome assembly GCF_022355385.1 of Mustela nigripes. NCBI lineage: Eukaryota > Metazoa > Chordata > Mammalia > Carnivora > Mustelidae > Mustela > Mustela nigripes. The sequence goes on from NC_081563.1 coordinate 6,646,137, forward strand.
TTTTGAAGGCCTGTGTCTGTAAATGTGTACATACGTGTCTTATACAAATAGATAATATATAACCGTGGTGTCTGTACATAGAGTGAAGAGATGCAACAAGGTCTACCTTGAAGACTTTGCCTAAATGAAAGGTTAAGTTATTTTCCGTCGTGTATACCAAGCAGATCGAGTACTGTGCTTAGCGGAGCTCACTGAAATGTTCCGGCGTGTTTTCCCAGACAGCGCTCATAGAGCATAGCAAAACCTTCGCAGACGGCAGAGATTCTCTTTGCTCTTGAGAGGGTTGTTACTCAGATCTCCGCACCTGTAGCCCACGAAGCATAGGGGAAACACTCCTGCAGCTCCGCTCTGCTGCGCAGGCTCATGGCAGCCGTGCATACCTGCGGGAGTGGATATGCGGTCTTTCTGAAACGCGTGGCCTTGTCGGGTACCAGGTGATGCATCCTGACGTGGAGACCTTCCTTGTCTTCCTCCTGCAAGAAGTGATTTCTGGGTTACCGTGTTCCAGAGCCTTCAAGCTTTGATCTTCTCGTATGCTAACGATTCTAGGAAGCATTCATGAGTTTATGAGACCATGTGACTGTGCCAGGGGAGCATTTTTTGTAAACATGTTTAAATATATAAAGTACTAAAAAGTGTAATTTTATAACAAAATCACAGGGATCTCGGTTCAGGGAGCTAGAATAGGTCTATTTGTATAAGTAGGATTGATGGTTACATTTTTACATTAAACTATTCTAATGAAGTATGTGAACTAAATTGCTGGTTTTCTAAGACAAAGATATCATGGGACACGGGTCATAACTATTTTATATTTTGTTTTATGAAATAAATTTTTGTCTCTCTTATTGTTTTTAATTGTATCTTTGAAGATATATTTTAAAACCAAAGGGATTAAATTTTATATGTTTGTTTCATAATATGTCATTTCCCGTTACTCCATTTGATTTTATCCTTTCATTGGTCACTAATGCAGAATGTGAGATCTTAAACTAGTAGAGCCAAAAAGAATCTCCGTAGTATTGTCTCAAACGGATAGTCCTCTTTTCCTGCATCTTAATTTCTCCTTACAGGTGTCTGAAATGGCCCAAGTAACTCTTAAATAAGGGAGCCCTGAATAATTTTTCAGCTTGTTACGAAAATTTAACCACTAAAGCTGAAGGTGTACACTTTTAGACCCTAAAATCTTAAGGGTTCTTAGCTTTTAAAAGCTTAACAGAAAAATGTTTGGCTTAACAATCTACCAAGAACGTTTCAGTTCATTAGACTTTCTAAATCAAACAGCTGTTGTAGCTTTTTCAGGTAATCCAAGGCCTAAAGATGACAGACACTGATAGAAATCTCTAATGACTACGTGGTCAGATTAATGGAGTGAAGTCCTGCTAGATTTCCTGTGACATCTGTTCATTTTCTGCTCTAAGGCTCTGGCGGCAGGTCAAGAATCTAGGGACAGATTCCGCTCCTGGTCGCTCAGCGGGGCCAGGGCCCAGCTCAGAGTCTTTGCTGGGCGCCACGTTTACCGAGGCTCCAAGTTGCGCTTGGGTTTCCCTTGTCCCCCAGCGTCTGCCTTCAGCCGCATCGCTCCCTCCTTTGGCAGCAGAAGCTCCCAGAGGAGTCCGGGCTAGGCCTGGGAGGCAGCGAGCGTGGGGCCGGGAGGAGGCCCAGGAGGTGGCGGAGGCAGGCCTGCGCCGGGCTGGGACCCGGGACCCGGCGCGGTTTCTAGGCTCCGCTTCGGAGGGCAGCGGCCAGCGGCGTTGTGCAGCGTTAGCCACAGCGGCATCAGCCCGCAGCGGGCGGTCCCCACATGGTCCCCAGCGGCGGTGACCGCCCCCGGGCCCTGGGGCCGCATTTCCGCCCGCGCATGCGGCCCGAGCTGCTTGCTCCGCCCTCACTCCCTTTGCACCTGGAGCCAAATGTCCTCTTCGTCGTTCTACGAATGTGACGCAGGCGAAACAGGCAAACCGTAAGCCATGAGCATGAACGCTGAGCCCCGGGAGGTTTCTCCCCAAGCCCGCTGCCCCAACACCCGCAGGAGGGACAGGCCCGCGGTTCCTCGGGGTACACCAGGCGCACCGTCCCCGCCGCAGGGACCCGCTGCTCCCTGGCCCGCGCTGGTCCCTTGCGGGGGCTGCTCCCTGGCCCGCGCTCTCCCTTCTCCACCCCCGCAGACGTGCTCCGATGCCGGCGCTGCGGTCGCGCCCCGTACCCCCCTGGAAGCCGAGCCCACCCGCGGGCCTCCGGGCCGGGCTTTGCTGGGGAGCTGGGCTGCAGGACGGGCTGACGGGCCTGTCCCCGCACACTTGACCGGGAAACCGCAGGGTGGGTTCTTGCCAGAGCAGCAGGAGCCGCCGAATCACGGACGCGCAGGCCGAGAGCGTGGGGACACTGCCCGGTGGCCCGCGGCGAAACCGGTACCGTTCCTCCCCGGGAGCACGAGCGTCGGGGTCCCCGCGGCTCCCTGCTTCCCTGTGTGCCTCCATCGGAGTGAAGCCCAGCAGAGCTGCCCAGCCGGCGGCCCGACTTCGTCCTTGAAGGAAACAAGCCGGCCTCGTCTGGCTTTCCCGCTCCCTGTGTGCTGGGTTCTGCCCAACCCACCGCCCGGCCGGCCCAGCCCGCTGGTCTAACCCCCTCCCAGACACTGGACAAACGTCCTCCAGTCCTCAGAGGCTCTCACGCACGGGGGATATAGCGCCACATCACAGCCCACACTCCGGGTCAGGAGATGACACTGCCAGGAAGCGACAGACGCCTGCCACCTTCATAACATTCGAGCCGAAAAGCGGCACTGCTGCATCCTGGAGCTCGATGTCACCAGCAACCTCATTTCTTTCCTTCTTTGGGGACTCATCCTTGTTAGTCTCCGGATGGCTGCCAGCCCTTCCTCAGACTCCGTGTCTCCTGGTCCAAGTCCAGAAGGGGGAGAGTCTAGGCCCCGGACTCCAGGCGGAAGTCCCGCGCTTGCCTCCGATGGGATCGCCCCGCTTACAGGCCACTGGGGAGCCCCCGCGGCCCCGGCCTGGAAGCCTCCCCACCTCCAACACAGCAGCCTAAGTAGAAATCGGGCCTTTGGGGGAACGGAGACGGGGCGGGTGGGGTGGCGAATGGAGGCAGAGAGGTTTCCCAGGCAGCGCGCCTCTGGTTCTCCGACTTCCGCTGCCGCTTCTCTGACCCCACTCTTGCTCCCGAAGTGTCACTGTCCCCAGGGGCCGGTCTGTGATTTCTCCTCCATCCTCGAGCCTAGGCCATTGAGCAGGGACAACTCCCGGATTCCTTCCTCCAGCCTAGAGCTCCCCCTTCAGCTGGAGATCAGCCACCTCCTGGGTGTTCGCCACCAGGCTCTGCAACGGGGAGGAAACGCTTCCTTCTCCAGCGCGAGCCTCTTCCGGGGGTTTCCGCGGCAGTGACGGCCCAGCCGGCAGCCAGTGGGCACCTTTGACTGCGCCGTCTCTCTCATGCCCGACCTCCAGTCAGACCTTCAGGCCTGGCGTATCTTCTCCAGTCCTCTCACGCTCTCGTCTCCGTGTTGCAGCAGCCAGTCCAGTCCAGCCTGTGGCTCACCGGCCTCGAGGCCCTTTTGGCTCTCAGGCTCTCTTGGGTGTGGTCAGATCCTGTCAGGATAGACCACAAATGGCTCAATCCCGACTGCCCTGTCCGCATGCCCCCAGTCCCGGGAGCTGTCCCCGAGCTCCGAAGTCCTGCCCTTCATGACTCCTCTTGCCTTGTGCCCTTGTCTTTTCTGTTTCCTCAAGGCCTCCTCCTCGTTGGTTGGAGAATTTACCTCCATTCTTTTTTATTTTATTTTTTTAAGATTTTATTTCTTAATTTGAGAGAGAAAGAATCCTAAGCAGACTCCACAATGAGCACAGAGCCCAGTGCGGGGCTTGATCTCACAACCGTGAGATCATAACCCGAGCAGAAATCAGAAGTCAGACGCTCAACCAACTGAGCCACCCAGATGCCCCTCCCTCCATTCTTTGTAACTCCGCTCACCCGTCGCCACCTTGAGAACTCTGCTGGGCACTTTCCTTTCTGCACATCCCCTTGGTGTCTCCATAGTGTCCTGTACCTAACTCCTTACTGAGATGTCTAACTGTGTTCCTCTGCACCCCTGCCCTGGACTGCTAGTACCTTGAGGACATGCCCCAGGCCTTTGCTGCTCAGCCTGTACCCAGCACAGTCTCAGCATAGAGAAGGTCACTAGCAAATGGCGATGCTAATTTTGTGGTTCCCCAGAACAGAAACCTTACAGCCATCACCAGCTTCCCTTTCTCTACACCCTGCCTCCAATCTCCCAAGAAAATCCTGCTGTTCCTCCCTTGAAAACACATCCAGAACACAGCCATCGCTTATGGCCATCCCTCACCTGGACTTGTGCAGTCGCCTCTCTGGACTCCTGTCTTTCCACCCACGGGCACCTTCATTTTAGTCTCAATCTAGCAGTCACAATGATCTTTCTGAAATGTGAATCAGATTAAGCCTCTCCTGCTCAGAACCCTACTCAACCCAGAGGAGAAGCCCAGGTCCTTTCAGTGTAGACAGGATCTCTGCCACCTACTCTTCTGACCCTGCCCCTGACCAGTCTCCCCTCTTGCCGCCTCCCGCAGCCATCCGAGCCTTCTGGCTATCTTGGAACTTCTCTCCATCCCATCCGCTGAAGCTCCCACACACTTCATCTGCTGAGGTTACGTGATGTGGACAGCAAGGGCTGCCCCAATCACAACCACCGCTGTCTGCCCAGTCTCGGTCACGTTACCAAGGAGAAAGATTCACATTTCATGAGCCTGATGGGATGTTGTTGACATTCAGAAGAAGATGAGTAAAAGGCTGAGTGTCAGGCTTGCCCTTCTCGGCAAGTACGTTTCACCACTTACCTGTTCGGGAAGACCACCAGAACTGTTGGCTTTCAGCCTGTCAGGGCCAACGTTACACTCTTGCTGCTGACCTTGGACTGACCTGACTTTCCAGCCCTGAGTCGGTCTAGTCTGCGGACCTTGGCCTCCTTGACATCCACAGGGCATGGAGTCTGTGCGCCCTTGGCGAGGCTGTGAGCAGGTGAGCAGGAAACAGCAGGTGCTAGTCTAGACACCGAAGAAGCGCATGTGTGCGGAGGGGAGAAAAGCCAGAGGAACTCGAGAGCCCAGTGACCCCGCTCCCCACCTCCACCTCTGCCCCTGGCCCCAGGCCCCCTTAACCCCTCTGGTGTTTTCCATAGCATGCCGCTTTCTAACCTGCCGTGTCTTTTACTTGATGATTACACTCATGTTTACTGTGTGCCTTCCCTGCTAGAATGTTTGTTCCTTCAAGCAGAGCAAGGGCTTTTGTCTGACTCGTTCACTGATGAGTCCGAAATGCCCCAGGAATGGCTGGCACCTTGTAGACGTTTGTGTGGATGCATTGTGTGAACCACATTCCATCTTGGCAAATAGTCCCGTTATAATAATACTCCGTCCTTGAATTACGATGTTTGAGCATGCCGTCTGATTGCTGTTGAAGTTCTGTTGATACGATGAGCAGTCATCATGGGTACCTGGCTGGCTCCATCGGAGGAGGACTTTTGAACTCAGAGTCACGAGTTCGAGCCCCACTTAAATAAAAGTTTTTTAAGAACTTAGTAAGAAAATTGGGGGGCACCTTGGTGGTTCAGTCGGTTAAGCATCCGACTTGATTTCAGCTCAGGTCATGATCTCAGGGTCCTGGGATTGAGCCCTGTGTTGGGCTCCCTGCTCAGTGTGGTGTCTGCCTCAGGATTCTCTCTCTCCCTCCGCCCCTCCCATCCCCCCCTAAAATAATTTTAAAAATAATAAATAAAGTTTCACTGACTGAAGAAATCAATCAGTCCAGTGTTTCTCAGCAGCCCCTGGAATATCACCTGTTCTTTCCCGAATGTTCTCGTGTATGTTGTTATGAAAGAGGAGCTCTACCACTCTCTTTTCCAAGTTCCAGAATGCTGAGGAAAGAGAGTGAATCTGGTGGGTGGGTTTTCTTTTAGTGATTGGGCGAGAAGATGTGCCTTTCCCTGAGACAGCCCCGCAGGTGCACACCGTGCTCAGGTCTGAGTGCCCTGAAAAGGAGGGTCGGTCGTGTCAGGGATTGGAGCGGGCTGTTCCTTCTGACCTCTGCTCCTTTCGGTGCGCGATTGTCCTGTTACTCTTTACAGAAAATTAAACCCAAAGCCCAGGGAAACCGCCTCATACATGAGCGCACGCCGGCCTGTGGGGGACCTCCTGAGGGCACACAGCAGGACACACAGTCACTTCGTGGTTATCGCTCCACTTCTCGCCTGACCTGACTTCTTTGCCCTCCTGAAAAAAAGCATAATTTGCTTAATTTTCGGGAAAATCCTGTGATAAAAACTAAAACAGTGCAAGATAACTGGTTTTTTGTTTTGCTTTGTTTTGTTTTACTTCCTATTTCCTTCAGGGATTTCCCTTCCTCTCTTCCTTCTTTCCTTCCTTTCTGTCTTAGTGTACGCCGAGACCTCAGCCATGGACTGGGGAAGTTACAAGAGGCAAAAATGCTGTCAGGACCCAGGCTGACTGTTACCTAGACTGAGAGGAAAGGCCTCTCTGGGAACAAGCATCTGTAGGAGCGAGCCCGGATTCCTTCTGGTCTCAGAGGTTTGCAGACTCCCCGGGGAGTCTGCCTGGGCCTCCATAAGGAACAGCAGGAAAGGGAAGTGCCAAGTGCAGGTCACCCACTGGCCGCTGGAATGGACACAGAGCTCTCGCCTCCAGTGAATCTAGACACACACCTTAAACCCATCACAAAAAGTAACTCCCAGTGGATCCCAGACCTAGATGCCCTTGGGTGTGTCAAGGACTTTCTAGCTACAACAACAAAGGCATCCATGACAGCGATCACAGATGAGCTGCACTTGACCAAGATGAAAAACATCTCGGCCATAGGCAATGTCAGGAGGAGAAAACAAGCCCCAGACTGGGAGGAAATATTTGCCGAAAACATCTAATGAAGGACAGTTACTCAAAATACACAAAGAACTCTTTTTTTTTTTTTTTTTAAAGATTTTATTTATTTATTTGACAAAACAGAGATCACAAGTAGGCAGAGAGGCAGGCAGAGAGAGAGAGCGGAAGCAGGCTCCCTGCAGAGCAGAGAGCCCGATGTAGGGCTCAATCCCAGGACCCTGAGATCATGACCTGAGCCGAAGGCAGAGGCTTTAACCCACTGAGCCACCCAGGTGCCCTCACAAAGAACTCTTAAAACTCAACAATAAGAAACAAACTACCCAATTACAAGAGGCCAGAGAACTTAACAGACACCTCACCAAAGAAGACCCACGCGGCAAGTGAGAATCTGGAAAGACACTACGTCACACGTCCTCAGGGAAACACATGTGAAAACGACGAGCTACCCCTGCATACTTCTAGAATGACCCCAGCCCAGACCAGTGCCACGACCGCATGCCGGCGAGGCTGGGGAGCGACAGGAACACTCGCCCACCGCCGGCGGGAACGCAGCATGGGCCGCCACTTTGGAATACGGTTTGGTGACTCCTTACGACACTGAACGTGCTGTTACTATAAGATCCAGCAGTCGTGCTCCGTGGTGCTTACCCAGAGGAGCTGAAAACATAGGTCCGCACAAAAACCCGCACACAGATGGTTCATAATAGCTTTATTCGTCACTGCCAAACGTGGGGGGCAGCCCAGGTGTCCTTTAGTAGTTAGGGACGTGTGTGAGTAAACCACGGCCTGTCCAGCCAGTGGGATATTTTCGGTGCTAAAAAGAGATGAGCTACAAGCCATGAGAAACACAAGGAGGACCCTCAGTGCAGACTTCCAGGTGAACTAATCTGATCTGAACAGACCCCAGGCTGCCTGATTCCAACTCCACCGCATTCTGGAAATCAAGTGCCGCGACGTACACAGTAAAGAGATCAGGGTTTGCTGCGGTTTGTGGGGAGCTGGTGAATTGCTGGGAGAGATTTTCAAAGCAGCGAGCACACTCTGTAGGATAGCCTGACAACGGGTTCATGTCCACACGGCATTCCAGCATCGTCCAGACCCGCAGGAGGTGTGATGCCCGAGAGTGACGTCTAAGGTCAGCTCTGGGCCGTGGGTGATGGTGGTGTGTCACGTAGATTCGACAGTTGTGGCAAATGTACCCTCTGAGGGGGGCTGTTGATAATGGGGAGACACGTGTGTGTCGGGGAAAGGGTAGAGGGGAAATCTCTGTCCTGTCCCAGTCTGGCTGCAAACCTAACACTGCTCTGAAAAAGCAGAGTCTGTTAAGAATCCTTTCCCACACGCGTGCGCAGACTTGCTCCCCTGCAGGGCGAGGTACCCAGGAGTAAGGTGAGGACCCCGAGAGCCCAGCTGCCTCCATTTCTGACTCGTGTGTCTAAACCCAAGGGAAAAGAACACTCCTTCGGGAGGCGAGCAGGCCGCATGTCCCAGTTCCCCATCCCTGGGCAGCATCTGAGGTCACCCTGTTCCCCAGGTGGGCACTGGGGGTAGCCTGCATGACCAGATCTTAGGCTCAGCCATGCAGGGGGTTGTTGCTGATGGACTCTGGCCTCCTGGGACCTGAGGCCGGCCAGCTCTCGTGACTGCAGTCCCTCAACTCCCAGCGAGTCGGATGCTCCCACGTCCATGTCCCGCTGGGCCAGATCGGGCAGTGGACATCTTGTCCCGTGGCTGCAGAGGGAGCCTGAGGCAAGCCTGGCAGCCTGCACAGGTGGCCCTGTTGCCAGGGGCCAGCACGGAGCTCTCCATCTCTGTTTGCGTGCAGGTGGTGATAAGAATAAGCAAACATCCTGCAGACCACGCGGACCAAAGGGCTGTGGCTCCAGGGGCAAAGGTGCCCCAGGGACCCCTCCTGCTAGGAAGCCAGGCCTGAGCCTCGAGAAGCGCGGGTCAGAAGCAGGAGAGGCTGCGGCCGCAGCAAGGCCTCCCTCCACAGTCTCCTCCCGCCCTGCCTGCCTGCCTGGGAGGCCCGACGCTGGCCAGGCCTGTGTGGGGTTCTCGCAGCCTTCCCAGGTGGCCGGCAGCCAGGCAGGGGCTGGCCTCTGGGTGTCTGGCCCAGCTGGACGTCGGCTGCCTTCCTCCTGCTGGCCCGGGCGCAGAGCCCACAGCTGGCGCGACGCTGAGACCTTTCCCCCACTTCCAGCTCGGGCCTCCAGATGATTCCAGGCCCCTAAAGTTTACAGAAGTCCCATGTCGCTGGCAGAGGGCTTCCCAGGCCATTCCCAGCCTCCCTCTGTTGCTCCAGCCTGAAGGCCACACAAGCAAGCAGGGAAGGGAAAGCTGGCCCCCGGGGGAGGGCCATGGCAGACCTGCAGGGCTGGGGCCAGGCCGGGGCAGGATGAGGGCCCACTGTCTGTGCACTAAGCCCCCGCCCCCCCAGCACCAGCATTAGGTCAGCACAGGGCTCGTCCTGTCCACCATCGGGCACCTTCCCAACCCCTGAGTGTTGCTGGCGGGCGTTAGTCCTGAGGCTGGGCCTCACTGGCCCACTTTCTCTCAGCTGCCTGTGGGGTGCACCAGTCATCCTGGGACCCTCCCCGTGTCCCCAGCCTCCGTTGTCGGCTTCTAATCCCCTGGACCTTGAGCATCACCTTGAGGCGCAGCTGTTGGTGCTCCCGGCTGTGTCACTGCCCCATGGCCTTCCCAGAGCCCTCACAGCCCAGACACCAAGCTCAAGACTCAGTGACAACACAGGCAGCTTTCCCCGAAGAGCCACAGCAGGGTACAGCAGGGCCCAGGTATGAATGCTCCGGAGCCCAAGGCCCACATGGAGAAACGGAGGCACGGAGGTAAGCAGGGGCCCAGCTGAGCCCTGGTGACCCCCAGCCTCAACCCTGGTCCTGCCTGGTCCCTGGAGCAAAGAGCTGGGGTGGGGTGGGGTGCGGGGATGCATGGGGTAGGGGCTCCCAGCCTCGTCACACCTGCCCGAGGGCCAGGAACAGCCACTTCCCCAGAGGTCACAGGGCCAGGCCCCAATCCCACCTCTTAGCATCTTGCAGCTCTCTGGTCAGAAAGGGAATATAAAGAGGCTGCCTTGGCTGTGGTCCCTGCCCAGCCTCTCAGGGAACCCATCTTGATCAAAGCCTGCAGATGCCCCCCCCAACCCCCACTTTCTCAAAGTGCCTCCAGCCTGCTGTCTCGTCAGGCCTGGCAACAGAACTTTCCCAGCTGGACGGGGGCACCCCTGGAGTCAAGCCAGTGCTCGAGGTGAGTAGAGGGACTTAGCAAGCAAACCAGGAGGTGGGGTCCCCAGGCCAACCACAGAGCCCTGGGGCTTCCTTCCAGGTCTCCTGGGTCTGCGCCCCTCCCGGGCCAGGCCCCTCCAGCTCCCCGAGCCGGCAAGCGCTGGGCCCTCTGCATCTGCCCAGCTCCCGGGTGGGCTGCTCCCTGCCTTTCTGCTCCCGTGGGGACAGCTCCTGGGGGCTCACAAGCTGTGAGGGGGTGTTGGCAGCCCTTATCTGGAGCGTGATAGGACGTCATGCATGGTAAGGAGGGCCCAGAGCTTGGGGGCCTGGGACAGATGGAAAGGGGAATCTAATTCTATTTCTAGATGGGTCCCGGGCACCCAGAACCATCCCGGGAACTGGATGCCTGGGCTGCCCTCGCTGCCGTGTGACAGGATGGTCACCATGCGTTTCCTTAGCTGCAGATTTTGCAGTTTGCAGACAGACTAGTGATAAAACCCAGCTCATGGGCTCGTGGGAGGAGGGGCCGGCCTCAGGGCCGAGCACACAGGCGGCGCCCGGAGCAGCTCCGGAGCCGAGAGCGAGAACACGCTGTGAGAAGGATGGGGACACGGCACACGGACCCGCCTCGGGCTTCAGAGAAAGTGACTGTCGCAAAACGAAACAGAAGAGCACGAGCCCACGCGGGGGGACGCTAACCCAGGAGCACGTGCACGTTCGATGAGGAATCCGACATCACACAGGCCGTCGTCAGCACACTTAGGAATTACAGAATAAGGAGAGCGGCTTTCTAGCGGGAAGCCCGGCCCACGCCACCCCAGTCCCCCGGGTCAGGTGACGGAAACGATGACCGCCCTTCGCGCGGGAGAAAGCCGCCCTGACTGCGGGCTGGAGGCGCTCAGCGCACAGCAGCCTCGGGAGGTGCTCGGAGGAAAGGGAGCCCGCGTGCGGCCAGGAGCGGCTTCTTCCCTCTCAGGAATCCCTCAGACAACCCCAGGCCTGATAGTTTCCTAAAACACCGTCTGATGCCTGCTCCGTGCCTCCCCCACCACCCACCTCCCACCCCCACCCCCTGCCAAGTCCCTATTTCAGCTCAGCAGTGTGGTAAAGGCCTGCGAGTGTAGACAAAGCCCAGGGCTCCGGAGAAGGCTTCCCGGGGAGCAGCTGGCATGGACACCGGCAGACGCTGGCCTGGGGCCTGGGGGAGGGACGGGAGGCGCAGAGGCCAGAGCTGCAGGGGAATGGGGGTGGCGGGGGGCATGGGCAAGAGCTCAGAACAGGAAGCTGTTTGACCCCGAGGGCCAGAGGGGGTCCAAGAGCTTGGGCTCCAGTGTCGTCAGAGAACCCAGCCAGAGGTGATCCTGAGCCTGGGGAAGCTCGAGCCAAGGGGCACCCCCACAACTGCCGGGCCAGGAAGGAGCAGCCCAGGCCTTAGGCGGAGGTGAAGCACATGACAAGTGCATGTTCACTGTGTGCCTCTGTGCTCGAGTGTGTGCGTGTGTGCGTGTGTGTGCGCGTGCACACAAGGACCCTGACTTTGGAAAGGGAGGGCCGTAGGGAAGGGGCTGCCTAAGGCTGCCCGGGACCCCCCCCACCAAGGTACTCAGAGTCAGCCTGCTTCCCAGGACACGTCCTCTGTTCTGTTTCTGCCCCAGGGAAACCTGCCCTCGGGCGGGGCCGTCAGCCTGGACACAGGGCAGCCTTCCCAGGGAAAAGAGGGAAGGAAGATGCTACCTTTTCCTGGGCTCGAAGCTGGCCACTGCCAGGTATGGGGGATTCTGCCGGCTTGCAGGCTCCTGGTTTCAGGCAACAGAAAACTCTCAGAGGCAGAAAGCTGAGACACCAGCGTGAGAAAGTGGACAGGAACCATGGCCAAGGTCATGTACCAGAAACAGGCCCATGGCTGCCCAGGACAAGTCCTCCCCCGACCCTGTCACTGGCAGATGGAGGGCTCCCCACCAGGCCTCCTGGGCCCCCCTCTAGGTATCGCTCAGGGTGGAGGCTCGGTAGAGCTCCCTGATAGGGTAGGGGGATTGGCCTGCAGTAGGAGACAAGCCCACCCCCAAGACTTCCTGACCAGGGTTTCCCAGAGATAAGAAGGGCAGGGGGACCCCAAGTGCACAGGTCTCCAGGGTCTCAGAACTCTCAGAGAGGTGGGTGCATGGGAAGGCCTGGCGGACCACAATCTGGGAAGCCTTCAAGGAGGAGGTGACAGCTCAGAAGGGCTGGCAGGAGCCCCCTGGGAAGAGCGGGCCCAGCTTTGACGCAGGGACCAAAAGCAGGCACTTGGGCTCTCGGAGGCTGCCTCCTTCAAGGGACGTCAAGGATCTCCTTCCCCAGGAAGGGGTGGGCACACGCCCAGCCTCTCGGCTCTGGGGTCCCCTCCCTGGGGTCCCCTCTCCGAGCTGACATGGGGCACCCTCCTTGTCCCTCCCTGGACACCTGCCTTACTCAGCCGGGAAGCAGCCATGGGAGCAGACACGGGCCTGGGACTCTGAATTCCTCACTCCCGCAGGGTGGGTGGAGGCACTGAGGAATTTTGACGGGGGAAGGGGGGTGTTCTAAACCCACGGATTCTGGCTATTGCTGGACAAGGGACGGGAGACAGCAAGGCAGAAGGCGGGGGAGCACTGAGAAGATACCCCGGGTGCGGGGCCAGTGCGGGGGACTGGCGTGCAGGGAGTGGGAACTCTGCATGCGGACAGCGGTGAAGGGGGGTGGGGTTCTGACCCAGCTGGGCAGCTGTGTAGACATGGAGGGAAAGGGGAATTCAGCTCTACCTAAGCTCTTCCCTCTCGTCGAGGGAAGGCAGCGTGGTTTTCGCTCACCTCACCCGCTGGCCCTGCGGCCTCCCTGGGCATGGCCCTGCCCCAGGACACCGCTTCCTGGGAGCAGGGGCTAGGCAGTGGGCTCCGGGCCAGGTGGCCTTCTGGGAAGGAGGCTCTGTTTTCCTGGAAGCACCAGAACAGCAAACACACGGCCTTGCTCTGTGCTTCCGCCTCTGCCCGGGCTCTGCACTGGGAGATAAGGCTGTGTACACAGCAGCCCTCGGATGGGGCTCCCTCCTCCTGCAGAGCTGCAGAGGGACAGCAGAGGGAGGGGGAGCGAGGGGCTGGGAGGGAACAGAACAGAGACCCAGGAGCAAAGGAGCCACTGCCCTTGCTCGTGGTGGGGGGCCTGGGGGGGGCAGGGATTCCCTGAGACCAATGAGCAGGCCGCACACGGTCTGAAGAATGCGCGGGTCACGTGTGTGTGTGTGTGTGTGTGTGTGTGTGTGTGTGTGTACATGCGTGTGCTGCTCTACTCCTTTGGTCCACACGTTCACACCAGTGTCCAGAAGCCACAGAAGCCACGCTCAGAGTTTAAAGAGGACCACGGGGTCTCTGGTTCCAGCCATAGGAGCACAACAGCTATCAGACTTAGCTTGCCGCTGCGCATCACTACAGGACAGGGCAGATTCCTTGGAGCCCTGGGGGGACAGGCAGGGCCGTGGTTCCTAGACAGGGCGCACCTGGGGGCAGCAGGTCCGGCTTCTGCCTGGAGAGGCCGCTCTACCGCACAGCCCCAGGAACTCGCTGGCAGAGTTTGCTGATTTCTGTGGTCTCAATACTCCCTTTGTGGCTGATTTCAGGCGGGGATCCCTGGGAGGGGGGGGACCCTCCGCAGTGGGCCCGTACAAACTGGCTACAGCGAGCTCCGTGCACAGTCGGGGAGCGGGAGCTCAGACAGGGCGGGGGCTCCAGGCCAGCACCGTGTATGGGGTAGAAGCGTTTCTCTTCAGGGTGCAAAGCTCCGGACTCAGCTTCATCTTCAGGGCGGCTGCTCCGTTGGAAAGCACGCTGGGGTCTCTTCTTGTCCCTTGGAGCCCGGCTGCTCGGCGGAGAGGGGGTCTGAGACCCGACGGTTAGCTCAGCCCTCAGACTTGACCGGAAGTCCTTCCCCACATCTTGAGCCCTGGGGACTCGGTAGCCTGCTCATAGCCCCAGGCGTCCCCTATGCACACCCACCCACTCACGCAGGCTCACGTGTGCACACACACACACACACACACACACACACACACACACACATTTTCTCCCCTTCCTCTTTGAAGCTCAGCTCAGACATGGCCAGGAGGCGGTGCTCCCACCCAGAATTTCCCCACCTATCTGCATCCAGCTCCCCCTCCTCACGCAGTTCCCCTGCCCCCCCTCCCCAAATGCCTGGTCACCTCTGTGTCCCCCCTGCCCTCCCCCGCACTGTGTATACCCAGAGAAGGCAGCAAAGCTGCTTTCTCAGGCCACCAGCAGGGGTCTGTATGGATAACATGCCTACTTCCCGGCAGTGGGGGACATTTAACCCATTGGCGCCCTCCATATGAGGAGTGGGAGACACACGTGAACAGGACACTCCGGGGAACAAATCTGATCAGGACACCAGGACCTCTGGAGCCCAGGCATTTGCTGGAACCCAGAGATGCTGGTCGAAGCCCATGTGGTCTGTTTTATCTGCCCTTCTGCTGGTCCTTTGCCACCATCCTAGCAACGTCCTCTTGTAGCCAAAAGGGGAAACTGAGTCTGGGGCAGAGAGGATTCTGCCCCCCCCACCGTGACCCCTCCCCAGTGGCTGCTGAGCAGCCAGCCTGGGTGTATCCCTCTGCAGGGGAAGTGCTGGCCAGGCCCACCCACCCCTGCATAGGGAGGCATTTCCCCAGGGTGGGGAGTTTCCTGCTCCCTGCAACCCAGACAAAGCCCTCAGGGGGAACCTGTGGGATCCGGAGATCCCAGCACCCCTTCCAACCTGCCTCCACCCAGAAGAGTGCCGTGGGCCTGTGACACTCTCGTCCCCTCCCTCCCCCCCCCCCCCCCCCCCGCCACCTCCGGGCCCCAGAGCTTTGTAAACTGCAGCTGGGTGGGGGAGGTTGGGAACTGGAATGGTCCCTACGCCCTGCACTGAAGCATCTGAGTGGCCAAGCATGAGGCTGGGTCTGGAGACACCCCAAGGCCCGGCTGTGCGCGAATCTGCTCCCCGAGAGCCCCGAGGACCATGCAGCCGGCTGGCCCACCAGCCTTGGGGGGGGCGGGGGATGCAAACTCAGGGACCTCATTTTCTGACCCCGAGCTCCCAAGGTGCCACCCCCCTTGTGGGACTCCAGGCCCGGCCCCCGCCCAGGGTTTCTTGGGGTCCCACATCCAAGACACTCGATACAGTCCCACAACTGTCCCCTTTTCCCCAGGGGCAGAAAGTAAAGAACTCTGTCTTCCCAGCATCACACACATACCGGTCTTGACATGAGGGAAAAGCTGGGCCCCCAAAACCAAAAAAATGACCTGCTCTGGGCTGGGGGACCATGCCATGCCTAAGTGCCATGTTTTGTGGAACAAAACCTCTAAATTCTTTAAACAACTCGGCTAGGGAAGTATTTTTTTTTTTTACATTTTTTATAAAAATGTAAAACCCATTCATTAACCTACAGGGTATTATTAGTTTCAGAGGTAGAGGTCCGTGATTCATTAGCTTCCTGTAACACCCAGCGCTCATCACACCCCGTGCCCTCCGCAGGGTCCCTCCTGGTAAAGATCCCATCCTGAAGTCGGAGAGCGAGGAAGGCCCAGAGGAGGTATTTCCCGCCGGGGCTTCTGTTCTCTGCTGAGGTGGCTTCCCAGAGCTGGAGAGAACTGGGGACTTGCGCGTGCTGACAAATATGGCCAAAAAGACCCGAGAACATTTAGGGAGGAAGGGAATTCTGGGTCCTCTTCCCTGGACCCTTGGCCGGCCTTCAGGGCTGCCGTCTTGGAAGACAGTTGTGTAGGCCCATGAGCTGCCGAAGGACTCCCTGGGAGGCCCTACGCTCGCGGGGTTGGTGTAAAGGGGGGTACCCAGCCAGGACTCGTGGTGTGAGGCTTAGGGCAGATGGCACAGGCAACGGAGGCCTGAGGGAAGCAGGGACCGTCCGGGCGTACGGCTGTGGCTCCGGCTGGAGTCGGCTGCCGAGGGCAGGCTGGTGGCCCTCTCCCCTTCTGGCGAGAGCTGCCTAAGACTCTAGAGCAGGAGGCGCCCATGAGCCTCCAGAACCCCAGGGCGGCCCTGGGGCCTCAGCATGAGCCCCCCCAAGGCAGGACCCCCTCCCAGCCTGGTGGGCTTCTGCCCAGGCTGGCTCAGATCCCTCGCGCAGGGGGCCGCACCCCTCGTGGGGAGGTCCGGGCACTTCCTATCATGCAGTCCTCTCCCCGCTGGTGCAGAGGGAGCAAAGGCTGTCTGTCCAAGAGCCAGAGGCAGAGCTCTTCTTGCAATAGCTGCCCGGGTTTGTAGGTCACCCATTACAGGAGGAGGGCCCTCAGGGCCTCACCACTATGGGGTTGGAGAGGAGCAGAGTTCACTGGGTGGGGGTGAGGCAGCCGGGCAGGAGAGATACAGGAGCACTGCACATGGAGGACAGAGGACTTGGGTCTTTTATTTTTTTAAATATTTATGTATTTGTTTGAGAGAAAGAGTGTGTATGTGCACACGAGCTGGGCGAGGAGCAGAGAGAGGGAGAGAGAATCTTAAGCAGACTCCTCACGGAGCTGGGAGCCCAATGCAGGGCTCGATCCCAGGACCCTGAGATCATGACCTGAGCTGAAATCGAGCCAGCTTAACTGACTGAGCCACGCAGGCGTCCTGAGGACTGGGGCTTTTACAACGGGAAAGTTCCATTTTGTGTTAAGTCTTCGCTTGCTTCCGTTCCTCCACTGTGACCTTGAGTCAGTGTCCATGCACTTGGCTGTGAAGGGTCAGGCCTGTCCAAGGGCACTCCAGGCCCAGGTGATGAGGAGAGGAGGAAGAATCTGCACGAGCATGTTCTCAGAACTGGTCAGGAAGGGAGAGATGTGGCTCTGGGGGTCCCTGATGATACTGGGAAGGATGCAGGTTTCCAACTGGACAAGGGCTGGGCTTTCCTTACCGCATAGGAGCAAGAGAGTTCCGCAGGCTGTGGGACTTGAGGGCTGCGGATGGGGCAGATCGGGCATCCATCTGGGTCCCCTGAAAGTTGAGGGGTCAGCTCTGGCTGCCACAAACATCCCCTTTCCTGGAAACTCAAACTCCTCACTGTGGCTAACCAGAGCCTACAGCCCTAGGGGCCCTGGGTCCCCCACACTCGGACCCAGCCACGCTCCCGGCTCCCCCCGAGCCCCCACGACCCCCCGGTCCAGCCACCAACTGTCACACACGTACCACTCCCTAACCCACCTCTGCATACGCGTACACACACGTGCGCTGCCTGAAAGCCTGTCCATGTCATCTCTCACGGCACATTATTTTTAAAATTTTGGGTAACAATTTTAAATTTACCAAAGAGTTGCCAAGATAGTGCAGAGAGTTTCTGCATGCCGTCTGCCCAAGCTTCCCCAGGGCCAGCATCTCACACAACCAGGGTCTGCCCATCAGAACTCAGAAACCAACACTGGGACAATACTACAGACTAAACAGACTTTATTGGGAGTCTGCTAGTTTTCCTACCCATGCCCTTCACGGTTCCCAGTCCCCTCCCAATCCCCCTGTCTCCTTAGACTCCTGCAGTCTGGGACGGTTCCTCAGTCTCTCCTTGAATGTCATGACCTTCATTCCTGTGAAGAGTCCTGGCATTTTGCAGAGTGCCCTTAGGTTTGAGCTGTGCAACATACCCATGATTCGACTAGAGTTACGGAATTTAGGAAAAATAACACAGGCCTACAGTGCCCTGCTCGCCTCTCCTTGGGGGTCCATTACACTAACACGACTTAGCCCCGGTGAGGGAAGCCCCCGCCCGCCCCCTGTGCTTGGTCACATTTACAAGCTCTCCCCGCTGTGAGGTTACCCTTTTCCCTTTCCGTACAGTGTGAGAAGCAAGTCACCAAGTCCAGCCCTCACTGCGGGGGGAGAAGACTGAAACTCCACTGCCTGGAGGGGGTTCTCCTGTGGGTTACTGGGATTCTTCTGTATCAGACAACGGTCGCTTCCCTCGTGTTTGCTTAATTACAGTGCGTTTTCCGTATCTCCTCTCTGAGAGCCTCAGAGCTGAGAGGCTAGAACAGCTCCGCCCACCAGACTTTGCTCTCCCGATGCACCTGTCAGACCCCATCATCATCATTACTTTTCTTGTGAGCCCCCGGCCACGGGACAGGTTTCTAGTCATCATTTCGCGAGTACTCGGTATATAGTAGGCACCTCTGCCAACAATTTATAGGCGCATCAACTCATTTAATCCCCACAACATGCCTTTAAGTAGATATTTTTACTATCCCCATTTGACAGATGAGGAAACAGGCTCAGAGAGGTTAAGCAACCTCCCCAAGGTCACACAGGTAGTGAATGATCTCCTGGAGGGCGGGAACTGTGTCACCCCCACATCTCCCCAGTGGCTAGCAGAGTACCAGGCTTCATCAGGAACAGGCTTGTTTTGCAACAAAAAAACGGCAAAACCCCAGGCTGTTGTCTTGCTAACTGCCCCGGTCAAGTACCTCCCGCCTTCCTGCCCAGAGCTTCCTAGGCCCCCAGTGGCCAGCAGCACCAGCAGAGGCGTCACTCCTGGCAGGAGGCGGAGGGAAACGCAATGAAGCCATTCCCCAGCCAGGAGCACTGAGCACCTGTCCCCCAGCTCCACTGATGGCCAGGGCAGCCCCGCCCAGAGAGTGACCCAAGGAAGGTGTTCAGGAAAGGGCTCAGGATATCGGGGCACGCGGTGTTTCCTAAGTTCAACCTGGCTTGGCCGTTGTTCTTGGGGAAGAGTGAGCCCAGTCAGCACCCGCCTGCTCTGCTTTCAGAGCCGCTGGAGCTCCCTGTTCAAGCCAGAGACAAGAGGGAGATGAGAACAGTGATCAGTGGGACTGAAAAGAGGCCACATGGGGACACCGAAGAGGGTCACTGACGGCAGGCTGGGCAGAGGGGCAATCACAGCTAGCAGGGGCCTCTGCTGGCAGTCCCCTGGTGCCTGGGAAGCAGCTGGCTGTGGGCCAGGCACCTGGGTGAAGCTGGGCAGCTCCCCCTGGCTCTGCTGTGCGTGTCTGGCCTGTGTAGACAGGGCATCTCCTGCAAGGGGCTAAAACCCATTCCTGTGCTGAGTCAGGAGGCCGGCCAGCGCGGGGGACCACAGGAACAGGACAGCCTGACAGAGGCTCAGCCTGGAGAGCCCGAGAGGGCAGGAACAAGGAGCAGGAGGCAAGCTCAGGCCCCCGCAGGGCACTCACAAGTTCCCCCATGGGATACTCCTCTACTGGCCACTCTGCCAACGCCCTGAGCCGCTGCTGGCCCTGCTGCCCATCGGGGCTGCTGCCAGCACCGCTCTGGGTTGCTGCAGAAGCCAGGCTGGGAGCAGAGCCGGCTCCGGGCAGTGGGCCAGGTGGACGGGCTGGGTGGCCCCGGGGATACGTGGAACGCTGCCCTCCCAGGCCAGCCCGCTGTCTCCGCTGTTGTCCAGGGCCACGCTGGCCTGCAAAGGCTTTTTCCTGGGCTTTTCCCGGGAGAGCAGCCCTGGCAGGGGTGGCGGTGTCATATGGTACAGGGCACTGAGTTGGGAGTGAGTCCGGAGGTGTGAGTTCTGGTAGCTTCTCTGTGCACCCCCGGAGGATGATTCGGACAAGCTGTTGTTCTTTGTTCTCTGGCTCTTTCCTCTTCCCGTGAAACCAGGGCATTGGGCTGTATCCGTGGTTCTCATAGCCTGGTCTCTGGGCCAGCGGTGTCGACATCTGGGAACTTGTTAGAAGCACAAATTCTCAGACCGCATCTGAGTCCTGCTGGGCCCAGCCGTCTGTGTTCTGACCCTCCCCCTTCCAGTGCTGCCCAGTGTGAGAACTGCTGGCTTGGATCCTCTCCTGGTCTTTTCCCGAAGCTATTTCAGTCTCTTGGGCGCCCGCTCGGTATGTGATGTGGCTACGGTGCGTTGTCAGCTCTGAGGCGTCTCTTCCGTTCCCTGAATGGCTACCATGCACTTGTCCCTTAATGCTAGTTCTAGTGCCAGCTCCTGTGGGCAGCGGCCCCAGACCACTCTCCACCAGCTCTGTAGTTGGAGGGAGTCAGGTGTCCTCTACCCCCTCTGCACCTGTGTACAGTATGTCCCCCTGTCACTGCATTGGTTCCTCCTGCCAAGTGGGACCTGAAGGCCAGGGGTTGGTCTCAGTCCCCCGCGGTCCTGGAGCACCCAGCCCACAGGGGTCTCCTTCCCGTCCTGCCTGGGCACTCAAGGTCCCCCACCAAGTACCTACCCGCTCCGAAAGCCTCCAGGGGCCCATCCTGAAGCTTTCCTTTGGGGAAGGTTCCAGCTTGAGACCCATGTGACCTTTCTCCTGGAGCGTGGGGGCCCGACCTGTCCATGCAAACTGGTTCTCCCCCTTGGAAGGTCTGAAGACAGACCATACAGGTGCCGCCTGGAGACAGACAGCCACTGGAGGCCATGATCAGCGAGGGCAGGAGCCAAGCAGTCCCTGCTTCCCCACCCCCTCCCCTTGTGTGTGTGGGGGGAGCCACAGCAGGGCCCCCGCCCCGCCATTCCAGCCCCACTTACAGGGACTCACAAGTGTTCTTAGCACCTGTGGTCCAGACAGTCAGGAAAAAGCAGCAGCATCAGGAGATTGGAGTCCAGGAGATGGGCCATGGTGTCCAGAGCGCCTGCAGGGTCCCGCCGGCTGGTAGCTCTCCTTCTCCAGCTCTTGGTCAGCATTTAGGTTAAATGTCTGAACCCTCAGCCCACAGTCACGCAGCTAGTCGGTTTGCAGCATGTTCTTGTCCTTGTGGAGCTTCCAGTCATCAGGGAGTTCAAGGCGGGGGGAAAGAGAGAAGGATGGAACCCGGGGCCCACGGGGAGCCAGTTCCCCCACCCCACGTCAGCTCTGCTGCCCCTCCCCCAGCCGGCTCTTGGTTCCCAGCGTGGCCCTGGCCAAGGCTGAAACACTTGAGAGCTGGCAAAGGCTTGGGACCGCCAGTCAGTGACCCGGGGGAGAGGTGCCAAGGGTCAGTCAGGAGGAGGACCAAGAGTGCTCCCCACGGGCCCTGCCTCACGGCCGCTGCCAGACCCGGGCCAGGATGCCGAGGGACTGGTTCCAATCACCGTTTCTGGCGTTGAAATCAGCTCATAATCAGAAATCTGGGTTCTAGCGACGCCTGGGTGGCTCGGTTGGTTGAGCAGCTGCCTCTGGCTCAGGTCATGATCCCAGCGTCCTGGGATCGAGTCCCACATCGGGCTCCTTGCTCCGCAGGGAGCCTGCTTCTCCCTCTGCCTCTGCCTGCCACTCTGTCTGCCTGTGCTCGCTCTCGCTCACACTCTCTCTCTGACAAATAAATAAATAAATAAAATCTTTAAAAAAAAAAAAAAAGAAATCTGGGTTCTATTTCTCTGCCATTTACTCCCTTTAAAAAAAAAAAGAAAGAAAGAAAGAAAGGAAGAAAGGAAGAAATCTGCTCCTCCAGTTCAACATGGAAAGGAGTCCAGCCTGCCCTGCAGAATCATGGCTCTCAGAGACAGAATGAGCCTCTAGAAACAACCAGAGAGTCCCAGATTTGGGCATTTCACTGACCACAAAATTTCAGAACCAATTTGGTGGGCTGCCAATGTTCTGTTTTCACGGGTCACGGCCTTCTGTACCATCTGCCACCGCTACCTTTTCCTAAAACACAGACCGTTCCAACGCAAAAAAGGAGCGCTCTCATCTCTGTAATAAATGATAGTCCTTAAATTGTACTTTACAACATGGGGGCAGGGAGGAAAGCAACAAAACCATGACAACAAACTTGGTCATAGTTCGGGACTGATTAGAATCACAGAGCAACGTCAGAAAACCGAGCTCAGGGAAGAGGAGGCCCGCTCCAGGTGACTGAGCACTTGAATCCCCGGAGCTAGGACAAGAGCCCAATGCTTGGTCTAGGGTCACTCCAACAGTATGACTGGCCTGCAGTGTGGCAGGCAGGCGTCACTGACCCTGGCTGAGTCAGCTCCAAATGCTTCGCATCCCACCAGGGCCCCTCCCGGGTAGATGCCTCCGACATCACCAAGAAGGCGGAGAATGCGGGAACACGTTGGCCTGCCTTCCTCTCCAACCCAGAATCTTCCTGGATCTCCAGCCATTTCTCTCCCTTGCCATGTTCTCCCACAGGCAATCCCTCCCTCCTGCGCAGGGTCAACTTCCCTGTTGCGCGTCCCCCATCCGCCCCAACACACACTTCCCCCGCCTCCTACCCCTGTCCCCTCAGCTCCCCGCCTCGGTCTTGCATCATTCACATTTCTCCACTGGCCCCTTGTCTCCAGCATATAAACATCCTCAGGTTTCTGTACTGTCATTTAAAATTCCTTCCAGGACGTCTGGGTGGCTCATTCGGTTAAGAGGCTGCCTTCTCCCGGTGCCTGGGTGGTTCAGTGGGTTAAAGCCTCTGCCTTCAGCTCGGGTCATGATCTCAGAGTCCTGGGATTGAGTCCCACATCGGGCTCTCTGCTCAGCAGGGAGCCTGCTTCCCCCCCTCTCTCTGCCTGCCTCTCTGCCTACTTGTGATCTCTGTCAAATAAATGAATAAAACCTTAAAAAAAAAAAAAAAAAAAGAGGCTGCTTTCTGCTCATGTCATGATCCTGGGGTCCTGGGATAGAGCCCTGCCTCGGGCTCCCTGCTCAGAAGGACACTGCTTCTCTCTGTGTCTGCTGCTCTCCCTGCTTGAGCGTGCCCACTCGCTCTCTCAAACAAATAAAACCCTTAAAAAAAAAAAATTCCTTCCAAAGTTCAAAGAAAACAAAATCAAGATGGCTTTCAAATACACGAAAAACTCTGAAGGAAACTCCATCAGAGAAATGCAATATAATATGAGTTCTCATTTTTTCCACTCAGCTGGGTAAAGGTCAGAAAACTTGAGAAGACCTGGCATTAGTGAAGAGAGAGAGGACTGGCTTTGCAGTCCCTCGTTGGTGGGATAACTCAGCATAAGTTCACGCTTGGAGGAAAACGTGACAATTTTTCTAAACTTAAAATGCATGTACTTACATACAAGAAGCGTCAAAGCAGCTGCGTTCGTGGTGACCCTGGGTTGGATGTCGGTCCGCTGATGACCGGGCCAATGTCTCACGGTGTGTTCTGCAGCAAGAATGAATTAATTCTGGCTACAAGTGACTGCATGCTCGACCCCGGAGAGAACTGTAAGATTCTCCGGGTACAGGTGTCAGTACACGCAGAAGTCTCCTCTGGTCTCAGAAGCCACGATTGGGGTCTTCCTGGCTGGGCTCAGGGTGGATGGTGGTGGGACTCTGAGGACACGACTGCTGTTCTGTTTCTCCATCCGGATGCTGGTGACATCAAGCGTGTGCCTTGTACAGATTCAGTGAGCGGTGCCTGTATGTTTCCACGTTTCCTGGATCTGTCCGGTGCGTCACTGACGTTTACCAAAAGGAAAAATGATAGAAAAGAAATGCAAAGGCAGCTGACGCGGCAACCCCATTCATGGGAGGGTACTCGGTAGGTGTCCTCGCTCGTGGGCAGACGATGCTTGGAATCTCGTCCTGGCAAGTTAAGAGCCTGAACGCTCCGCTGATTTAATCAGGAGTAAAGTAAGTCACGACACATTCATACAATGGAGCATCTCTTAACCCTTAAAAAGCACACGCCCTATCTCTGAGAATGGGGAGGTAACACGCTCTAAGACGTCTTGTGAAATCAGAAACCTGGGCTCCAAAGGTGCACAGAACACTATGCGCTGGGTAAGGGCACGTTTGCACAGGAGAGACTGGCTGGAAAGTCACACTGGAAGGTGGTGGTGGTCCGTCCACTCAGGGGCATATCAGTCTGTCCACACTGTCTGAGGGCCTCAGTGCTCAGGGGCACATCAGTCTGTCCACACTGTCTGAGGGCCTCAGTGCTGTCTCCGAGCGAACGAGTCGGAGCGGTCTTTAATTCACAAACATGGCACTATGCCTCTGGGTCCCCGCGGGACCAGCACCCGGGGAGGGCGGCAAGCACAGCCCCGTGGGCAGCTTTGTGGAGAAGCAGGATCTGGGTAGGGGGGAGGGGGAAAAAAGGAGGGGCCAGCAGGACCCAAGACCTGTGTGTCTGTCCCTAACCTGGGCTAGACAAAGGAAGGCTAGGTTCTCATGCTTGAAGAGCCCTGAGCCGGCCTGCCGTCCAAGATCCCCCGTATTCCCACCGTCCAGGGGCAGGCACAGAGTCTGAGAAGCTCATGTGTGGTCTTCATGGCCAGCTCCTGCCATCTCGTATTCAACAGAGACATGGCCGGCCATGTGAGGGGGCCACACTGGCCTGGCTGGGATTTGCATCCAAGTCCAACTCCCAGCCCCTGCCCTTAGCCTTCTACTGAGCTGTCCTGCTGTGTGGGAGACAGGGAGGGCATCCTTGAGGAGTCGCGCAGTCCTACAGAGCCAAAGTGGAGAGGGGGTGCCATGTTCATGCAGAAGGCAGGCCGTGTGCAAAGCAGGACAGAGCGACTGGGCCCGACATTGTTGGGGGGCCAGGGCTGCATGCACAGAGCTCTATACTGGAGCACTGGGGGCAGGACGGCCAGAACCAAAGGGACTCAGGGAACTGGTTGGCCGCATGTAGGAAGCTCTGGCCCAGGCTGGTCATGCAACATAACGGACTCCTGCCTAAGGAATGAGGTTCAGTCCTGTAGCTACTTGGCTCCCAGCTGAGAGTTGACACACTGGTTTGGTACCGTCTCTCCTTCCAGAAGATCATTCTAGCAGTGAGCTGAAGGGCGGATGATAGGCAGTGAGGCTGGAGGTAGGGACACCTGCTGGGAGGCTGTGGCAAACAACTCAGGGGACAGAGGACGGACGGTGGCCTGGGCCGGGCGCGAGTGGGTGATGAGGGAAGCTAGCGGTCTGCGAGAGATTGAGGAAGAAGAAGGGCATGAAGTAATTGGCAAAAGGAACCATGTTCAGGAAAGGGAAGGTTCCCTGGTGATTCCCCTCTCTGGGTGAAGTCTCGGGGTATCCGGTGATGCCCTGCCCAGAGATGAGAAATGCAGATTCGGGCAGACCGTGAGTTTAGTCTCAAGGACACAGAATTAGAGCTGTCTGCAGGATGGCCAGGTTGGGAGGGAGGGGCAGTAGGTGTTTTGCCTTCATTCATCCATTCAACCAATGGTTACCGAGTTCCTGCACTGAGCCAGGCACCGGGCGGCAGTGGGGAGGGGGGTTGTTCCGCAGTGACTGGGACAAGCTGCCAACCTAGGGAGGGGAGACAATTAATAAATAACTAAAGAAACAGAAAAGCAACAGATCCTAAAAGGTGCCAGGGTGAAACTGAAGAAGAAATGGAGAGTAGTTGGTTTGCTTACCCCTGTCCACCCAACAGCGCAGAACTATGAGGAGAAGCAGTACCCTGATCCCAGGGCCTCCCCTGCTGCCTTACCAGGAAACCCTGCATGCTCCTGTGGCCTGTCCCTTGGGCCCAGGGCTCCTCTTGCCCAGAGCAGAGCCCCCACAGCGCAGGTATGGATCCTATACCTAGTCCAGCAGTTTGCTTTTAGGGCGGAAGACACCTCACGGTGGCCTCTGACCCTTGGCTGCGCCCACCCATATCACAGCTCAGCCACCGTGGGCCCTGTGGGTGGATGCGGCGTTGTCCCACGCCGAGCAGCAGGCTGGAGGGGTACACATAAACACAGCCTGGTCCCTGATCTTCAAGAACTTAGAGCTGCAGGGGCACCTGGGTGGCTCAGTGGTTTAAGCCTCTGCCTTCGGCTCAGGTCATGATCATGGTCCTGGGATCAAGCCCCGCATCCATTGGGCTCTCTGCTCATCAGGGAGTCTGCTTCCTCCTCTGCCTGCCTCTCTGCCTATTTGTGATCTCTGTCTGTCAAATAAATAAATAAAATCTTAAAAAAAAAAAAAGAAAAAAAGAACTTAGAGCTGCAGAAGAAGGTAAACCACACTCAGAGACAGGGGCAACCCAAGTACGCAGGGAAGATGCCAGTGCGTATCCCTGTCATTCAAGCCAGAGGACTTCCTGGAGGGGGTAATGCTTCCACCGGGTTGGGAAGAATGGGAGGGTGTCACCAGGCACCCTTCAGATCTTGGTTCACCCCACTCCCCTTAAAAGAGTGGAAAAGGGGCCCAGAGCTGCCTGGGAAGGGAGGAAAAGGCAGACCCACGTCTAGAAGATTGGGCCCTGGGAGCCTGCAGAAAGAAGCCATGGAGGCAGAAACGTCACCTGCAGCCAACCAGCTTTCCCTCAGGGATGCACTCCTGGGAGCCAACCAGAGGTAAATTGAAGAACAAAAATAGAAACAAAAAACAAGCAAGCAGAACCTGCTGGGTTCCCTCTACCGGACGAATTCACTCCATGGGGACCTGCGCTTGGGCAGGTCGCGAGAGGGACCTCTTTAAGCGCGCCCCCCCTCCCCAGCCCCGGGACTCCCCCCCCCCCCGCCCTTCCCTCCAGCAGCAGCCGCCGCGGCCGCCGGGACCTTTCCCCTACTTTCCAGGGCCTCAGGCCCCGCCCCTCACTCCGACCAAAACACGTGCCGCATCCCGCCCTGCCAGATCACGCCGCGGCCAGGCTCCGATCACGCGGCTCCCCGCGGCGCCCATTGGCCTGCAGCGTAAAGCTCGGGCGCGGATTGGCTGGCGGGCACCCGGCCCCGCCCCGGCGGGGCGCGGTGTATTTTGGTTTGCCTTCGCGCCACGCCCCCACGGCCGCTCCCTCCGCGGCCGCCCCGCCCCTCCCGCACCGCGAGGGCCGCGCCGGGGCAGAGCGGCGCGAGCGGGCGGAGGCTCCCGCGGGCTGCAGGGGCTCCGGGTCGCCGCCTCCCGCGGCGCACGTGCGACTGCAGCCGTGCGCCGAGCTCCCGCCCCGCGGCTGCTTTGTTGCCTCCGTGCCGCCGGCACCATGCACACTCCGGGCTCCGCGGGCCCGGGCGACGCGCGTGCGGTGAGTGGACGCCCATCTGAGCGAGGGGCGAGGCGGGGACGTGCCGCCTGTGCGGGGCTCGGGCGCGGAGGAGGGCAGGAATGCACGGGGCTTTGTGGCGGCCGCGCGGTGCGGGGCCAGAGCGGGCCCCAGAGCTGGGAGGGGCAGGGGACGCGTCCGGCCGGCCGGGGGCGTGTGCCCCGCGCCGCCCTACGCGTAGCTTTGTCTGGCGTTTCCGCAGCGGCCGCCGGCTCCCGGCGCGGGGCTATTTCCAGCCATGACGTCACCAGGCCGTGTGAGGAGGCGGCCGTTGGGCGGGGCGCGGCTGGCGGGAACGCGACACGCGGGCGGCGGGTGTTCGGCGAGCGGCGGTGGAGGGGGATAGGGGGCGGGGCAAAAGCTGGCGGGAAGGCGCTGCAGGGGGCGGGGGGGGGGCGGGGCAAAGCTGGCGGGAGGGGGGGGGGGGGGGGGGCAAGGGGGGGGGGGCGGGGCAAAGTTGGCGGGAAGGCGCAAGCGGAGGTGGGTGTCTAGGGGTCAGGTGGGGCACTCTTCTTAGTCGTAGCCCTCAGTGTTGGGCCTGAGGGCCCTGGGAGTGAGCTGGCTGGCTAGACCTAGGACTTCGGTCCTCGAGACTGCCGGGCCCTGAGGGCCTGAGAGAGAGGTGTGGGAGCCCTGTGTGCCTCCAGACATCCTGCCCGTGGTGGTCCAGGGAGGAGGCGACAGCCCCATACCTGTGGCCTCAGGGTTCCGAGGCCCCGGCTGTGGGGCCACAGTGGCACTTTAAAGAGCACTTTAAGTGCTCTTTAAAGTGCCCCCACTTGCAAAGGCGGGCACTTTACCAGCGTGCACTGCAGAGGGACCTGGTGGGGACGGAGGGATTCCATGTTCGCTCGGGCAAGCCAAGTGGAAACAGATCTTTAGAGAATGGACGGGGTCTTTGGGAGGACATCATTTGATTCCAGTCACTTCTCTTTCCACCCCTCCCACCCCTGCTGAAAAAGGATGGTTTGACAAAACAGGAAGGACAATTGTCTCTTGGGCTGTGCTAGATTTTTAAAATTCTTTTTCTTATCTCCTTGCTAGCCCTGTGGCAGTGAGGAGTGACTGTTCCTGAGTAAGGAACAAGGCTCAACCAGCATGGGCTCCCCTTCTTGGCGCTGTTAGAGTTGAGCCACTGGAAAGTTCTGCCATGGTAATGCCCTGACTTGAGAAGACTGTGCTGAGTGCCTCAGAGTTGCCAAAAATGCATCTGTAGGGACGCTTTTCTGCCGGCTTTGCCAACTCTGAAGAGCCATGTGTCCTCTCAGCCAGCTGAAGGCTTGGAGCTGGTGTCCGTTTCTCCTCCCAGCTGGACAGCGTCACACTGGCCACTTTGGCTCATAGCTCCGGGATTAAAGTCTTAAATGATCATTGCTGAAGGAAAACACGAACTTAACTTTTCTTAAGAGTCAGGGTTTTCCATGGAAACTGCTTGCCAGCCAAGTCCAGTCATATTCACTCTTCAGAATGCTGGCTTAAAAGTGAAATTGTGGTCAATGTTCTGTTGACGTGTTTTCCTAGACTACAGAGCATGTTGTGTGTTGAGCTTCATGTGTGTGTCACGTGCATAGAGCAGGCGCTTGGTGTACGTACCCACGTGCCCATCAGGGTTACCTTGTCTCTCTCCCCTGGACTGAGAAGCCTTTGTGTTGTGTCGCGTTTAGGTGGACATCATGGACATCTGTGAGTCAATCCTGGAGAGAAAAAGGCATGATAGTGAAAGGTCTACATGCAGTATCTTGGAGCAGAATGACATCGAAGCAGTTGAGGCTCTTGTTTGCATGAGCTCCTGGGGTCAAAGATCCCAGAAAGGTGACCTGTTAAAGATAAGACCCCTCACACCTGTCTCTGACCCTGGGGACGTCACCAGCACTGTGCATGTGGACACAGCCACGCCTGAGCTACCAAAGGACTTCGACTCTTTATCGACTCTGGTAAGAAATAGGGAGGAGAGCATTTTGTGTAGTGACTGGAGTGGGTTAGATGAATGTGCCGAAGACGTGGGTCCGGAGGGTGAAAACTTCTCCTACTTCTCGAAAATACGTTCTTTCCATTAATAGATCATAGCTTGCAGCCCCAGTGCTGAAATGTTCGTAGGGGGAAAGCTACAGAGTGATGTGAGAAAGTGAAATGTACTTGCTTTCCTGGGGAACTCTAGGGTGGGGGCTTGGCTTCCCCCAGGTGACTCAGCGTGGGATCAGGATACACGGGTCACAGCTAGAAGCGGCCCGTGCTTTGGCATCAGCCGTAATTAGCTGGGTTGCAATCCTGGCCTCTTCCTCCCTGGAGAGCCTCACTTCTTACCTGTGCGAGCTGAGTGCAGTCAAGCCTGGTTTGTGTTTTTGTCCTCGTAACTTGCCAGAGCTACAGAAGCGTTGGGAGAGGTTGCTTCTCCGCTTGGAGAAATTGAGAGTGGGCTAACAGATGTGAAAATTAGAATCTGATTGTCTTGGGCTGGAGGCTTGCCCTGGAAGGAGAGCATGGAAAGCGGGCTTGGGGAGAGGGATGAGAAGGGACTTGTGGGCAGGGGAGAGAGTTGTGCCAGTAGCGGGCCAGCAGCTCCTGGCAGACTTACTTGGCACTGAGCTCTCCCACAGGGAGGCTGACAGTAAGTGGGAGCAGGAGAGGCTTGGTTCACTTAGAGCCACTGGTTAGAGCATGGCCTTTGGAGGATCATTCTGACGGGTTTTTACCTGGCATCTGGTAGGCACTGGGTAAGTGTGTGTTAAATGATTAGCATTGGGATCTAAAAAATAATAATAATAAATAAATAAGGTTTGAGAATCAAAAACTACTGTGAAAAGCTCTTATTTTGAATATAAATTTGCTTCCTCATTTGGAGTTCTTGTACTTCAATTGCTTGTTTCAGTAGCTGTGGAAGCTCAGGGGTGGAACTGACATTTTTAAAATTAAGCAAGTGGTTTGGTTTGGGAGCGAACAGGAAATGGGGAGAAGCTTAGA
This sequence comes from Mustela nigripes, assembly GCF_022355385.1. Lineage (NCBI taxonomy): Eukaryota > Metazoa > Chordata > Mammalia > Carnivora > Mustelidae > Mustela > Mustela nigripes. The sequence continues at coordinate 6,676,144 of NC_081563.1, forward strand.
AAGTGCAGTCCTTCACGTGGTCTGGAAATCCACTGGGTGCCGTTGTGAGCAGGCGCAGAGGAGTCTTTCCTACATAATTTTTAAAAGGCATGAGGGACACGGTGATCAAAGTAAGTCCTTTTAAAATTTAACCACAACAACCTTTTCACACGGTATTTTTTTTTTTTTTAAAGTGCATGACTCCTCCTCAGAGCCCTGATCTTGTGGAGCCATCGACGGGGACACCTGTTCCTTCCCAAGTAACTGATTCCAAAGCGTGCATGGTCAAGACCATCACCCCAGCTTCTGCTGGGGCAGCCAAAGTGTTGAGCAGGAAGGCTGAGAGGGGCCCTCCGGATCTGAAGATGGAGTCACTGGAGCCAGCCTCCAGCACCCCCTGCAGGCCCATGGTGACAAGTGTCATCCGTCACACGGCGGGGAGTCCTGCTTCTGGTCAGTTGCCTACTGCCCAGATTCCAGAATGCCAACTTTCCATCAACAGGGAAGGAGAAGCACAGTTTCTGGGACATCCTGAAGCTTCGCTGGGCACGCAGCTCACAGACAGTCTACTGAACACTAACTCGGTGTCGTGTCAGCCTTGCTTGCACAAGTCTGGTGGCCTGGTCCCCGTTGACAAAGGCCAGCAGGCAGGGTGGCCTGTTGTAATTCAAACCTGCTCACCAAAGAATTATGAAAGTGACTTGCCAAGGAAAGCCACCCCTCTGATTTCTGTCCCTGTCCCCAGTTCCCCTGTCTTTTGCCAAATGATCCCTGTGACTGGACAGAGTGGCATGTTCTCAGCTTTTCTGAAACCTCCTCCCCAAGTGTCTGCAGGGACTGTCAAACCCATCCTTCCCCATGCTGCTGCAGTGCCCCAGCCTGTGTTCGTGGGACCGCCTGTGCCTCAGGGAGCTGTGATGCTGGTCCTACCCCAGGCGGCCCTCCCCCAGCCTGCCACCTCAGCGTCCAGTGTCGTGGCTGTGGGGAATAGCAAGTTCTTGCCCCTCGCCCCTGCCCCAGTATTCATTGCCTCCGGTCAAAACTGTGCCCCTCAGGTAGACTTTTCCCGAAGGAGAAATTATGTTTGCAACTTCCCAGGTTGCCGGAAAACCTACTTCAAAAGTTCCCACCTCAAGGCTCATCTTCGCACCCACACAGGTGAGTTTGAAGGCTGGTGGGATGTTAGAGCTCCAGAGCCTGCGGTGAAGAACCACACGCTGAGCCTTCCTGGACTGGGAGGGAAACATGAGATCCCCCAGAGAAGGCGGAGGGCTGCCTGTTTTTCTTTGGTTCCGAAAAGCCTTCAGAGTCTTATAGGGATTGGGATTAACATTAGTGCAGCCATTATTGGTTTTTCTAGAACATGTCATCAGCTTATCCCAGTAGGTAAAATGTGGTGTAGTTCTAGGATTGTGGTCCCTTTGATAGGTTTTTAGGGTGACGCTCATGTTGCCCCTTTTGTTTATGTTGTAGATTCCTCAGTCTTTCTGTGTTTTAGAAAATGTGCATTTCACATTCAAGAAACATCAGTGTAACTTACTTTGGTTCACTATGGAGAAAGGGCCCTACAGCATGGAAAAGTTTAAATTCGAAAATGTGCGAACTTGAAGGGGATGCAGTGTTCTTATGTTGAGAATGTATCGTTTCTAATTCAGAAGGAGAAGTCATCCAAGAAACTGTGACTTAGTAATACCTTTATTATCTTGTCAGCCTGCTCCGAGAGAATTTTTGATGATGAGAGAAATACTCCCTGTCCAGTTAAGGTAGCCACCAGCTGCAATGTGGACAGTGTGACTAAGGAAGTGACTTTTTCATTTTCGTTAAGCTTACGTTTCTGCAGCTCCAGGGGGCCGGTAGCTCTGGCTTTGACCAAGGTCTGGTAGACTGTAGGCCTTCGTAAGTCCCGTTAGAATATTTCAGATGTTCGCGGCTCTCTTGTTTTTAAGGCTCCTTTGGTTAAGGAGTCTGTGAAACTCGCCTGTCAGAAGTTCACACACACACATAAGTTGTAAGCACAGTAGCAGGTCACAGTCTGTAAAAAAGACGTGTGTCATGAACCTGGTCGTGGAACCCCCTTCCACCAGAATGTCCGCTAACGGCCTGTAGGACAGCAGTGAGTCCCTGTTGTGTTGTCTTCCAAAATGCACTTCAGATCGGTGCGGGGCTTGGAGCTCATTAGAGCTCTAATCGTGCCGGCTCCCACTCAGCCAATGAACAGAGTCTAGTGGGATGCCTGGGTGGCTCAGTGGGTTAAGCTTCTGCCTTTGGCTCAGGTCATGATCTCAGGGTCCTGGGATCCAGCCCCGCATTGGTCTCTCTGCTCAGTGGTGAGCCTGCTTCCCTTCCTCTCGCTGCCTGCCTCTCTGCCTACTTGTGATCTGTCAAATAAATAAATAAATAAATAAAAACAAGTAAATAAATAAGAAATAAGAAAAATAAATAAATAAAATCTTAAAAAATATAGAGACTAATCTCTAATCTAATAGAGTCTAATAATCTCTATTAAAACGTGACTAAGCCACCCAGGCGCCCCTAAGGGGCTGCACTTGAGGTAGGGAATTATTCTTTTCAAGAATCTTCCCCCTAACCTAAGCTATAACGAGAGATTTATTTTTATTTTAAAATACATTTGAGAAGAACCCTGGTGGTGTAGTCCATTGGGCATCGAGCTCTTGGTTTCAGCTCGGATGATCTTGGGATTGTGGGATCAAGCCCCGAGTTGGACTTCACGCTCAATGCAGAATCTGCTTGAGACTCTCTACCCCTCCCCGCTGCACGCTCGCGCACACACCTGCACACACACGCTCGCTTTCAAATGGGTAAATCTTTTTTAAAAAAAGAAAATTCGGAAATGTGAGATTAGTTTGACATCTTTGGGCCCCGACCTACATCTCAGGCGCGGCAACAAGAAGGGGAGGATTTCTTGACGTTCGGACAGCCGGGTGCGGAATAACAGGACACGACTTTCCCAGAGTTTGACGAACAAAATTTAAAAAACGTCTGAGTTCCCCAGCTCGGGAAGCTGCCGAGTGTTTACGTTTCCTTGAACGTGTGTTTTCTCCCCCTTTAGGAGAGAAGCCTTTTAACTGTAACTGGGACGGCTGTGATAAAAAATTTGCTCGCTCCGACGAACTGTCTCGCCACCGCCGCACTCACACCGGGGAGAAGAAGTTCGCGTGCCCCGCGTGCGAGCGCCGCTTCATGCGCAGCGACCACCTGACCAAGCACGCGCGGCGCCACGTGACCACGCGGAAGGCCCCGGGCTGGCAGGCGGAGCTGGGCCGGCTCAGCGCGCTCGCCTCGGCCGAGAAGCCGGGGGCCCCGGGGGCCGTGCCCGCCTCCGCCTGAGCGCTCAGCCGGGAGCTGCCCGGCAGTTGGTGGAGGCAGTTTTCTGGAGCAGGAACTGATGGTTTTCTCTCCCAAAAAAAGGGGGGGGGGGGTTGTTGCAGGAGAAAGGGGGAGCTGGTTCTGATGGAGTATGTTAAACTTTTCCTGTTTTGGTTGGGACCCTGTTCAATCTCTTTTGGAGTTTCACAAGTTTTTTTGAGGAAATGGAAGAAAATTGGATCATCTGAATCACCAGCATTCAAACCGACATTTCGGCAATAAAGTTTACAAAATCTGGATTTTTACAACCTTTCTATTCATGTTTTGTAGAACTGAGACAGGGTACTAATTTTTATACTGTTTTTTATTACAATATTTATATTGTTGGTGTTCCAACCACCAATTTCTAGATAGTGATTTTACAGTCTTCTTTTCAGTGTTCAACAATGGTTTTCATAATAACTCTACTTTTGGTAAATTTGGCACATTATTCAGCCACAGAAAAAGACAAAGAAACAAAAACCACGAGTCTGTCATCGGGCCTTTTAGGTCTACGAATTTTTTAGAACCAGAACTGGTTGAATAGGGGCTTCTTAAATGAGGGGGGAAGGAGGGGAAGAACTTGAGTTTAGCTTTTTCATAGCATTTTCAAGAGAAATTCCAGGCAACAATTCCTTAAGGCTGGAGCCTAAAGAATTAAAATTTGGTTATATAGGTCTAGTCATTTACCTGTGTCCATGGTGTGACTTGTAAAGAATGTACCCCAGGGGGTCATTTAAAATACCCGACAGAGACCCGGTGAACAGTGAGCTGTGGGGTCTGAGTGTCCTTTGGGGCCGTGGCTCTGCTGAGAGCAAGTTACTCAGTTTGTTTGTACCTCAAACACCAGAACAAAGATAACGTAAGCTCTCAAACTCAGCCGCTTTGTTTATAATCTGTTGACTTCTTTTTCTGTGGCCTTAGCGTATTTTTTGAGTAGAGTAACTTCTTAGAGAAGGAAAGGTCCTTAGCGGTTGGAGGAACTTTCCACCAAAATACAGTTTAGCTGGGGCGAAGCGGACCTGCAAACAATCCAGCTCTGAGGTTCTGAGTCCCCTAGTGATTAAACTCAGAGAACTACAGGAGAAATGCTAGTTACGTCCAGTCAATGCTACTCTGCTCGCCTTTCGTTCATTATATTTGAAGAAAGTTGATCAAACAGAATGACTTGGAATGGGGTGTTCTGCAGTCTGCTTAGAAAATAGACCCTGGGCACCACTTTGGACCCGTGCGATCTCAGGTCCTGATTCTCTATAGAGGCCGCAGTGCAGGGTCCGGGCAGTCGCTGAGCTGCTCACGGTGGGCGGCGGCAGGAATCCAGGCAACACAAGCCTGGGAAGGGGTTTTTTTTTTGTGTCGAATGCATTTAGGTTTTGTCTCTGCCTCTTAGTCATTGGCATTTACTTTTACTAAAATGATGGTAACGTGAAATATTGAATAAATACGATTAGCTTTTATGTTCGGGTCCTTTTAGCCTGGTCATCATCACGTGGTGAGTCACTATGTGTTGCTTGATACCCGGCAAGTCGCCCTTTGGTGTCAGCTGCTTGCGACGCGCACGGCTGAGTGCCGAATGCTGGCGTGTGTCTGAGGGCTTCCAGATTTTTGGACATTTCCTAGTCGACTTTTCCTGCAGCTTATCAGACAACGCCGTTGCAAAAGAACGTAATTGAATGTATATAGTTCATGCTTCCCCACTGTGCAGTCTTCTCCCACTTCTGTCTTAAATCAACAAAAACATCTCTGTGTCTGTGCCGCTGAATGGCATTAAATTTGGGTATTTTTCTTAATTATGCCAAATAATGGAAGTCCGACTAACGTTCTGGTGGATGATACAAGGTCTCAGAGTGTTGGGTTACTTGTGGCGTTAGAGGTCGGTCTCCCAGCAGTGTCGTTTCTAAGGAATAGCTGTGTTAAAAATGGTTTTGACCCAAACTTCCATTTCCTGATGGGATTTAGAAATACCTTCTGTAAATGACATTCCCCCCACTCTGTTGACTGAGAACTGTAAATTGGGAGAGTTTCCATCGAAGGAACAGTGTCCCAGGAACCCGGGGCCTTGCGTTATCTCCGCGCGGAGGCCGCGGCGGCAGCGCCTCTGGGCCCCGGAAGCAGAGCGCGCCCCTCCCCCCAGTGCACTTTATCGCCTGAGCAATTTTGCTTCGTCTTTTTTTTTTTTTTGACTTGGAGCCTTTTTAAGTAGTTTCAGTAATAAAATTGAAAATGCTTTGGAATTATGTTTTCTGTAACAGACTTTGACTTGTTATTTAAATGAGTATGTGTGATGTAACTTTTTGCTTTGAATCCTATAAAACCTTTTTGATTTGCAAACTGGACTTGTGTCCTGTGTCGTGTAGCCGCGTCAGAACGTACCCGCTGTCTTCCCAGCACAGAGTCTACAACATTCACTGCGCGTTGGCCCTCCCGGAGCCTCCCCTCTGTTTTCCGGGGCTCTGCTCAGCTCCCAGGACGCCCTGTAGGTTCCTGGGAGGGTCCGCTGGGAAAGTGTGAGGGGCTGTGACCCCTCGGACGCTGCTGCGGTTCGGACAGGTTGGGACGGTGACGGCGGGGTGGCCTGCGGCGGGAGGCAGAGCGAGCGGGAGTCTCTTCCTCCCTCCCTCCCCGTCCAGCCCCGGCTTGACAGGCTCCTGCCCTCGGGCCCACGGCAGCCGGCGCTGTGCCTCCACAGCCGGCCGAGCGAGCTGAGATGTGCGGAGCTCAGGCCCCAGCCGTCGTGCTCCTGTGGCAGCGGCCCCGCACAGAGCCGATCACCCCCGCCGGCCACACTCTGGCCTTCCTCGCGCCGGGCCCCTCCGCTCCCTGCTCACCTCGCGACCGTGGTGCTCGCGGCCCATCTCGTGCCTTAGGAAGAGCCTCCACCGCAGAGCCCCGCGTGCCTGTCCGTCCTTGGCCCCTCTCACCGAGCAGCGGGGTCCCACATCCAGCCGTCCCCTCCGACGAGCGTCCAGTCGGCTTCTCGAACTTGACCAAACTCTTCATCTCTCCCACGCTCACTTCTCACAGTGAAGCCGTCTTTTTTTTTTTTTAAGATTTTATTTATTTGACAGAGATCATAAGTAGACAGAGAGGCAGGCAGAGAGAGGAAGGGAAGCAGTCTTACCGCCAAGCAGAGAGCCCGATGCAGGGCTCCATCCCAAGACCCAGAGATCGTGACCCGAGCCGAAGGCAAAGGCTTCAACCCGCTGAGCCACCCCAGCGGCCCAGCCCACTGTCTTTAACACAAGAACAGGGCGTACACCTGAAACCTTGGAGGCCCCTGGACTCCTTCCTCGCTTCCTGCGCCGTCTGTGGCAGTCCGGTGGGCTCCCTGCCTTCCTGGGCCCCTGGGGCGTGATTCTGGAGGCCACGTGACTCCTGGTCGTGGGTGTGCGCCAGGGTGGGGGCGGGGAGTGGTGAAGGATCATAATGGGTTTGTGTCCCGCAGTCCTCCCGGGGAAGTCTCTCCAGCTCCGAATACCTTTGTTTCCGGGGGACAGCCATAAGCTTGGTACCTTCAGCTTTGTGAATTTGTACTTGCTGTCTTTCCTCTTGTCCCCAGGGTTCTGACTGCTTCCTGTAACATCCACGGTCCCCATGCTTCCCCCTGCCTCTTTGTTTAGGGACTTCCACAGTGAAGAACTTGAGACATTTTCCTGATGGCTGGGCCGCTCCTGGGAGAAAGCCCCGAGGCCAGGCTTCCCCACCCTAGAGGGGTGAGACACAGTCCCCTCTAAGTGAGGAGGGTCTGTCCCCAAAGTCCTCTTACAGCCCTCTACGAAGCTTAGTGCGGTCCGGGATCGCCTTGAGCCGGTTCTACGGATGGGCTGCTTCTCCCCGGCGTGCCTCACTGAGCTCAGAGGGCAAACTAGCCAACAAGCAAGATGATAAAGAAGAAACAAGATGCCACAAGCCAAGTGCTGGGAGAGGCACGTGTCCAGGGAGATGACAGTCACACCATGATGGGGCTTGTGCTCGGTTAAGCCTCTGCCTTCGGCTCGGGTCATGATCTCAGGGTCCTGGGATGGGCCCCACATTGGGCTCTCTGCTCAGCGGGGAGCCTGCTTCCCCCTCTCTCTGTCTCTGCCTGCTTCTCGGCTTACTTGTAATCTGTCTGTCAAATAGATTAATAAAATCTTTTTTAAAAAAACAACAAAAAAAACCCAACCAAAAAAAAAAAACCCTAGAGGCTCACTCTTAAAGATGAAAACTTGTTCTATTTTATTGAATTTTATCACAAGTCTAATCTACCTGCCAAAATGTCGGGTCCCACATGCCAGAAACTGGCATATTGCATCCACCTACCCTCCCACTCACCTCCCATCTACCCCCTCCCCGTCCTCCCGCTGCCCGCCCCCCCGCAGCCATCCCCTTCCCCTCCACCCATCCAGACCCCAGCCATCCATTTACCCACCATCCAGCAGCACGGGATGAACCCCCGTCATGCGGGGGCAGAAACCCGGAGATGACTCATTCGAGTCTCTGCCCCCAGGGAGCTCCCGGTCCAGCAGGTGAGACGGGAAAACACACGAGGAACATTTTGAGCCGAACGCAGATAAAAGAGGATAGAGGGGCGGGGAGCCCCGCGCCGTGAGCGGCTGATGGCCTGTGCTGCTGGGAAGGTCTTCTGGAGGGGAACTGACGGCGAGGGGAAGGTTTTCCAGGCCCTGGACTGGAACAGCAGCGGGCATGGGACAAAGATGCCACCGGCCCCCCCTCCCCCGCCCACCCCAGGCTGTAGGTGCCCAGGGTGCGTTGTGAGGGCCCGCCCTGGTGGGAGTGGAGGGGGCAACCCTGGGTGGGGGCAGCCTCGGGTCCTCCCTAAGGGCCGTGCAAGTATGGCCGAGGGCTTCCCAGGGTGGGAGGAGAGGAGCAGCCCACACGTGCCGTGGACTCATCTGGATTCTGGCGAGGGACGTGGGGAGGACGGGGGTCTGTGCTCCGTCTCTCCCTTTCCTGCCAACACCCTACCGCCTCCCCTCACTGCCCAGCCTTCTTTCCTGGCACCTGTCCCTGTGATCACGCCTCCGTGTTTACCTGTTTGTCCCCTTCCATAGACCGTGGCCTCCCTGAGGACGAGGATGGCAGCCAGTCCTCGTGGCCGGCCTGGGTCCCTACGGCCTAGCATCCTGGAGGCCCAGGTGACTCTTCAGTATTTGTTAAATGGAGGGAATTCATGCTCCGTGCTGGGGTCAGACTCGAGGAACTGGAGGGGTGAGGCCGGGGCTGGAGTTGAGCCAGGAGACCCCTGACTCACAGACCCAGGAAGAATGCTCAGAAGTAGACGGGCTTTGAGTGGCAAAGGCTGCGAGGTCTTGACCGGAAAAGGGAGGAGGCGGGCGGTGCTCTCTCCCAGCGTCCAGTCGGACGGCGGCATGCAGAGGAGTGGTGGCCCCGGGCGAGGGCAGCACGGAAGACTGCGGCCTTCTTTTCTTTTCTTCTTTGCTTGTTTTTAAAGATTTATTTCTTTATTTGGGGTAGGGGATGGGGCAGAGGGTGAGAGTGAATCCTGAGGCCAACTCTACTGAGCCCAGAGCCCGACTTGGGACTTGATCCCAGGACCCTGAGATGATGACCTGAGCCGAGATCGAGGGTCAGACACTGATCCAACTGAGCCATCCAGACAGACTCCTGAGCGGCCTTCTTTTCTGCCAAGGGTCTGACAGGCCCTGGCCTGCCTGCAGGCAGCTTTGGGGTCCAGAGCTGATTTGGCCTGAGGTAGGCCCACGCCATCCAGCCGTGAGCTGCTGAAGGATACTTCTAAGCTTTAATGTCCTTATTTATGAAATGACACCCAAGTAAAGACAAGGGGCCACGCGCCGAGCTCAGCGGGGCACTTTGATTCTGTGTGGAGAGGAAAACCTTAGCACGGGCGCCTGCAGTTGGTTAAGCGCCTGACTCTTGATATCAGCTCAGGTCTGATCTCCGGTTGTGAGTTCAAGCCCCGCAGCGTGGAGCCCACTTCAAACAAACAAACGAAACCTTAGTTGTTTCCTACCCAAGGAGCCAAGGATCCTAACTGCTCTGCTCTGCTCTCTTTCCCTCTGCTTGTGATCTCTCTCTATCTGTCAAATAAACAAATAAAATCTTTGGGAAAAAAAAAAGTGTCAGGGACTGTACTACACAGGGAGGAGGTCATTCTCAGGGACTGCCACGGGCCGACTTGTGACAATATGAACTTTAAAGTCAGAGGAATATGGATTCACTTCCACCAAGACAGCGTAACGAGACCTGAGTACACCCTCACGTCTGAAATAGCAAGGGAGGGGCCCCCCAGGTGGCTCAGGTGGCTGAGCCCCCGACTCTTGGCTTCTGCTCAGGTCGTGACCGCGGGGTGGTGACATCGAGCCCTGAGTCAGGCTCTGTGCTCAGCATGGGCTCTGCTGGAAGTTCTCTCCTTCTGCCCCTCCCACGCGTTCTCTCTCTCTCTGTCTCTCTCTCAAATAAATAAATAAATAAATCTTAAAACAGCAAGGGACAACCCACCCAAACAAAATCGCTATCTAGCATTTTCAAGGACCTGGACTGTGGAGAAACCCCTGAGAGACAGGAAACGAGTGGGGTGAACCCAGCGATTGCCTCCGATGGCTGCCTTAAGGAAGTTTCCAGGTTACAGTGGAGGGAGGCGAAACCAAGCAGGACTCAGGGGAGTCCCTGAGTTGAGGAGATGGCCTTGAGGGTCCAGGGACACCAAGGAGGTGAGGGGTCAAAGGACAGAGAGCCAAGGGAGAGAAAACTGCGAGAGGACGCTGGAGATCCGCTGAGGGAGCCCTAAGCCACCCGTGTGCGCACCGGCCTGGAGCGTGGCCGCACCTGAAGCCGAAGGCAGCTGTGCACATGGGGTCGTGTGCCCACTTTTCGGGCCACTGGGCTGCTAATTTTGTCAGCTCCTCGAAGGGGGACCCCGCACGGTTAGATCCGGGCTCCTTGAGGACGGGGCTTCTCAGAGCACCGAGGGCTCTCGGAGGGGGCAGGGCAGTGGCTGGGCCTGGGGCTCCGTGTGCAGGAGTCCCCAGCCCCACGCCCCGCCGGCTCAGCATCCCAACCCTGGGAGCCAGGGCCTGCGGTTGGCCTCATGGGGCACAGATGAGCACAGGCTCCCCAGGCTGGCGACAACGCGGCTGTGGAGAGCTCTGAAACGTTAGTATAGGGAACCCCAGGAAAAGGCAGAGCTGGGGCTGGAAGCCGCAGGTCCTCACTTGTAACCTTGGGGGTGTCCCCGAGGAAGAGTTCTGCCTCTTGGTAGAACCCCAAGGCCCCAAGCCCAGACCCAGCCGGCTTCCTGCGGAGCACAGACCAGCTGTTCCACCTACACCGAGTGGCCCGACAGGGTCCCCTTCCTCGGGACCAGGCCCCCACCTGCTACCTGACAGAGCTCCCTGCCAGCCATGGGCGGGTCAGGCCTCCCAGGAACCGCGGGTGGTAGGAAGGACAGGAGCCATCCGTCCACCGAAAAGACGAGGCGGCTAAGATCCCCAAGTCATTCGCTGGAAAGTGAGGCCAAGACAGGAGTCCGGGCCTCCGCCCCCTGCACCGGGCTCTCCCCGACCCCCGCTCCCAGCTCTTGCTGCAGAGAGAAGCTGATCGGCCTCGTCGGGGAGCCTGGCTCCTTCCTGCCCCAAGTTCTCCAAGGATGAGGGAGGGAGCGGTGTGGACAGCAGGACCCAGACCCCCAGCGGCTCCCCCCTCATCTGAGCTCGCACGGGACTTGGCTCATTCCTGTCACATCTGTCTGTTATCCCTCCAGGGCCCCCTAGCCCATAAGGCCGTGTTATTTTTATTTTCCACTCAGATCCTCTCCTGTCAGATTCGTAGGAAACTCAGCCCTTCCTTCTGCTGCTCCTCATCTTTCCCTACAAATTGTCCTAAATCTCTTGGGGCTTAGCGAGCCCAAATGGGGATCTTTCCAACTGCAGCTCCCCAGGGGCTGAGCCAGGAAGTCCTAAAGGCTGCTGCTGCTGTGATCTCGCTGCCCAGTGGTGTCACTATTGACCCCTGACCACAGGCCCCTGACGCTGGCAGAAGCCCAGGTCTTGGAAGGGCAGCCCTGGGCCCTTGGTGCCACAAGAAACCACACACACTTCCAGCCTCCCATGTGGCCACACCCCAGACACCGACCGGCTCCACGGGGTGCCCATGGGATGGTCGCCTCCCGGAGACTTAAAATAAGGGTCACCTTTCCTTCCTGGGGTCCACACCCCACAGAAAAGGCAGCTTTTGCTTTCCAACTCTGAAAGCAACCAACTCTGACTTCACCACAGAAAGTACAGCCTTGCGCACCTATTACCGTCAGATTAGTCCTCGGGGGGTCCATATGCCCCAGTGGCGAAGGGCTGACTCCATGCCACCTTCTTCCTAGCAGAGGGCATGGGCCTTCAGAGCCTCTGACGTGGTTTATCCTCTCCCTGGCACCCAGGAAAGGTTTCTTCCTGCAGGACCGCCACCCCCGTGGCTTAGACCTCTGTGGGGAGCCATGGCTACTCTTCTCTGACAGCCTTTCCCCTCTCTGGACTGAATACATGTCTACAGGTGTGCCGGCCCCTGGGGACAGCATGGCATCCCTGGTGGAGACCAGATCTCATGCCTGAACCAGGCATCTGGCAGAGGAGGGGAGGCTCACAGCCGTGGGAGTCAGGAGATGGAGGTGCAGAGGCTCTGGGGGGCTTCCCTGAGGGGCAGCACAGCTCACGATGGGCAGCCCAGTGGGAAGTGGTTCTAAGACTTTCGACCATCAAGGGGGACCTGGGTGGCTCAGCCAGTAAAGCGTCTGACTCTAGGTCGGGCTCCACACTCAGCGGGGAATCTGCTTGAGATTCTCTCCCTCTGCCCCTCCTCTCTCCCTCCCTCTTTCTCTCTCAAATAAATAAAATCTTTAAAAAAAAAAAAAAAAAAAAGACGATGACTTTGGCCCGTCCCAGGAAAGCGCATCTCACAGTGAGGAGGAGGGTGGCCGAATGAGGCTGGGAGCCCGGGGGCCGGAGAGGAGGGGCTTGGGAACGCCAGTGGCAGAAGGAGGGGACAGTATGTCTCTGCCTCTGCCCCAGGGAAATGGCCATGACATTTCTCAGAGCCAGGAACAGAGTGTGTTTCCTGGATTCCTGGCCTCTGCGACCTCCCCATGGAGCGCGCCCACCACAGAAACCGGGAGACTCACTTGTGGAGTTCAGACGTCCCAGACCTCGACACGTGTCGTTGTCAGTTTTGACCCTGAAGCCTTTCTCTTCCTGCGTCTAGTGGAGCCTCTTCCCTCCCCATCTGTGAACAAGACCCGCATTCAGCTCTGGAGCCAGAGCAGGGTGCTGGGGCCCCCGGGGCGCATGGAGCTGCTCCAGGAAGGGCCGGAGCAGCGAGTGGCCACCACAGGCCTTCGGACCCCATGTAGGCTCCTGGGCCTTCCCCGCCGCCCCCTGGGCCAGCGCCCCACAGGGCCTACTTGGCCACCTTCCACCTCACAGCTGGGGCACATAGTTTATTCAGCTGGCCACTGTCCAGAAGATACTTTCCTGAATTCAGGGAATTTAAAAAAAAAAAAAAAAAAGACCTGAGAACAACTGCTTTGCTTTGATGACGGGTTCTCACTTTGACACTGACACAGACCGTAGTAGCCCCAGGGGGACGCCTTCTTTTTCTGAATACTTTCATCTCATGAACGGTTGTGTGAGGTTTCCACTGGAAAATGCAGGAAACTGGCCAAATACGTTCCATTTTAACAAAATAATGATGTAAAACTGTAAACATTTTAAATCACGAAATTCAAGGCCTAATGTGTCTGGTGGTGAGAAAGAAAATATTAACCACTTTTAAGAGAAATATCTATATTATTAAAATAGAAATGGCTTTCATCTTTGATCAAAAGAAATGATTTGGGCTTGCATGGGGGGGAGCTCTCGCTGTTGGGGGGACTTGGGGCTGTTGGAAGGCCCCACGCACCGTCCTCTGGCTCGGAGGTACAATCTCCCAGCGATGGAACATCTGACCAAAGGCTGTCTTGCCAAGTAATAAAAGTTGATGGAAACACCCGTTTGCCTGTGACGGCAGCAGGCCTGTGGGTCTGGGGACAGTGCCAAGGGGCCTCGCATCTGTGCCCGAGAAGGTCTCATGTCTTGCCGGCGACGCCAGGGAGGCTGCAGGAGTTGGTGGGAACAGTGTGTGACAAGTTGAGACCTCTTCTGGCTTTGGCAAAAGCTAACGTCGCACCCACGTGCCCCTTTGTTCGGACACCCTCCCAGCTGCTCCAGGGGGACCTGCCACCTGGATCCAGAATGCACGCCAGCCAGAGCCTTCTTCCAAGGCCGGCCATGCCTGCGCCCCCGCAGGGGTCCTGCCTTCCGGTCAGCCTCTGGCTCCCCCGGCCCCATCTTGGATTCACAGCCATCCCCGGCAAATCGGCTTCCTCATCTGTCAGACAGGGATGTTCTTGGGCTCTCTTGGCCTCACCACAATGACTTTGTGCCTTCTCCCAGGTGAGAAGAGAGGAAACCAGTCCCATCAGGCTGGTGAGAGCAGGTGTTCTCAGGACCTCCTCCAGGTGGGGCTGGGGTTCTCCCTCCACCCCACCCCCCTACAGCTGCAGGGGCAGCTCTGTGCCCCAGGGGGTGGCAGGACAGCAGAGATCTAGGAATCCTGGAATTGCCTGATCCCAGATTGTCGGGGCTGCTATGCCTGGAAGAGCCTCCAGGGGTCAGTTTCTAGAGAGGGAAACTGAGGCCCAAGGGGTAAAGTGGCTGCTGGCTCGGGATCAGAACTGAGGGCTCCAGCTCGCAGCCCCGCATGCTGCGTCCATCACATCTGCCCAGGAGGGGAGCAGGCCTCTATCCAGGGAGCAAGGCGGGCGGTGGCTCTCACAGCCCCAGTGCCGGGAAGGAAGAGTCAGATAAGGTCTAAAGCTTAGACTCAATCCTTCCTACCCTGAGTGAGGCTGGGGTCCAGGAAGAGGGGTGTCCCCCAGGGACCTGTTAGAAATGCAGACTCTCTGGCCCCGCCCTAACTCCCCAGAACCCCAATTCACACATCCACATCTCCAGGCAGCTCGTGCGCAGAATCAGGGACGTGTTAGAGGCCCCAAGGGAGCCCGTCCGGGAGGAGCACTGAGCACTGAGCACTGAGGAGCCCCAGTCCTGGAGCAGAGAGGGCCATTCGACATGGGAAGCATTTCAGGCTCTAGGAGAACCCCGCAGGCAAGCCCTCCCCAGAGACCGAGAGAGGAGCAGCTGGGAGAGCACCTGCACGCGCACCTGAAGGCAGCACCTGTGCCCGCACCTGGGGGCCGCACCTGTGCCTGCCTTCGCACCTGTGTCTGCGCGGCTGACCACCCCTTGCCAGCAAGCTTGAAGCTGGATCTTTGAAAGAACCAGGAGTAACTGCATGTTGGAGGGGCTCGGCTCCAGCCAGAGCCTGGGCAGGGCAGGGCTGGGGGGCAGGGGTGCAACCCCAGTCTTGTGGGGGTGGGGCAAAGGAGCAGCATCCGGCTGGCTGGGACAGGAGCCTGCAGGGCTGCTCCGGAGGCCTCAGCCACAATACTCCCGCTCGATGCTGGCCATCAGCTCCTCTTCCGAGTAGTCGTAGGAGATGGCACAGATGCCCGACTGCCTCTCAGGCCTCCTGCAGCTGCTGTCCGGGGCTCTGGGGGCCAGAAACACAGACAGCGGCGTCAGGAGACAAGATGTTACCTTCAAACTCATCATCTCTCCGATGGCCTACCCATTCGGGGACGTCTGATCCGTGCTAAAACCAAAACCCGAAAACCTTTGCCCTTCTTATGCTTTTACAGGACAGGCCTCTGCTTATTTCTCTTGCTTCATTGCCTATGACCTTGTCTGCCAAGACCTTACGTACCCTGCCTGGAAGCCAGCCCCTGGGGCGTTTCGGGGTCAGGGCCCGAGTTCAAATCCCAGCTCTGCCACTTACTAGGGCTGTGACCTTGGACAAGGCGTTTGTATCTCTGAGCATGGGTTGGTTTTTTCCTCCCCCTCTAAGTGGAGACATATTTCTAAGTCCATTCTGGAGCATGAATAAGATAACACACAGCACGCGACACCTAGTCCTACACACGGCCTAGCCCTGGGCAAATGTGTGCTGCCTTTCGAGACACCCGTTGCCTGATTTACTCACGGGCCGGCACCCTTGTTGTAGGGGCAGGGGCGGGGGGTGGTGAACAGAGCTGCTCAGGACAAAACTGGGCATGGCAAAAGTGACCAGAGCCACACCCCTGTTCCTGTTGCCCGGGCTCCAGAAAGTGGTTCCCACCAGCCTGTACCTGGTGGCCCATCCCCTCTCTGACTTTCTGGACATCACAGGAACTTTTGGGTGGTGTACCCTGTACCCCAAACTTCCCTTTCTCTCAGGCTGCTCCCTGCTAGTGTTGCCTGGCACTGGCCTTGGCCTTCCCGGAACCTCTCACAGGAGGGAGGGTGTGGGCACGGTTCAGGCTGCATCTGGAGGAGAGCTGAGCTCTGCAGCCCAGAGCTGCCTGTCGCCAGTTGGGGGACAGCAAGCCCGCCAGCCTGCTCTGTCGTGCTAGAGAAGGAGCCCGCACGGCTCCGCCGGTCAGACAGCTGGGGCCACTTCCTTCTGTGAACTCAGGGAGCCGGGCTGGGAGATTCTTGGACAAGTGGGGACAGGAGCCTCCAGAGCCACCGAGCTCCCCACCCCATGCGCCCTCAGCTTCTGTTACCCAATCCTGAGACCTCAGGTCAGGCCAGCCCTGTCCTCAAATCCTGCCCAACCGGCTCAGCCCTGCCTCTTCCATGTCCTTCTGCAGATGTCATCAAGGATGATCGGGACTGGGGGGTCAAGGCCCACATGGCCCAGGGCCACATCAAATGTTCTTCCAACAAGCGTTTGGGAGACACCTGACCATGTGCCTGGAACGGTGAGGGAACAGACATGGGTCGGGTGTCCGCGCTGCCTTCGAGAGGCAGAGTGAGGCCGGAAGCCAGACGGCCATGTGCGCCTCCTGCCTTACAGGTCACGAGTGTGGAGGCTGGGGGCCCGCCGACAAGGGGACACCCCAGCTTGCCAAGGATGGGGGTGGGGGGCGAGCGTTTGGGGAGAGATACTTTAACAGGGCTTTGAAGGATTTTTTTCTTCAGCATTTTATTACAAAGACTTCTAAGCATCCAGAAAGTTTGAAATTGTAGATTCAACAATGAAGTAAATACACCTTTTTTTTTTTTTTTTTTTTTTTTGGCTGTATTTACTTTATCACACATCTCCTCCGTCTGATTTCTGGAGGTATTTCAAAGTAAACTGCAGGCGTTAGGACATTTCACCCAGAAATGCTGCTCTGCCGGGTTCTGACCGCAGAGCAGGGACTGGGGGAGGAGGCCAGGAGGGAAGAGGGGCCGCTGCCTCTGAGAGCTGTGGGGGGCCCCCCGGAGCGCCTCTGAGAGCTGTGGGGGGGCCCCGGAGTGCCTCTGAGAGCTGTGGGGGGGCCCGGAGCGCCTCTGAGAGCTGTGGGGGGGCCCCGGAGCGCCCGCAGGCAGAGAGGGGGACGGGGAACCACGGCAGATGTGGGGCGGGATCCAGGGGCTCTCCTTAGAGGCCACAGAGCCCAAGTTTGGGGACCAGAGGAAGCGCACTCCAGTCTGAGCCTGGGGAGGGCCAGCCTCCCTTGGAGCTTGCCTCCATGGCCCTCCCCTCCTCCCGGGCAGCAGGGGGACGGAGCCGGCTGAGCCTCCCATGAAAGCAGGGGAGGGAGGGAGGGAGGAGTGGACCCCGGTGAGGGTGGTGGCCTCCTGGAGTGTGCAGGGAGCGAAGGGGCCCCCTCGGTTAAGAGGCAGAAGAAAGAGCTGATTGATTCCAGGTAGAATTTAACCCTTCTAAACTCCTCAGGTTGACGAAAGCTGGAAAAGTCACACTAATTCTCTTTAAAATCAGTGGAAACATTCAGCCAGCGCTGAGCTGGAGCCCACAGGCAGGCGTGTCCCCAGGTCCCCAGCACGGAGCCGCAGGCACGGGCCTCTGGGTCAGCCCAGCAGCGCCGCCGGGGCCCCTGGCGCAGCTACTGCAGAAGGACCCCGTGTCCCCCCTTGTGTCCGAGACCACCCCCAGATGCCGAGTGCCAAGCCCATCCCCGGTCCATACAAGGAGGGGAGGCGGGTCGGAAGGAGGACCAGGGCTCTCCACCGAGCTGACCAGGGCTCTGGGCCCGGACCACTGGTGCCGGCGGGTGTAAGTGTTCCCACTTCCCGGGGTCCCAGCCTGCTCGCACTCGAGAGCCGTGGCCAGTGGCTGCAGCTCAACACTTGGTGCCCTCTCTACCTGGGGGAGCTCCCGGCTCTCCATGACCTCAGGGCCCTGTGCTAACTGCCACCTGCCAGCATCCAGCGTCCTCAGCTGGAGATGCTGCCCAGGTGCTCCCTCCTCTTGCCTCCTCTGCGACCCCCCACACGGCCTTCCAACCAGCTGAACCATCACCAGCTCCTCTGAGAACCCTGAGGCCTCTCCCGTCCCCTCTCTGAGCTCCAGGAGCCCACTGCCTGCGCTTGTGAACAGGGGTTTTAAAAGCATTTTCCTGATAAAATTGAAACAGAATTAAAGGGGTCCCATCTGCAATCCCTCTGGGCTGTAAACCCCAGAAGGATCGTCGGCAGGTGCCCCCAGCACACAGTTTCTGCGTGAATGAGGGAGATCGGGAAGGCCCTCGATGATCTGGGTCAGAGCCTCTCTCTGGGGGAAGGTCACGGCGGCCGTGAGACTGGAGGGCTTCTGCATGTTTCCATGGAAGGGACCTTCCCTGGCCGGGACCGTTCCTGGACGGCGGGAGCTGCATCGGGCAGTGAGCTGGGACCTGGGACTTGGGGGCCACACAAGAAGCTGTGGCCTCTGGCGGAGGGAATGCGCTTGCCCCAGCCTTGCACTCACCTGGACACTCCAGCGCTCTCCGGGGGCTCATCAGCGCTCTGCTTCGAGGACACCTTGAGAAGGACAAAAGGAAGAAGCATCAAAAGTTTGTCAGGGGTGCGGCCCACCTGGGTCCTGGGTTTCTGCCGGCAGCGGACGGCCACCGCGGTCCTCGAAAAACCACAGCCGGAAAGGCTCCCTCTGGCTTCCTGGGTCCGTCTGCTTCCTTCACAGGTGGGAAAGGTGACTTGATAAAGTTCACAGAAGCAGCTCCCTGTGACCGACCACACCCCGCGCTCTCTCACCTCCAGGCCTTCCCCTCGCCTCCACCAAGCTCTCTCTGTCCCTAGGAAAGGGTGTGGAGACGAGCACACATCCGTCTGTGGGCTTTTCCAGCGGTCGGGGCCGAGCCCTGGGCCCGCACCAGCCTGTCCCGGGGACCACAGCTTTACGATGAACTTGACATCTGGTAAAGCAGGTCCTCCCACCCCACTTTTTTTTTTTTTTTTTTAAGAATCTTGAATACTCTCTGTTCTTTGCCTTCCCGCATATTCGAATTGGCCTATTCCATGGGAAACAAAAATCTTGGGGATTTTGTTGGGGTGATATAAAGCCACAGATCATTTGGGGGGGAGTTGATATCTTTATAATAATTGGCCTTGTGATTTATGAACTGGGACTGTTTCCCCTTCATTCAGGCCTTTAATGTCCTTTTTTTTTTTACGTCTTTATTTATTTATTTGGGAGAGAGACAGAGAGACAGTGAAACGGGGGTAGGGGCAGAGGGAGAGGGAGACGCAGACTCCCTGCTGAGCAGGGATCCTGACCTGGGGCTGGATCCCAGGACCCTGAGATCATGACCTGAGCCGAAGGTAGATGGTTAACTGACTGAGCTGCCCAGGTGTCCCGGATGTCTCTTTTTAGACCAGTTCCTAGATACTTGTATTTGCAATGCTATTACCACTGTCATCTTTTTAAAATTTTTATTTTAAAAAATTTTTTTTTAAAGATTTTATTTCTTTATTTGACAGACAGAGATCACAAGTAGGCAGAGAGGCAGGCAGAGAGAGAGAGGGAAGCAGACTCCCTGCTGAGCAGAGCCCAGGGCGGGGCTCCATCCCAGGACACTGAGATCATGACCTGAGCCAAAGGCAGAGACTTAACCCACTGAGCGACCCAGGCGCCCCTTTATTTTATTTTTTTTAACGATTTTATTTACTTATTTGAGAGGGAGTGGCGGAGAGAGAAGCAGACTCCCCATTGAGCAGGGATCCCAATGCAGGGCTCGATCCCAGGACCCCAGGATCATGACCTGAGCCAAAGGCAGACGCACAATTGATGGAGCCACCTAGACACCACAACATAAACTTTTTAAATAAAATTTTATATCTCTTGTTGTTATAGAAATATGACTGAAATATATATATTTGGGGGGTTGGTGAATTTACTAACTCTTGTATTAGCCCTAATAATTTATTTATAGATTCTTTTTGTATTATTTTTGTTCTCATTCACATTCTCTAACAGCCATTTGATTTCCCCCTAGGCTTTCTGTACTCCTGGTGTTACATGAAAAGAAATGATAACTGACTTCTTTGTCTTGCTCCCTTAGAAAGGGAAAGTTTCTATTGTTTCACAACTTAATGTCTGCTGTGGGTTTTTTCTCAAGCATCCTGGATCAGAGCCTCGTCTGGGTGCCATGGGCTGGTCATTTCTCCAGCTCCGTCTTCCAATGTGCTGATCTCTATCTACATCTTTGTCTGGTCTCCTGCTAACCCACACCATTGGGATCTTTGACTTTATTTATTCTAGTTTTCCTTTCTACAAGTTCGGTTTGGTTCTTTTTCAAATACATCATGTCACTTTCTCTAGGCCCTTGTGCTTTGCAGGTATTTTCTTTAAACATAATAAACATAAATCAACTATTACCTGTTCCTGGTAATCCAAATAACTGAAGTGGTCACTGATCTATTTTGGAGGGGCGAGGGGCAGGAGCAGAGGGAGAAGGAGACCCTCAAGCAGATTCCCCACTGATCATGAAGCCTAACCCAGGGCTCAATCCCAGGACCCTGAGATCATGACCTGAGCTGAAATTGAAAGTTGGACACGTAACCAATTGAGCCACCCAAGTACCTCTTCACTCATCTGTTTTTGTTAACTATTTTTTCTTCTGGTTTTTACTGGGTTCCTTCCATAGTTGGTTATTTCCTGTTGTGTGCTGCTCATTGTCCTTGGAAACGTCTTTGTGAGTATTCCTCGGGGCCTAAGAGGAAGATGACGTTTTTCCAGGTGTCTCGGTGGCATTTCTAGCCTGGGGCCACTTGAAATTAAATCTATGCATTCAGGCCTGGTAGAGGGACCTTCCTTATTCTGCAGACAATGGGGAGTTTTAAAGGCTTTGGTTTTTTTTTTTTCCTTTTCTTAGCGGAATAATTGCTTTCCGTCATTCCATGATCCTACACAGCCAATAGAGAGAACTGCACTTTTCCCCCATTGGAAGCTGCTTATATCCCCTCCGATTTCTGTTTTAAAGCCCTTCTCCATCCTCCGACTCAGAGATGTAATCACATGGGTCAATCACTCACCAGCCCTTCACCCAGCATCCCAGCACGCCCAGAGCTCCATCAGCGGCCACGCAGACATGCGCTCTGCGCTTGAGGTGCCAGAAATGTCACCAGAAAAGTAAGTCTTAAACACACCAAACAGTTGGCTGGATGTGTAAGAGCACAGTGCTGGGTGCTGGGAAGTGGATGTTGCTATAAAATGTGCGACTGGGGAAGGTGGGCACTACAGTTGTCAGAAGCACGAGTTTCGAAAGAGAGATAGCCCAAAGCCTGGCCTGCCAGCACTGTGGTTCGGCGTGGATGTCTTGACCTTTCTAAGCAGTGGTTTCCTCGTGTGCAAAGCAAGTTTACTGGGAGATACGTTAAAGTCATCCCAAAGTGCCTGGCACTTAGTAAGTTCTCAGTAAACACTGGCTGTTACTGTTTCTATTGTCATCGGACAGATGCTATAGACCATGCTGTCCTCTAGTTATTAACCCATTAGATTAGTTAGTCCTCCCCAGCAAGAGTACCACTTCTCCCAAGCTTACAGCTCTCCAAGCTGAGCACAGGACAAACACGGGGTATTTTCTGAATTAAGCCGAATGTCAAGTTGCTGGGTTGTTATAATCTTGAGTTTAAATTCTGTATAGCAGTTGGCATAGTAGAGTAAAAATGGCATAATAGAGAAAAGGGTTCAAATCCCAGTTGTGGGTGCCTGGGTGGCTCAGTTGGTTAAGCAGCTGCCTTCGGCTCGGGTCATGATCCCAGCGTCCTGGGATCGAGTCCCACATCAGGCTCCTTGCTCGGCAGGGAGCCTGCTTCTCCCTCTGCCTCTGCCTGCCATTCTGTCTGCCTCTGCTCGCTCTCTCTCTCTCTCTCTCTCTCTCTGACAAATCAATAAAATCTTAAAAACAACAAAACAAAAAAACAAATCCCAGTTGTGTCATTTAATAATGATATGCCTTTGGATGGATTGTGAGGCTCTCTGAGCCTCAGTTTACCCATTTGCATAATGGTATCTTGGCTCCTCAGGACTGCTGTGAGATGAGAGATTATCCATCCGGCTCATCCTTAGAGTAACAGCAATCCTACAGATGACCAAGAAACACCACTTGAAGTATGTGAACCAACATCCAGTCTAGGGTAACCTCTGATGAAGCCCCACAGGCAGATGACCAGAGTGCGTGATGAGGTTGGTCCAGGGGACTTGGTCTTGGTCTTTGAGGCATAACCAGAGGTTCCTATACAATACACTCTTCCCTGAGAAAAGCTCTGATGTGTTTCTTGGGGAATGTTAGTGATGGGAAGTGGAAGAAAACACACACTGGGTGTGTCCTGTCGATGCCAGCCCCGTGGGGATGGGCAGGGGAGGGCCAGCCAGCCTCAATGTGCTTCCGGTAAAGGTTGTTCTTGCCTGCCCAACACGCCAAGTGGAGGCTGGCCCCAGAGCAATGGTGCACAGCCCAGTCCCAGCAGTACCGCCAAGAGCTGACCGTGACCGCTGGTGGCTGGCGACCTTGCCATGGGGAACTTACTATCATGGCACATTTCTTTGAACACTCATTCTTGCCTTTGGGGAATATAAAGATGAAGAGGAGATGACTTCTAAGTCAGCAAGGAATTCACAGTCGGAAGAGGGACAGAGAGTAGGGATGGAGTGAAGAAAGAAGACAGGAAGTAACACACACACACACACACACACACACACACACACTTACCCCCGCTGCCTCTTGAAGCCACCCATCCCATCTCAGAGCAGCTCAGACTATCTGAATGTTCTTTTTTTTGTTGTTCTGTTTTGTTTTAAGTAGGCTCCACACTGGGCATGGAGCCCAATGCAGGGCTTGAACTCATGAGTCTGAGACTGACACCCAAGCAGAGATCAAGATTTGGGCGCTTAATCAAGTGAGCCACCCCACCCAGGTGCCCATGAATGTTCTTTTTTTTTTTTTTTTTTTTAAGATTTTATTTATTTATTTGACAGAGAGAGATCACAAGGAGAGGGAGAGGGAGAGAGAGAGAGAGAGGGAAGCAGGCTCCCTGCTGAGCAGAGAGCCCGATGCGGGACTCGATCCCAGGACCCTGAGATCATGACCTGAGCCGAAGGCAGCGGCTTAACCCACTGAGCCACCCAGGCGCCCCCCATGAATGTTCTTTTTAATTAAAAACAAAATTCCATGATAAAATGCACATAGCCTAAAATTCACCATCTTAACCATTCTGAAGTGTATATTCCAGTATTTTTTTTAAATTTTATTCATTTATTTGACAGACAGAGATCGCAGGTAGCCAGAGAGGAGGGCAGAGAGAGAGGCAGAAGCAGGCTCCCTGCTGAGCAGAAAGTCTGATGCGGAGCTCCATTCCAGGACCCTGGGATCATGACCTGAGCTGAAGGCAGAGGCTTTAACCCACTGAGCCACCCAGGCACCACAAAGACTTTATGTATATTCCAGGATTAAGTACATTCATATTGTTGTGCAACCAATCTCGAGAGCTCTTTCCATCTTGCAAAACAGAGACTTTGTCCCCACTAAACAGCTCCCCGTCCTGTGCATCCCCACCCCAAGCCCCCTCCTACTGGCTCTATGAGTCTGACCACCTTGTCTAAGTGCAGACCTAGAGCATTTGTGCTCTCGCATCTGGCTGATCTCAGCTGACGCGTCTTTGGGGTTCATCCACGTTGGAGCAGGTATCAGGATGTCCTTCCCTTTTAAGGCTGGTTAATATCCTGCTGCGTGTGTGTACTACATTCTGCTTCTCCATCCGGCTGTCGGGTCACTTGTACATTTTGGCTGCTGCGAATACCACTCTTGTGAACAGGGCTAGACAGAGATCTCTTTGGGACCCTGCTTTCAACTCTCTCGGGTGCCCGTGAAAGTCTTTGCTTACATGGCCACCAACCTGCCTCCCGACGGCTTTCGGTCACTGGGCCTGCCTGCATTCCCAGGAGCTCCAGAGAAGAGAAGCAGTAGTTTGCCAGCCAGCCCCAGCGTTTTCAACGTCATGCTATCTGCACCCTTGCGCCTCTCGTCAGTTTCAGCCGGAAGCCGCTTCCATCGTCACCTGCTTTGGCCAGCCCCCTCATCACCAGACTCTGTGAACGTTGTCACAAATACAGTTTCTCCCAGCGGGAGAGTCAGACCTTTGCAGGATCAGCCTGTCTCCACTGCCTCGCTGCTTTCCCTGCCACCAACGGCGACACACTGCTGGCCTCACGGGGCAGCTAGGACTGGGCACACCGTCACCAGCGGGGACTGCACACCCTGCAGCGGGGTTCGGAAGGGACGTGGTGCTCTTGCTTTCATAATCTCCCTGATGGCTCAGGCTTGTTCCATTTGCTCCATCTTTACTGAAGGTTCTTCCTATGCGCGAGGTCTGAGTGTGCGGTCCTTTCCTTATCAATGCATTTCAGCCTTTCGCTTGACTTTGTCAGATGTGGACTATGTTAGCCAGCTCACTGAGGCAGCAAAGGGAGGTTGGATGAAAAGCAAAGACACAGCAGCCCCTGCTGGCGGCTCCAAGCCTAGCGTGGACACATGTTTCAGCCACCAGCCAGCTGGCAGCTGGCCACCTCTGGGCCAGACAGACACTGGGAGCCCCGGGGGGCCATGGCGCCTGGGCTGAGGCCGGTGGCCGTGGGAACTGGGCTGAACTCAGGTAGCGCGTGAGTGTGTGTGGGTGGGCGGGGGGTATGTGTGTCATCATTCGCGATCCTGTGCAGGCTTGGAGGAACACACCAGCGCTGGGGAGGGAGTGAATCAGAGGGTCTCTTAGTCTCCTCACACTCCTACACTAGGCGCTTTGGAAAAAGCAAATTATCAGTGGTTAATTTTTAGGAAATGTACTGTATCTTTTACTTACCAAAATGTCTCTGCTCTGTTTCTTCTATTTAGAGAAGAAGTTTTAACTCTTTTAACTCTTCATGTTCACACACACACACGCGCGTGCGCGCGCGTACCAGTGATGTGCAGAATTGCCACAGATGAGTGAGGAATCCAGTCTGGTAGCCTCCCACGGTAAAGCACCCCGGCCGCCAGCACCTCTGTGGCCCTCCCTGCTTCCCTTGGCCGTGCTCCTGCCTCCCGGCAACCACTGTCCCTGTGGATTTGTGGCTCCATCTGGAAGCCACGACCAGTGTGGAATCACAAAGCATGCGCCCTTTTCCTGGCTTCTGTCCCTCGGTGTAGGATTCTGAGATCCATCCACATTGTGTGTAGAGACATTTCACTGTGCCCAGTGTGGGGCTCGAACTCATGACCCCAGGATCAAGAGTCGCGTGCTCCACCCACGGATCCCACCAGGCATCCCAGTAGTTTTCTCCCTTTTATGGCCGGGTAATAATATTCCACAGCCCGGGAAGATGTCCCCTTCTTCATTATCGAAGAATTATCCTTCTCGGAAGCCCAGGTTGGTCCGGTTGGTCGAGGGTTTTCTGGCTCCTTGTCTCACGATGGACACTTGAACACATAGTGTGGAGAGAACAGCGCGAGGGCAGCCCTGGCGCCTGGCCTCCCCACCTCCGCCAGGTCCCCTGTTGTGCCTTGGGTTGCTGGGGGGGGGGCGGGGGGGGGGGGTCCAGCCCTCCCGCCGCCAGGGGGCGCGCCTGTCCCGACACGCCCCACTCCAAGGAGGTTCTGCGTGAATCAAATGACAACCAGACTTTTCCCGAAGGAGGCTCTGACTCTGAGACCACCGGTCGGTCGGGGAGCCCCACCTCCCTTCACAAGCCCACGCCTTCACGAAAGTGTTTCCAAAGGGAATGAAGGCCTGGAGAAGCGAAACGGGATTGGAGGGAAAGGACAATCAGTTGCATGTACAGTGTTTTCTCACCTTATAAAGCACAACCACATTCATTTTCACACCATTATAGACACTGGGGCACTGGGGACTCAGCTGGACTCACGGATGGGCTGCAGGCGGACCGCTGCCCACCCTGGGGGCGGCCCCGATCTGGGGGCGCGGGCCCTTGCATGGGGAGGGAGATGACCTGGCGTGGCTCCCAGGGGGCCTGCCCGGCCCTGGGGCAGCTCTCCCTGCTGAGCCCCAAAGACCCCCGATTCAAATGAGATGGGGACCTCATGGCCTCGACTCCCTTCGGGGCTAGTGCTTGATTCTCCAACTGGAAAGAGACCACCAGGTTCCTGGACACTGGATGTTGGGAGGAAGAGGCCAGTGGTCTCCTTCCTTGCTGGTATCGGGCTCCTGGCCCTGAAGGAGGTAAGAACCTTGGGTCTCCCCAGACTCTTGCTGGCCCCTCACCAGAGCCCAGGCACCCCTTGTCCCAGCCCCTGAGGGAGTGAGAGCTCCTGGGCCCAGAAAGTCTTCACCAGCACCGCTGGGTGTCAGGCATGTGACCGCGACCCCCACCCTGCCCTTCGCCTCTCCACCCGCACTCAGTAGCCACTGCTGAGGCTCAGGTCAGGCCAGGCGCTGTGGGGCTGGGCTCTCACCCCGTGCACAGCGGCCACCATCCTGCAGCCAAGGAGGGAGGGAGCCCTCTGAGGTCACCCGCCGACCCACATCTGCAGGCACTGTGCATCTCGCAGTTCACAGCCTCACTGTGTTTACAGGCCCCCTGAGGGGAGGACTCTGCCTTCAGCGTTTGATCTTCTCCAGGCTTAATCTCCTTCTCCCCCAGTCCAAGTGCTTCCCCCCACCACACCCCAGCCCCGCTGTCTGCAGGCTGATGTTCACGAACCACTCTCTGCAGTGGACATGAGTCTCAGACGGCCCCTGGAACTGGTCCGCCTCCCGCCCCGACCCGCCGTGTAAGGCACTGAGCGTGATCATCGGCTCAACTACACAAGCAAGAAGCCCCGGCGTCTTTCTAGAAACTCGCCTTCCTTTGCTTGTCGCACCTGCCACCCGGTCTTCTCCCGCCTTCTCTGCCCTGGTTCAGTGCAGTGCCCGCCTACCCAAGCATCCCACTCCTGCACTGTCCCCGCTCATTCGCTCCCCGCTGCCACCTCTGACCTTCAGAAAGGGAGGCTGGCCCGGATAAGGCGATGTCTCCGGGAGGGGACCTGGGGAAAAGGTGGCGACGGTGGGAGGGACACTTGCTTTTCTGGACATCTTTCACATCTTCTCGCCTGTGCGTGTCTATTACCTCTTCTGATTTTAAAATCAACATTTAAGTATAATAAACACAGACAACTTCTATGAGCTCCCCACTGTCTACAGGATGAATTTCCACCCCTTAGCCTAGAGGGCTGCGAAATCCAGACTCGAGGCGACCCGCGTGCCTTTTGCACTCCACCCATCATCCCCTCGCTGTCCGGCTAGAAGGGGCTGCACACTGTTTCATCCCTTTGGGTTTTCCACACGCTGCCCTCTCTGGAAGGCTTCATCCCCTTCCTGCTGCTGGTAAACTCAACCGATCCTTCAGAACCAGCTCAGACGTCAGGCCCACCGGGAAGACGCCTGCCTCCGGTGGGATTATTCAACCCCCTGGGTGTGTAATACTTATGACACACCTGTGCTGTGGGGCTTCCCTGATGAACAACAAAGGTGCATTTATACGGCCCTCCAGAACACAGCTAGGAGCTTTCTGAGCGTCAGCACTACGTTTGACTCCTCCATGTTTCCTAGATTGCTCAAAAACTGCCTACTCCCCCCGCTCAAATTTGTGTGCTTTAGTATAAATCACATCTGAATGCAGACGGACAGTAACTCTTCAAAACAGTGGCTTTATTTTCTTTGCCAAAAGTCCATCACATCATCCATCACGTTCAAGTCTCTCTGGTGATCTGCTTTCCAGCCACGTAATCATTTGATTGCTGTCTTCCCCTTCACCTCCCACGGTAGCTGTGAACCTGGGCTACGCCGAAGTCCTGGGCTGGTGGGAACACAAGCCTTATCCAGGTCCTCCTCTGCTAGAGCAAAACGGAACCTTCACAAAAATGCTGAAGATGATTCATTCCGCCTAACTAGAACGCATGATCGGCCTAGACCTTCTTGTAAAAAAAAAAAAAAAAAAAAAAAAAAGTGCTACCTTTGCAGCAACAATAAAGTTTCCAGAAAATGAGGGGCACCTGGCTGGCTCAGTCAGTAGAGCGTGTGATTCTTGATGCTGGGATTGTGAGTTCAAGTCCTGAGTTGGATATAGGGATTATTTAAAAATAAGAACTTTAGGGGTGTCTGGGTAGCTCAGTCAGTTAAACACCTGCCTTCGGCTCAGGTCATGATCTCAGGGTCCTGGGATCAAGCCCCGCATAGGGCTCCCGCTCAGCAGGGAGCCTGCTTCTCCTTCTCCCACTCCCCCTGCTTGTGTTCCCTCTCTTGCTGTCTCTGTCAAATAAATAAAATCTTCAAAAAAAAAAAAAAACAAACAAACAAACTAAGATCTATAGGGGCACCTGGGTGGCTCAGTTGGTTAAGCGTTGGACTCTTGATTTCACTCGGGTCGTGATCTCAGGGTCCTGGGATCTGGCCACTTCAGGCTCTGCACGCAGGAGGGAGCCTGCTGGAGATTCTCTTCCTCCGCCTCTCCCCACTCACTCGCATGCTCTCTCTGTCTCTCTTTTTTTCCTCTCTCAAACATAAATAAAATATATCTTTAAAAAATAAAAACAAATAAAATCCTAAAAAAAAAAAAAAAAAAAAAAACTTCCCCAAAAACAAACTTCCCTAGATCTTGATCAGCCCAGATTTATGAGGCAGGAGGGGGAACTAAGTCTGAAGGACATAATGTGGTAGTAAAGGGGCAGAATTTGTGTTTATTGGGTTGTATCAGAATTTCCTCTCTAAGAGGGCCCTTGAATTTTACTAGTGCATTTAATCTCAAAGACTTTGTATATCCAGCCCGTCTGGGACTGAGGTTTTATGGTTCATTGGGCTTCCTAAAAGAGCCATCCTTGACCATCTACTGCCACTGCACTGGAAAAAGAACCTTCCCGAAAGCATTGACTACACTCTGGTCCCTTGCCCCTCATTCTCCATGAACCCCAGCCCGCCCCGCTTCCCCCACGCTCTTCCCGAGGGCTCTAGGGATCTCCAGGTGGCTGAGGTCAGTGGCCAGCTCCCTGGCCTCACCCTGTTTGTCCCATCGAGCAGCGTTTACAAGAGCTGCTCCCCTCTCCCTTCTTGAAACACTTCCCTCCCTTGGTTTCCAGACATGGCGTCCTCTTGGATTTTCCCCCCGTTACTGGTTGTCCCCTTTAGCATGTGTCCTTATCTTTTCCGCGTCTAAACACAGCAGGGCCAGGTCCTCGGCTCCTCTCACACAAACTCACACACATACACTCTGGCAGCTGTGCTTGCCTGGCACACACGAGGGTGTTAGCTGGCATCGTTGTTACTGGTGTTCTGGTCGACCCTCCATGCGCCGCTGTTCTGCCGGCTCCCACACTCCTAGGTCCAGCCACAACCTCTCCCCTGAGCCCCAAGCACTTACAAAGACCTCTGTGTCCACGGGCCAACGGCCTAACAGTGGCCAAAGGACCATGATGCTCTGCCTAGACACTGGGCACCCATCCTGGGCACCAGCCTGTCTCCCACTACCCTGACCTTGCCCTCTCCACTCCAGCCACACCGCCCAACCCGCTGCTCTCTGGGCAGACCCTCCAGGCCCCCCAGGACCTCTGACTGGCTGACCCCTCAGCCTGGGACAGAAGTTCCCACAGAAGCGGGGCAGTCCTCGCCTCCTCCACGGCTTTCCCCAGTACTGCCCCTTCAGTGACACCATGCCTGCCCACCTATTAAAAAAAGAACAACCTGCACTCACTCTTGTTCTCCCCAGCCCCTGCTGCTGTATTGTTCTTTTTTTTTTTTTTTAATTTGAGAGAGAGGCACAGGGGGGAGGGGCAGAGGGAGTGGGACAGACAGAATCCCAAGCAGACCCCACACTGAGCGCAGAGTCCGACCTGGGTCTCAGTCTCACGACCCTGAGGTCATGACCTGAGCTGAAATCAAGAGTCAGACGCTTAACGGACTGAGCCACCCAGGTGCCCCTGCTTTTATTGTTCTTTGTACTTTATTTTGTTCCCTGGTGGACTTACTGTGATCAGAATGGTAGCAGAAGTTCTGCCTGTTTGGGTCACTACATACACCCAGCACCTCAAACGGCACATGGCCCGAGCTGAGCGCACGGATCAACCGTGCACGGTACCTCCTCCAGTTACCAGAGCTCTGAGGACCAGAGATACCACTGCACTGTTAGAAAACTAGAACTGGATTAAATGACTTAATACAACCCAAACCTAAACCGTCAGCTCTCCTTAAATAATTTTTCCATCCTAAATAGTTTTCCATTTTAATATCCCCCTAAAATGCTCTTGATTTTAAAGTCCCACTGGCTTTAGAAAAGGCATTCTGTCTTGCACACCTAACATTTCACAGGCACAAAGGTGGAAATGAACCCAGGACAGCAATAGGAGACGGTTTTGCTATTGTATATGGACTTGATGGATATTTTGCATTTATTAAAATCATTAAGAATACTATGCAGCCATATAAAAGCCGTTTAAGAGAAGTTTTAGTATAAAAATTCAAAAGGGAATATTATAGTTTCACTGATATCAACACAATGCCGCTGGGACCACATTACTTGTAGATACCCATGTAGATAGGAATATATATATATCATACATAGCGGTATAAATGATTGATTTAAATACTTCTTAAAAGGGGCACCGGGTGGCTCAGTTGGTTAAGTATATGACTGCTGATGGCAGGTCAGGATCTCAGGGTCATGAGATCGAGCCCCGCATCAGGCTCTGGGTGTGGAGCCTGCTTAGGATTCTCTCTCTCTACTCCTTTCCATCCCCAATCTCTCTCTCTCTCTCTCTCTCAAATAAATAAATAAATAAACATAAATACTTCTTAAAACTTAACTTTAAAAATGCCAGTTTTAGACGATGGCAATACTTCATTCTTACCCAGCAACCTTCACGGTATCAGGAAAACAACCAAGAATTAAGAAATGAGACAAACATGAGCACTAGATTAACTTGAATATTTGCCACAAAGCCCATTGGGCAAAGAGATGATTCTCCGGGTCAGGGAAGAACCTCTCTCTGGCCTGACCTCAAAGGGTCCTGCTCTTCCTTTAAACACGGAACCAGCAGGCGTGGGTATGTGACTCCAGCCCCTCCCCCAAGGCCAGCTCAGAGAGGGTCCACTAGGGTGGGGGTTGCTCAGGACAGACAATGGGTTACAATGTGACAAGCATCATAACTGTTAGGGCCATAAGAGTACAAGGTACAGGAGCCTGACTGCCCAGAGTCTGATCTCCACTCCTCCATAACTGTGCAGCTTTGGTTAAGTTGCTTAACCTCTCTGTGCCTGTTTTCTTTCCCATCTGTAAAAATGGACAAGAATAATGTTAAAGATGAAAAGAGTTAATGCATGTCCGAGACCCCAGTGCATGTTAAAATATGAGCTACGACTATTTTTGAACAAAGTCGAGTATAATCCGTAATATTCAGGATGATGGTTCAGAGTTATGCATAATCAGTCTCCAAGAGAGTCTAATCAACAGTGGTTAAAATTTTTAAACATGGGTGCTTAAAGGGATAATTTCACTTCAGTCTGATACTGTCTTATGAAGAATACCTCTCTCTTTCAAAATGCTAGACAGTTTAGCACCTAAGGAAGGTTTTCGTCCTTCCCTCCTCAAGAAATTTAAATTGTGTCATTTACTTACTCAATGAAACATTTGCTCTGTCCTTGGGAACAGCATCTCAAACATTTCGGAGAAGGCGCGACTTCTATGTACAGGTTGAAATTGGCCCTTGGGGTTTTGAGATGGTCAATATTGATACATCTAAATACCAATTTCTTCCTAGCTCAATGATGTCTTATCGACTCGGAATCTTATAAGATGTGCAAGTGCCAAGAGAATCAGTCCAAGGAGGTCATCTATACAGCAAAAAGCATAAAACTCACAACTGAGTGGAAAGGCAATTGACCTTCTAACTGTGAACTTTACAGTCAAGAAATTAGGAGCCTGGACCTTTTCACTTTGTCTCCCCACATCTGAAAATAATTGGACTCGAGGAGCTTTCCTACAGATCTAATAATATAAGATTCTAGGATTGACTCAAGAAATAATTATGGCACAGAAGGTACATACAATCCACCTCCAGAAGAACCACCCCGGCTGGCCGATTCTCCCTCCCAGGTACCTCCACCTCCCCTCGGCCCTCTAACTGTCCTGCTTCATTCAGGACCTGCTCACCCAGACCACCAAAGCAGCCCCCAGTTGGCTATCTTGGTCCTGGGCTTACTTGGCCCAGCCCATCGTCCCACAGCTGTTCGTGTCCTCTTCCTAAAACACAAAACGCTGCACCCCCCAGCCCTTCAGAGATAGCCATAGCTTTTAGGATAGGATGAAGTCCAAATTCCTTAACATGGGGAAACTCTCAAACGACCTGATAGCATGGTTAGGGACCCATCGGCATCTTCCACCCAGGCCATCCCCATCCACAGCCTGGGCCACACCCCATTGCCTTTACCCACGCATGCAGGGTTCCTTCTGCACAAATACTCTTCCCTGCTGTCTGCCTGGCTAAGGCCACAGATCCTTCCAGATTCAGGTCAAGGGCTGTCCTTCTGGTGTGCCACCCTGACTTCTCCAGGGGATCAGTCCCTCCTCCTGTGGGCTCTGTGCAAGTCTGTCTCAGCACACTGTGTTCTGCTTTTTTTCTCTCTCCCCAAGCTAGACCATGTGCCATCTGTGTTGGCTTTAGCACCTAGCGGGGTGCTGGGCTCGTAGAAATGACTGGGACAGTGAGTAAGGCAGCCCTGCTCCCTGAGAGTCACTGAGACTCAGCGGATCAGGGGAAAATTCATTCTTTTCCTTTTCCTCTCGTTTTCACTTTGAGAGTTTCCAAGGCGCTTGAAACTTGGACACTAGCTGATTGCTCCCATGCTCTCTGAGAATTTCCCCCAAGTTTCTGAACTGTTTATCCATTTCTAGTGTTATATAACTGAACGGTGACGTAGTCCTGAAGGAATCTTGTGAACGAATTCAGTCCTACTCACTGTGGCTCACTTTGGGAGGGTAGCAGGGGACAGGGGACAGGCAGGAGGATGGGGTGGGGGGGGGTTGCTGAGACACTCTGCACAGTCTGATTTGAGCCACTTCTCCTCCCCACCCCTCAGGGAGGCCTTTTCAGGATTCTGCTGCTTGTTGGCTCCCCCCAGAAGACACTTCCCTGGGACCTGGCAGTTAAGCCTGTCGGGCTCCAGAAAAGGGGGCGCTGCCTTTGGCGTCCACCTCATGCCCGGGAGCTGAGAGTAAAGATCTTGTTCATTCTGCTCTGCTGGAGAGAAGACCGTTGCCAAACCAGAGCGCTCGTTTTTATTGTTTTTCTAGAACAACAGGACTGTTATTACAAGTGTTCTGGAACAGAGGACCGGGAAGCTAAAAACAGATTCCACAGCATCTTAAAAATAGCCAGTAGCATGTGAATTGCTCGACTAGCAAGGCAAGACTCTTGACGTGTCTGACACATTTGTGAACCACTGTTTGGCTACCGGTCCCCACTATTTCGCAGCCTCCTCTTAAGAGAAAAGCCAGCACCCCTGGCCAGCTCCCATCTCCGCCGGAAGGGCTCTGGGATGCTGTGCTTTGAGGGTAGACACAGTTCTAGAAGGCGAGCTCTGGCCAGAAGACAGCCTGGGAGACGCATTTCTGCCAAGGGATGTGTGTCTCCCCCACCCCCTCTCTTCCAGGCTGCTCCCAGCACTGTCACCCCAGACAGTGAGCGCAGCACCCAGAAGGGGCAGACGGGGAGAACATCAGAGGGGGTGCTGGGGAAGGACAGGCCCCGTGATCAGCGGGACATCTCGGAGGCATTCGGAGACACAGAGACGGTGGGTGACACTCAGGGCAGAGGGGGACGGGCGCCGCGCAGGCCGAGGGGCGGGGGAGGGGTGCGCGGAGGCGGGTGGGAGGAAGCGCGCGGCTGGGGGCTGGGGGGTTGCTGGGGGACAGGGCGCGGCCCCAACGGCTCCGCGGGCTCCCACACTCACCGGGCTCCCGGCGCCGGCTGCGGGTGGGGGCCGCGCCGGGCCCCGCGGGGCCAGCTCCCCCGGGCCCCAGGCCGCCGACTCGGCCAGCAGCTGGTCCAGCAGGCGCAGGGTCTCGTCCCCGCCGTCGGGGGGCGCCGCGGGGCCGGGGTCGGGCTCCGCCGCCCCATCGGCCGCCTCCGCCTTCCCGGCCTCATCCCAGGCGGCCGCCGCCGCCGCCGCCGCCGCCGTCGCCGAGACCAGAGGCCGCGTCCCGCCCTCCGAGGCTGCCCCGCCGGACCCCGCCGGCCGGCTGTCGGGGCTGCGGAGCCGCCGCAGGGCCCGGCCGCTCCGGCTGCTGCCGCTGCCCATGGCGCCCCCGCCGCCCGCCGGGCAGGCCGGTCTCGCCTCCCGAGCGCGGCCCCGGGGCGGGAGCGCGGCGGGGCGGGGACGCGGGAGGGGGCGCGGCCGGGGGCGGGGGTGCCGACCCGGCCGAGGTGAAGGGGGGCGGTGAGGTGTGGGGGACGCGATCCGGGGCTAGGGATGCAAGACCCCGCGAGCCGGGGGTTGGGCTGCGGATCCGGGCCTGGGCGGGGGTGGGGGTGGCGAGGGCGCTAGAGGGAGGGGCGGCGGGGGCACCGGCCGGCGGTGGAGGGGGGTCGGCGCGCTAATGAGATGCGGATCCCGGCCTGAAGGGTGAGGGGCGGAGATGGGGTGGAGCGCGACCCGGGGGCAGGGACGCAGGAAGGGGCGCGACCGGCGTTTGGGGTGCCGACCCGGGCGAGGGCTCCAGAGCAGGGGGCCAGGGCCAGAGCTAGGGGTGGCGGGGAGGCGAGGGCGCGGCCCCAGCCTGTGGAAGGTGGCGCGGGGAGCGAGATGCGGGTGCGGGGCACTGGGGTGGAGGGTCGGGGGCACTGGGGCGGGGCGTCCCCTCCTCAGTCGTCTGACCAGTCTCCTTCTCCCCGCTTGGGGTGGGGACCCCCTTGCGGGCCCCCCTGCCCGGCTCTGGCTCCGCGCGACCCCTCGGGTCAGCCAGGTCCCCGCCGCCTGGAACTGAAACCCCCGGGCGCCGACAGGCCTTGGTGCGACCTCACACTGCGCGAGGACGGGGCGAGAGCAGGGAGGCGATGTCACAGCCTTGCCCCCACCGGGCTGGGTGGGCGGTGGGCGA
The DNA here is from genome assembly GCF_022355385.1 of Mustela nigripes. Classification (NCBI taxonomy): domain Eukaryota; kingdom Metazoa; phylum Chordata; class Mammalia; order Carnivora; family Mustelidae; genus Mustela; species Mustela nigripes. The sequence goes on from NC_081563.1 coordinate 6,710,998, forward strand.
CGTCGCCTCTGCGAGCCTCGCACTCCTCGGATGGGTACCAACACCCGAGGTTCGAGGAATTTTGCGCGCGGGGCTTCACGCCCCCGGGCCGGCCGCAGACTGCAGACCCGACCTAAAACGCGACAGGGGGAGGGAAGGGGCAACCCTCCGCGAGGACAGCGGGTCCAGCCCTTGGGCGAGCGCCGCCGGGGAAAGCCCGGGGCCCTCCTTGTGTCCTCCACCCCTGCCCGCCCCGGCTGAGACCCCGCGGCCCAACGCTGCGCCTCACCCCAAACCCCATCATAAAAAGTAATCGCTGTTAAGAAAGAAAAATTATAAAAAGAACAGAAAAAGCAACCCCCCCCCCCCGCCGCCGAAAAAAAGCAAACGAAATACCAATAGGTATAAATCATTATTCTAGCTTTGGGTCATGGATAGTAAAAGAAAAACGTTTATTACTGTAAGTGAACCGACTCCCAGATAAGGACAGGCGGCTCCCCAAAGCTGTCTCCCTCAACCCGAGGGATGTTATTGTCGGTCTTGCTTGTATTGTGCTTAGACTCGATTTCTTCCTCTCTTTATTCCCACTTACTTAAAAACCCAACTTTTCCAAACTAAGGAAATGCCAACACCGTGAGTCTCACTCACCCGTCTGGGCTGGGCATTAACCAGAATCCTGAATAAGTTTCAGGAAGAGGTCAGGAGAAATATTGGCCAACCTCTTCCAACCGTGGACTTGAAATGTTACTTTTTATGGCTCCAGGAGTCGAGATTTAAAACTTTATGCGGCGAAAATGGAATAAACATGGGATTCAAGTCCATTTCCATCGACTGACAAGGAAGCCTCTTTTTTTTTTTTTTTCAAGATTTTATTTATTTGACAGACAAAGATCACAAGTAGGCAGAGAGGCAGGCAGAGAGAGAGGGAGAAGAAGGCTCCCCACTGAGCAGAGAGCCCGATGAGGAGCTGGATCCCAGGACCCAGGGATCACTACCCAAGCAGAAGGCAGAGGCCTTAAGCCACTGAGCCACCCAGGTGCCCCCAAGGAAATCTTTCCAACTTCCTTTTTCCTCTCTTTCTCTCTCTCTTTTTGACCTGCAGTCTTAACCATCCAGATGTAGGAGATGGGCCAGACACATCATTTGAAGTCATCTACAGATGTGTCTGATTTGAAAGCTATTAATATACGTTTTCTCTTTAGCAAAACAAATTTTATCTTAAAACTCTTTAAGCCTCAGGAGGAAAACATTCAGAAGGAAAAGACATTTTTCTTGAACTAAGTTCAACTAAGTTTAATCATTTAAAGGAAAATATGTTTTTCTTCTGCCCAAGTAGAGTCTAGTCATGTGACTCAGTTTAAATATATGCGGAGTTCCCTGTGTTCACTCTCAGGGCAGTTAATGTTTCTGACCACTCTAGATCCCAATCTGGTTTCCCCAGACTTGTCTAGCTCGCTTGGCTTCAGTGACAGTAATGCCAAAGCCTACAGGCTTTCCACTCGAGAACCCATTTAAAGTCAGCTGCATTTGGAGACCTGGCTTCCACTGAACAGGCTAAAAACCCAGATTGATTTTATTACAAGTTTCCCATAATGAACAGACAGCCTAAAGTTTTCCCACATGACTAATGTGTCCTAAGATCATCTCAAGAAATAAACAAGAATCTCTCTGTCCCACGGGGTTAGCGAAATCCCACAAATATCGGGACATGGAAAATGGGGACATCTTGGCAGCCACACCTCTCCAGCTAAAGGACTTCCTTATGCAGTGACCGTGGTGGTGGCTGGTGAGGGAGATGGAAGATGAGACCCAGCCTGAGACCTGTCTGCTGCACTTCTGGAAAATAATTTCCTTGCAGTGAGCAAATGAAACTTGGGGAGAGAACTGTCGATGTTGATACTTTCAGCAGGAGATGGGTCCCGAGCGATGTTTTCCTTGGCTATAGGACTAGCCTGGCATCTGGAGCTGAGGCAAGTCCTCTTCTTACCAGAGCCCAAGGACCACCTCCCTCTTAAAGCCCCACTGCAGGGCCCTACTTCAGGGACTCTCCAGATCTACTCTCCCTGCTCCGGACCTCTCTGATCACCCACCATTCCTAACACACCACTAGCGGTCAGGTAGGAGGGACAGACTGTGTAGGTCCTACTTATTATGAATATACAGAAAATCACATTTATATTCAGAGGAAAAATGAGAGCACTTGAAACGGGCAAGTCATCTTTCTATTTTTAATGTTTAATCAGGAACTTGAGAGAGAGCCACGGTGCTCTCAATGATTGCTGATACAGTCGGACAGCAGTAATCTGTAACTGCTATGGTCTCCCCGCAAAGCGTCCCATGCTTTTGCATGTGGTTTCATGACAGCCCCACCGAGAGAGGTGGAGAGAGAGATAAGAAAGAGTAGACACTACTCATTAAGGATAATTAATGGATTTAAAACTCTCCTGCAGTATTCACTCAGAAAGCAAGGCTAATGATGCAGGCTTTCCATTAGGTGATCAGCTCACGTTGCTGAAGGGGGCTCTCTGGGCTTCTCGTCCAAAATGGCAGGTTTGGCACAATTTACTTCTCTTGTTACTTGAGACCCTCCCCCTCCACTGAAATCAAGATATTAAAAAAGAAAAAAGAGACAAGGAAGGAGTGGTAAAGGGGAGAGAATATTACAGATGAGAGATTTCGGCACATTTCTGGAACATGCAAAGCTGATCGTGGAAGGTTTCCAGGTGAACCAGGAAGAGGAATTACAGCCTGTGGTATGATGTCAGGGGCTGAAGGGGAAGCAAGAGGCAGTCTTCTGCCCGGGAGGCTTGGGGACTCGGCAGCAGGTACGGACGAAGGTCGGAGCGAGAAGCAGGATGGAAGGTCTGCATATGGACAATGCATCAGCCTCCCCGCCACCCAGGTCCCATGTCAGGAGAAAGGACTGGGCTGCCGGTGCGGAGCTCTGGGGCTGTGGAGTCTTTTCCTGATGCCATTTTACTGGGAGTGGGGAGCTCTGGTTGGGGTGGGGTGTTTACTAGTGGGCAGGACGCCGCCCACTCTGGAGTTAGGCTACTTTATGTTCAGGTGCCCACACCTGGCCCACGGGCTACAGTGCTGGCCCAGGTGGCGGGACCGTCCCCTCCCCGGGGGCTGGGGACAGCAGAAGCGTCATGACCGTCCAGTACGGTGGCATCTGTCCTTGCCGGCCGCCCTTCTCCTCGCAGGTCCGCTGCGCAGACAGCCGGGGGCTGACTCCCCTTTCCACAAACACAGTTTGGAGTTGGAGATTTGGAAGCCGCTCAAAGCATACATAGGCTCTAGGCTGGGTGAGAGCTCTTTTTCATTCCGAGGAAGTCTTGCAGCAGGAGGGGAAGGGGAGAGGGGGAGAGGGCAGCAGTGAGGGGAGGAGGCAGTGAAGCTGGTGCGAACTTGGCCTTAATACGTTTGGATTATGGAAGTGAACCTTAGCACTACCGCAGGCTAAACAGCGTGCGTCCAACATGAAATGTCCAACTTTAAGCTCAAATAGCCCCACTGTGAATGACAACCCTGCTGTGTGGAAACCGCCCTGTTCTGGTCACTTCTGCACAGAACCAGCGCATGGGCCCGGAGAGCTGGGGAGATGCTTACATCCCTCCTCCTCCTGGGAGACCTGAGAATCCCCCAGTGAACCGATCACCTAAAGGAACAGAGATGTCTCCAGTTAAAGTCCAGGTTAAACATTATGTTTGCTGGCCCTGTCATTCATAGTGTTGTAACTTGTTAAGTGGCACCCAAGACTCAGCCTGCTCGTAGGGACGGATGCCTGTGAACTGTTTGTGCACATCGTCCTGGCCGGAAGGACCACCTGCCCTGTGGGATGAAATCAACCACCACCAGGGAGGTTAGGAAGCACTTCCAGGTCCCTCTACAGACCTGGGCTCCTTAAACAAGCCCCTCAGCAACCTCCTAGGCTAGATGTTACCTCTGTCCATGTCACAGATGGCAAAGCTGAAGTTCAGAGGAGCCGAGGACTCACCCAAGGTCTCGAAGCCTTGAAGCAACAAAGGCGGGACTCGAACCCAAGCCCGCCTGGTCCTTGTGGTCTTTTCCTTATGTTCGCTGTACCAACTGTTGAGAGACCTAGCAGAACAGGCAAACGAGCTCCGGAAAAGGAGCTACTACCCCGCTAGCCAGGGATGCTGTGTAGGTGGGGTGAGGACTGTACAGATTATTTTCTGATCCAAAGTGCCTGACCAAGGAGCAAGCAGGGGCTGCCATTCAGCCGAGCTCTGTCCACTCAGCTGTTCCCTCTGCATCAGGGCTGAGCCCTCCCCACCTCCGCCTCCCCTCCTCCCCCCCCAGGAAAGTGCAGAATGAGCTAGCATGGTGTGAGGACAGGCTGCCCCAGGACAAGCCCCTGGAACATGCAGATTCTTTAGCACAAAACGCAATCCAGAGTCTCAAGAGAAGCTTTTGCCCCTCCCTTAATTACATTGGAGAATCTAAATCAGAGATCTTTCCAGAGTAAGGGTTACTGCCACAGTTCAGTTTTATCAGAGTGACCCGTCTATAGGGCAGGGCAAGCCTTTGTTGACCAAACATGTGCTCTTTTTCATCTTCCTGTGAATTACATCCCTTCCCTTTGAAGTCCAAGACCCCCAGCCCCTTCCCCTTGGTTCAGAATGGCGGAAATACCTGATTTGGGCTGTCTTTGGAATTTCCATGTCTATGTCTGTGTGGATTCCCTGTATGTATGCCTTTTTTTTTTTGTATGTACGCTCTTAAATCTGATTTTCTCTTGCTAATGTATCTCGTTTCCATTTGAATCTTAGTCCAGCTAGAAGGACCCTTGAAGGGGACAGGAAGTATTGCTTTCTGATACTCACTAGGGTCCCACCAATTCCTCTGACACTATTAACCTTGAAGTCTAAGTTAGCCAAGTGACTAACCTTTTTACCCTCTCTGGCCAGCGAATTTCTCCAAATCCCTGCACACACACATGCACACACAGGATCAAAGCACAAGTTCCTAATCACGGTCTTACAAACGACTCCTGCCACTGATGGGAAGTAAGCCTGGCGGGATATGGTACATCAAGAATGTTGTGTTTGATGGCAAACATTTCCTCCTGGGAAAATGGTAGGTATGCACTTTCCACTTTGGGATTGGGTGGTCCTGGGACATACTCTGGCCAGTGATTCCTGAGCAAAATTGAGTGTGTCCCTTTCGGACTACAACCATCAAGCCTGCTGGGAGATCTCGAATTCTCTTTCCACCACAGTGACTGGCAATGTTCGTGGTGGTATCTGTCACCCAGGGTCCTGGGTCACTGAACAGACCCCCTGGCCAACTTGTGATGGGCATGCAGCCGTGAGTATTTGCTGCTGTAAGCCAGCCCTACGCCCGGGTTGTTGTGGTGTAAAAGAGCCCCACTGCCCTGCATGGTGAAGAAACCACATGTAATTCCGTGAACCATGTGGGGGGCTCAGGGGAGTAGTGGAGTCAAGTAGACAGTTTCCAAAGACCACCCTATTCTATCTCATTGGGGTTGTTAAATATAAGTTTAAGAATAGGGTTTGTCCTAAATATATTCTCAGAGACCAGGGTTTCTTTTTAACCTTTTTTTTTTTTTTTTTTTTTAAAGATCTTATTTGTCAGAGAGAGAGCACAAGGAGGCAGAGTGGCAGGCAGAGGCCAAGAGAAGCAGGCTCCCTGCTGAGCGAGGAGCCCAAAGCAGGACTTGATCCCAGGACCCTGGGATCATGACCCGGGCCGAAGGGAGCTGTTTCACCAACTGAGGCACCCAGGTGTCCAGGATTTTTTGATCTTTGACTGTAATTTTCTTTTGGTAAGAGTTACTCTAATAGTTGTTATGGTTAATTTTTTTTTTTTTTTTAAGATTTTATTTATTTGACAGAGAGATCACAAGTAGACAGAGAGAGAGAGAGAGAGAGAGAGGGAAGCAGGCTCCCTGCCGAGCAGAGAGCCCGATGCGGGACTGGATCCCAGGACCCTGAGATCATGACCTGAGCCGAAGGCAGAGGCTTAACCCACTGAGCCACCCAGGCGCCCCTGTTATGGTTAATTTAATGTGTCGACTTCACTGAGCGAAGGGAGGCCAGCGAGCTGGTAGCATATTATTTCTGGGAGTGTCTGGGAGAGTGTTTCCAGAAGACATTAGCATTTGAATCAGCGGACCAAGTCAGGAGATGTCCTCCCAGAGGAGGCTGAGGACCGGATTTGGTCAGGAAGGAGGAAGAGTGAATTCTCACCCTTGGGCTGGAGCTGGGACACCCACGTTCTCGGGTCCTTGGGCATTCGTCCTCCTCAATCTTAGGCCTTCGGGCTCAGACTGAATTCTGCCACCAGCTTCCCGGGGCTCCCAGCTTGCAGATGGAGACTGTGGGACTGCTCAGCCTCCACAGCCCCATGAGCCCGGTCCTGTAGTAACCCTGTAGTAAGCCTATAGTAAGTTCCTGTAGTAAGCCTCTTCTTATATGTCCCCCACTCTCCAGACCCTATCGCTTCTGTTTCTCCGGAGAACCCTGGCTAATACAGTAAGTCACATAAAATCTCTGAGTATTCAAAAAAAGCAAATTTATTTTCCTACATTGATTAAAAATTAGTACTTCCAGGGACGCTTGGGTGGCTCAGTCAGTTAAGCATCTGCCTTTGGCTCAGGTAGTGATCTCAGGGTCCTAGGATGGAGTCTCGCATGGGGCTCCTTGCTCAGCGGGAAGCCTGCTTCTCCCTCTGCCCTGCCCCCATGCTTGCTCTCTCCCTCTCTCTCTCTCTGACAAGTGGAGAAATAAAATTAAAACATAAAAAATAAATAAAAGTTAACCCTTCCATCCGGGGCCAGTGTGGGGTTTGGTCTGCGTACATCTGTACTCTGTGTAATAGATCAACACAGCCAGCAGGCTCCCTTCTGGGCACCACAAACCTCAGACCTCAAAGACAGTGGGGGGCGGGGTATGGGTAAGGGAGGGGTCAGTTAGAGCAGGAGGTGGGCTTTGCCCCAGGCCAGAGGCCAGCCATCCTTCTGGATCAGAAACCACCGTTCAGACTTGAAAGGTTTAATTTTTCCATTCATTTGATTCTGTGTTCAAATTGCAACTCCCCCTACCCACCCCCCTAATAACCTTAGAACTTGGTCAGCAGGGCTTCCTTTTATATGTGCTTGCTGTATTTAAGAACAGGGACAGGTAGACCTGAAGCTGAGCTGTTTAGCTCAGGGGTCGGCATCCTACAGCCACTCAGCCAAATCCAGCCCCCACCTGTTCTTGTAGAAGTTTCCTTGGACACAGCCAGGCCCGAGTTTGTTCATGAGCGCTCTCCCGCTGGCCTTCCGTCACTCTGAAGGGTTGAGTAGTTGCCCCAGAAGCCCTTTGTCCTGCAAAGCCTAAAATATTTACCCCCTGGTCCTTCCCAGAAAAGGGTGCCAATTCCCAGGTTAGTTGAAAGGCCTCCGTGTTTCACCCCATCAATCCGGATGATCCAGCTTATTCATGAAAGAAAGCAAGTTAATATTAACCACCTGCGACTTTTAGTAACTTATTTCTGCTTTCATGTCTAACTTAGCATTCTCACCGGGGCCTCGGGTGAGCTTGCTGAGCTGTGAAATTCAAAGTAAAATGTTCTCATAGGCAAACCTGCCTTCTTAATTTTTAAAGTCCTTCTTTTGTAGGAGCCAGAAACTAGACCTGCCAGTCATCCTTCTGTTTCTACTTCTACCAGGTTTTTTTCCTTACAGATAAAATGTTGAAAACATTTCTGTGCCCTCATTCTCTCTGATTCACACACAGACAAAGGGAAAAAAATCTTTCTGATTTCCAGTTTTGTACGCGTCAACACTAGGGATGTATTAAAAGTTATTTGAAGCCATTTAAGAAACTATATCCAGTTATTTATTGATTCCTTAAACTAAATGCAAACTTAGACCAAAATGAAATCATCAGAAAAGAAACTCAATCTGTTTGAACAAGTAGACACCCCACAGATATTCAACTTGATTCACTCTACAAACGTTTGTAAAGCACATAATGATAAACCTAGGGAACAAACAAATGAACCATAATCCCTACCCTCGGGGAATTTGGGGAACAGTGGGGAAGTTTAATAACTAAAATAAAGGGAGAAATGATTTTCTGTGTTAAATAATTAAATAATTGTTATTTAATAATGAATAGCTATGTTAAATAATTAAATTAATTAAATAATTTTTTATTTAATAATAAATAGGTGTGCTCAATAATTAAAATAAAGGGAGAAAGGGAAAACAACAGGTGCAAAATACGGAGGAAGGAGGGTTAACATGAGTTAATGTCTCTGGGAGCGGTCAAGAAAGCTTCACGGGGCCAGCACCAGGCTGGGTTTTAAAAGAGGAGCAGAAGGTGAGTTTGCAAAAGAAGAGGTCAAGGCACCGGACGTGTGGAGGCTTGGGGTTGGGGGCAGAGAAATGAGAGCTGCTGTCTTCTTCCAAATGTCCTCGCAGGCTCTTAACTAACTGCTCTAGTGGGGAAACCAGCATCCTGATTTTTAGATAGAACCCTGCACTTGGAACGACATGAAATCCTTGAGTAAAGAAAGGCTTCTCGCCACCCCAGGCCATCTCCTGCTCCCAGCGTGAATGTCATTCTGTCACTTGGAGCGTGACCCGCACGGTCCCCTGCCGATGCTATCTTCTGGGCAGCCACGGTGAGGACGCGACACAGCACACCCAGGGGTGTGGAGTCGGCCCTGGAAGGAGCCTGGGTAGCAAACGCCCCCAACAGAGTCCTGAAGAAGGGGGGACTCACCCAAGGTCCTGCGGTGAGGATTTCAGAGCGACCACGTGTTGAGGGCTCTGGGGCCCTGGCCCTCTGTGACATTCCGATGGTTTGACCTGTAGCAGCATTATGGGGTAGATCCTGAGGACCCCTATTTGACAGACAAGGCACTGAAGCTCAGAGAGCCCAAGACACTTGCCCACAGTCACACAGCCCATCAGTGCCAGAGCCTCAGGTGGTCTCACTGCTGAGCCCAGGCTCCCCTGACACCTGTCCTGGCACTAGGGCCACCTGTCCCGGTCCCTGGCTGTGCCCTCCATCACCAGTGAGCCACCCCAGCCAGCAGACCAGCAGACAGTAGCACAGATGGTTTTGGTGGCATTGGCACAGTGTGTGCTGCTGTCCCTTGAGGATCCTCTCTCCCAGACTGAGACGGCATCTTCCACACCCTGGAAAGATCTCCGTCCATCTTCAGTTTGCAAACCTGGCGCTCATGTCCCCACCTCTAGTGGCCGCCTGAGAAGAGAGTTATCTGAATGCGCGAACGCGGGGAGGCGGAGCCTACGCCACTTGGACAACATGCATCTCTAAGTCTCTCCTGTCTGGATGAGATGTGAGCACCAGACACTCTTAAAGCAAACTTTGGTTGCCATGGTAACTGGGCCTTCAGACTCTTCCCGGCTTGAACAGTGCCAGCCACGCAGCCGGGTCTTATCTCTAACACCCAGCGCTCAGTGAGTCACTCCCGCGTCTCTGGCTGCAGGCTGCCCAACTCGGGGCGGGGTGGGGGTGGCCAAAGGGGCGAGGTGGGGCAAGGGGGGGAAGGGAAGCTCTCCTTACTGGCCGCAGCGTTCTTCAGCCTCCGGAGCAAATTGCCAAGTCAGTACTTGGATCCTGTCTTCCGTGTTTTGTTGGGGGAACAGGCATCGCAAGGGGGGGGGGGTGTTGCTGCCTCCCAGACCCGGCTTCTGTTTCTTTGTTTTATTTAAGATTTTATTAAATAATCTCTTCACCCCACAATGGGCCCGAACTCACAACTCCAAGATCGAGAGTCGCAAGCTCCACCAACGGAGCCAGCCAGGCGCCCCCCAGCGGTGAGGGTCGGAAGTGACCCTGGTGTCCAGGGATTGGTGGCCCCGAGGAGAGGAGCCAGCAGGGGATCAGGGTGGTGGGCCAGGCCAGGGAGAGAGTTCGGCTGTGGCTGCTCCTCTTGTGGTGCTGGCTGCCTGGGCCTGTGGCCGGTGGGGGGGGTCCACATGGCCCCCCAAGACTGTTGCCCACACCTGGGGCCCAGCGGGAAAGAAGAGATGTGCAGGCAGTTAGCAAGGAGTCGGACAAACGGTCTCAGGTTGGAGAGTCAGGAGACACGACAACACAACACAGGAGGGGTTCTGCACCCAAAAATGACAGTAGGGAAACCCCAGAAAATTGGAATCAAGTGAATGGTATGGGACGTACCTCAGCCAGTGCCCCGGCTCTGTAATCCTTCTATGGTGATAGCACATGTCAGCCCCCAGGGAAGCTGGGGCTCGAGGGAAATACACTGTACTATCTTGGCAACTCTTCCAAAGATGATTTCAAAATAAAATGTTTAAAAATCGTATGTTTTTTCTCATGAGAATAAAAGGAGTTACTGCCTTTCATATCTTGGGACCTCCTAAACTCACTTTGCCAGAGTGCCTTATTTCTTTGCCCCTCCCCCTGTGACACAGGCGTGTCATCCAGGCCATGGGTGTCACCCAGGAAAAGGGCCAAGAGGCTGTGGGGAAACAGAGGAAATAGCGGTTGACCTCTTCTTAACACTACAACATCTTCCTAAATTCTTTACTGCTCCAGTTACTCAGGCAAAAACCCTGGGGTCATCTTGAACTCCTCTCTCTCACAGCACATCAAACATCAGTAGTTCCCTTGGTTTGGCCTTCTGATGACATAGCCGGAATCTGGCTGCTTCTGACCACCTCCACGGTCTCTCATTCCTTGCCAGCCTCCTTGCTCTCCATCCCTAATCATGCCAGACACATGCATACCCCCGGGCCTTTGCACTGACTGCATCTGTGTCACTCTTTCAGAAAGCTGCACAGCTCACGTCCATTCTCATGGATGGCTCCCACTCAGTGCCATTTCATCACTGCCGGGAGGCCTGTTTTAAATCAAGCCTGCATTCTACACTTCAGATCCCCTTATTCTTCTTTCCATAGCTCTTTCTGCTTCTAACATATACTTCACTAAACTTATTATGTTTATTGCTTGCTTCTCTTTTCCTCCTGCTAGAATGTACACTCCAGAGGGCGGGGATTTTTTCTGTATTGTTCCCTGCTATTCTCCCAGCACCTAGAATAGTACTGGGACAATGCACCCGGGACAGGCAGGACTGACTTCTTAAGCACGGCACAGTTTTGTTTACCTTCTGCCTCTGGACTCATCAAGCAGAGCAGAAATCAGTGGTCAACGCTAAGAGGACACTTAAATGGCCGTCTTTCCAGGTGGGCAAGCTCAGGCCTGGAGAGGGTCACACAGCTTCTTCCGTCCAAAGTCGTGTTGCTTTTGATGTTCAACATGACTGTATCAGTAACCATTAGATGGAATAAAAATGTCTCCGTTGCAAAACAGATGTGTCCCGGCATCTTCTACATAATGAACTACTGTGTCATCGTTCTCAGGCCAACGTGAAGCCTGAGCTCCCTCCCCCAGCGTCTCCTTGAAGACATGATTTCCATCAGCTTTTCTCCGGTCTCCTAGGCAGGTGAGAGGTCCCGGGGTTTGGGTTTTGTTTTTTGTTTATTTGTTTTTTTTTTTTTTTTTTTTCCTTCTCCAGCCTGGAGGCCAAGAACCTGTGACCGACGTAGCGCCAGCGCGCCCCCTGCCGACCAAGAGTGATATCGCCCTCCCCGGACTCCAATCGCCGCTCAAGCTGAATTGGCGGGGCGGGGCGGGGTGAGTCCTCCAGAACCTCTCTTTCCCAGCAGGGCTGAGGGGCGGCCATCTGCCCTTAAGTTGAGGGTGTAACAGTGGCTGTGGGACTTGACCTGGAGACTTTGCGACGCACACTGTCTTATTTGGGTGGGGCGTCCGTTTGAGGGGTGCTTAGGAGACATGCCCCATCTGCCCACCCCCAACACCCCGCACCATCACCAACTCGGTCCTTCGATGGCACTTGACTGAATGTAGTATCTGGCCTGTCCTACCACGTGCAAGGCATGGTGCTCAGAGCGGTAGGAAGTACGGAGATGAGTAGGATCTTTACGTAAACTCACAAAGACGAAAGCGCAGCCCCTAACAGGTGCCCCTGACAGGTACCAAGGAGTGTCCTCTGCGGTTGTTCAAAGGCAGTCACGGGCAGCAGCCTCCACTGTGAGGGTCGCCGGCGTGTGACACCGTGCACGCTCCTTAAGCGTTAGGGTTCATCATCTTCAGCCCTGGTCAGCGTAAATGGACTCAGGGTCCGGGAGTGGGAGATAAAGTGTGGAATTAAGGGTGTTCGTATATATCCGCTTTGGTTCAAGGGCTTCTTCTCTCAGTGCGTTCCTGACGCTGGAAACAAAGAGCTTGAGTTTAAATGGCTTCTCTCCTTTCCCGGGAAGGTCGGTGAGGAGTGGAGTGGGCTCTTACTTCCCACATCTCCTCCTAAAGCTGAGAAAGATCAGGGGCTGGAGGCCAGGCGGTGGGCCCTGCGTCCAGGAGCGGGGCTGGGGGAGCCGCCACCTGGGCCACCTGCGCGGGTCCCAGAGGCTTATAGGGTGTTCCCTGCAGGATGTCTTGGGTCTCCAACCTGCTGAGGTGGCATCTGGGAAGGAGATGGGGGGTGCTATTTCCCCAAGGGCTTCCCCAAGAAGCCCTTGTGGAGGAGTATCTCTTAGGGATAAGTTTTCAGAAGAAGAGATGGAGTCCCCGTGGCTTTGTGGGGACCCGGTACAGCCCACTGCAATGGCAGCTGTTCTTGACGCTTCTGAAATCAGCCCGAGGCCAAGTGGAGTCACCTCGAAGAGCAGAGCGAAGCTGGCCAGAGCCCACCACAGGGGAAGAGGAAGACAAGAGCTGGTTTCCTAGGTATGACGCCTGAGCTGTGCGCTCCCGAAGGCTGGGAGAGTGTGTGTGTGTGTGTGTGTGTGTGTGTGTGTGTACCTATTTTTAAGGGAATATTTTCTGAATTCCAGAGGCCTATGTTTTGTTGTCAGGCCCTAAATTAATCACCAGTCTCTATGAGGAAATAGGTAAAAAACACTAAGTTAAAAGTTCAGATTTTAAAGAACTAAGTATCAGTAGGATTTTTTTTTTTTTTTTTTAGTAACATTAAGTAATGTTTAGACCTTTTCTGCACCGTTTCTTTAGCTCTCCTTGAACTGTTAACACAGAACCGGAGGGTCTCTCTCTCTCTCTCACCCCCTCTAGTCTCAGAAGGGGCAGGAGGGCAAGAAAGGTGAGCCACGTGTAGGAAGATGCCTGGGAATGAACAGGCACGGGGGTGACCAGGGCCGAATGATGATGTCAGAGATGGGGCGGAGGTAGAGGGTGGGCAGGGGTGGGGTGGGCAGGGTGGGACAGCCACTCTGGGCTTTTCAGGCACCTAAATCAATAAACACCCTTTTGGCTCAAGTGTCTTATCACTTGCAACCAGGAGAGTCCTGGGTCCCCTTCTCTGTTTGCTCTGCTTGGCTCTGCCTTGGGTCCGCCTTCCATTCTGTGCTTCCAAGTCTCAGACTTTGTTCTCTCAAGCTCCAGATGCCGCAGGAAGTCGGAGTTTCTCCTGCCCGTGGCCAGCAACTGGCCTAAAATTGGGTTTCTTTAGCCCAAGGCTTGAGTTGGTTGCCTATTCCCAGTGAGGTAAGAGCCGAGAAATTGCCTGGGTCGTATCCTTCCCCTGTGCCCCTACACCTTTGGGGGGCAGGAGGAAAGTGGGGGGCTGACCCGTGGGCCTTGAGGGCCTTTCAAGGACTTGGCTGTTGGCTTGCGCGAGCTGAGAGTGAAGTGAGCGCACTCAGGCCCGTGCTGGGTGTGCAATCTGGGCATCCTGGTCCTCTACTTCCTGGAGCACCGTCTGGACACTTTGGGTTATATTAACCCCTGCCCCCAAAGTGTGATTCTGCAGGTTTTGAATCTGCCCATCCAGCAGCCCCATCACGAACCTCCGTAATCTCCCCACACTGGTGTCCTCAGCCGTGGGCCAAGCCTAGATAAGCCTCCCTGGGCCTGCCCATCAGGCCCCAGCGAGAAAGAACAGTGGTGCCACCTGTCCTGGGTCTCATCAGGCCATGCAGTGGAGAGTTTGGATGGTGGGTCCAGGGATGGGGGCGGGGCTTGGAAAATTCTGGAACAAAACTCCTAATCCTCATAATAGCTACCAATTTTTGAGAACTACCGAATGCCAGGTGCTGCGCTAGACGCCATAAATTCTTTCACTGAAGCCTCACACGTCCTGCTGAAACATTAACGCCCCATTTTCTCAATGAGGGTGGTAAGGCTTGAGAAAAGAGGAAGCTTGCTCAGTTCCCCAAGGGATGTGGCAGAGGGCAGCAGAGGTCTGTGACCCCAAGGGCCACGTTTGGAGTTATGGCCCCTCTGTTTCCATGTCCCACCTCAAATGAACCTCTGGTCTCTTGTCAAATGTTTTCAACCTCTTTCACCAAATAAGGTGGGAGGCAACAGTTAACAGTATCCATTTTCTTCCAAACTCGGCATTATCAGCCCATTAAAAACACTCCCATAAAAGTTAATGCTGGAAATGTAAACCCAAACCACAATAGGTATGATTTAAAAAAAAAAAAAACACACCATAAAATAGGGACACCTGGGAGGCTCTGTCAGTTAAGCATCTGCCTTCGGCGGAGGTCATGGTCCCAGGGTCCTGGGATGGAGCCCCGCATTGGGCTCTCTGCTCAGTGGGGAGCCTGCTTCTCCCTCTGCCTCTGCTTCCCCTACTTGTGCTCTCTCTCTCTTTCTCTCTCTGACAAATAAATACAATCTTTTTTAAAAATTGAAATTTAAATAAAATAAATAAACTCATAAAATAACAAGTGTTGTCAAGGACGTGAGAAAAAAGGAGCCCTAGTACCCTCTTGGTGAGAGGTCAGAGGGCACAGTCATTATGGAAAACAACATGACAGTCCCTCAAAAAAACTAAAAATTACATTATTCTCTGCATATTTTTAGTTTTTAAAAAATGAGGAAGGAAGGAAAAAGTACATGCCACATTTTCTGGTAAACTATATCAAGCAAAGAAAATATGTGAAGTTTCTTAATTTTATTCTAAGGAAGCCACTCCAAACTATGTGAGAAACAGAGTGGGAATGAAAAAATATCTGAAACGGAAATCAAATATATGGATAATTAACATTTTTGACTTTCTAAATCACTCAGATCAAGGTAGAAATCAAGGCCAAAAATTCAGAAAGATTGCAAAAATTAGATCACACCCGTTAAAACCTGAGGAACTTGGCCAAAATACACTCAAAAATCCATACAGGGGCATTAATGATTTCATGAAAAAAACAAGAAACAAGACAAACACATTGAACTCAATGTGGAGGCCTGGGCTGGATCCTCACAGGGAGACGACCTTAGTGAGATATCTGGTAGAATCAGAATAAAGTCTGTAGTTAATCATTTGGTACCAATGTTAATTTTTTCACTTTTAACAAAGGTAAGATGCCACTATTAGAGGAAGTTAATGAAGGGTTCATTGGAACCTTCTATAACATCTTTGCAATTTCTCTATAAATCTAAAATTATTTCAAAATAAAAAGTTCAAAGAGACAGAGCAGCTTCTAGCTCTGTGGGGGTCAGAAGGAAAGGCACAGAGCATCCACTCTGTGGCAAAGATCCTGGCTAAGCAGTGTGGACTTGACCGCTGCACGGGGGCCTTGACCTCTCTATCCCAGTCCTCTGGTCACAGCCCTGGTGGCCCAGTGGCATTGTTCTGGAAGTTGATCCTGGAAGCTCCTCCCAGAGCCCACCCCTCTAACACTTTCAATAATTTTGTAAGCACTGACTCCCCCCAGTTGACCCTTTTCTGCCTAAATTGGCTACAGTAGTTTCTGCTCTTTTCAAATGACCCCTCACTGAGGTGCAGATAGAAATACTGACTGTAGGGGCGCCTGGGTGGCTCAGTGGGTTAAGCCGCTGCCTTCGGCTCAGGTCATGATCTCAGGGTCCTGGGATCGAGTCCCGCATCGGGCTCTCTGCTCAGCAGGGAGCCTGCTTCCCTCTCCCTCTCTGCCTGCCTCTCCATCTACTTGTGATTTCTCTCTGTCAAATAAATAAATAAAATCTTTAAAAAAAAAAAAAAAAAAAAAGAA
>NC_081563.1:6727100-6780062 GCF_022355385.1 Mustela nigripes
AAAAAAAAAAAAAAAGAAATACTGACTGTATATACCCCATAAAAAGGATGTGAAAAAGTTATTTGGGCTCCCTGCTCAGCGGGAAGCCTGCTTCTCCCTCTCCTCCTCCCCGGGCTTGTGTTCCCGCTCTTGCTGTCTCGCTCTCTGTCAAATAAATAAAATCTTACCCCGTCCCCCCCAAAAAGTTTACCTCCCTCTGCACAAAAAGGCACAATTCTTTTTTTTTTTAATATTTTATTTATTTGACAGAGATCACAAGTAGGCAGAGAGGCAGATAGGCAGAGAGAGGAGGAAGAGGCTTCCAGCTGAGCAGAGAGCCCGATGGGGAGCTAGATCCCAGGACCCTGAGATCATGACCCGAGCTGAAGGCAGCGGCTTAACCCACTGAGCCACCCAGGTGCCCCAAGGCACTAATTCTTGATAGTTTTTACGGGCAAGTGCTATGAAGCTTACAAGAGATAGATCATTTAAACTCTATCAGAGCAAAGAAAATATGTAAAGTTTCTTAATATGATTCTAATGAAGCTACTTAGACTCCAAGCTATGTGAGAATAGAAAATGTAATTTAAATATTAGCAATTTTTTTGTGTGTAACTGATGCAAAATCTAAATAACGCCACTGGGTCTTGTAGAGTAGTAAAGGAATAAAAGACTGTGATCAATACAAACTGGCTCTGGGGTTAATAGCACAGATTTGGGAACAGGACCACACGGCTCAAATCCTAGTCTCACCTGTTTGCTACCTACCGCCTCTGTGTCACCTTCTTTGTCTGTACAATGCGGGTGATGACATGCGTACCTCATGCAGCTGTCAGGAGTTACAATAAAGAAATATACAAAGTGCTTAGGACAGTCTCAGGATATAGCTGCAAATTAGTTGGCGGCTATTACTGACATCGTTCTGGGATGCAGTGTAGCACATCGTGTCCAAATAGATTTAAGAGGAAGCATCACACAGTTTTCTTGGTAGACACTGAGAGAGTATTTGACTAAATTCAGCACTTCTCATAAAAGCTCTCTGTGATCTAGGAAGACCGTGACATTTATTGAACATAATAAAGAATATGCATCAAACACTGACAAACGATATCTCCGGAGAAAGAGGGAAGTGATGCGAGATCATGGATTCTCTGCCCTGTTAGTCATTCAGTGAGTATTTGTCAAGAACATACTGAGATTCCGTGTTGGGAACACAGCAGGAAATGGCTTGTGGGGTCCTGTTCTCATACGCTTACATTCTAAATAAGAAAAACTCAAGTGGGCGCCCGGGTGGCTCAGTGGGTTAAAGCCTCTGCCTTCGGCTCAGGTCATGATCCTAGGGTCCTGGGATCGAGTCCCGCATCGGGCTCTCTGCTCGGCAGGGAGCCTGCTTCCCTCTCTCTCTCTCTCTCTCTGCCTCATTGCCTACTTGTGACTCCTGTCTGTCAAATAAATAAATAAAAGCTTAAAAAAAAAAAAAGTGAGTGCATGTGAAAAGAAGTTTAATAACATGACCCAGAAAGGAAATGCCAACTACAGCTCCATTAATACATTATTATACACCTACTAGAACGATAACATGGAAACTACCAACAATATCAACTGCTTGTGGAGATGTGGAGCCACGGGAACTCGCATTCCTTGCTAGCGCAAACGTTAACGGGGCAACCACTTCCAAGACAGTTAGGCTGTTTCTTATAAAGGTAAATAGACAGTGTATGAACCAGCAATTACACTCTTGAGTATTTATCCTAGAGAAATGAAGGCATATATTCTCACAAAAACCTACATGTTAGTATTCAACACAGCTTTATTTGTAATAGCCCAAACTAGAAAAAACTCCAGATGTCCTACACCAGGGGGAGGGTTAAATACACAGTGGTGCAACCACACCATGGGACTCCACTCAGAAATAAAAAGTAATATTCTATTCTCAGGCTGAGCAACACAGATCCAGCTCGAGCTCATTATGCTGAGTGCAAAAAGCCAGTCTCCAAGGGTTGCACACTGCAGGATTCCACTTATATCATATTCTCGAAGTGACAAATTATGGTGATGGAGACAGACCGGTGACTGCCAGGAATTAGGGATGGGCATAGTATGGACAATTAAGGAGTAACACAGGGACTTTCTTTGTGGCGGTGGAATACTTCTGGCATCCTCATTTGGTGATGGTTACTTAAGTCTACACCTGTGACCAATTTCCAAGAACCAAGGACACTCAAACCCTCCCAGAAGTGCATGTAGAAACTGGTGAAATCCAGGGCCCCTGGATGACTCAGTCGGGTTTAGCATCTGCCTTCTGCTCAGGTCATGACCCCACACAGGGCATGGAGCCACAGGGGACAGGCTCCTTGCTCAGTGGAGAATCTGCTTGTTCATCTCCCTCTTCCCATCCCCCCTCCCAGCTTGTGTGCTCTTGCTCTCTCTCCCAAATGGATAATAAATAAAAACTTTGAAAAATAAAAAAGGAAGACAGTAACGGGTGAAGTCCAGATAAGTTTCAATGGTATTGCACCATTGACAATTTCCTGATTTTGACAATCCACTACGGTTCCGTAACATATGGAGGGAATCTGGGTGAAGGGTACACCAGAACTCTGTATTAATTTTGCAACTTCTTGTGTGTCTTAAATTATTTCAAAATTAAAAAGTTCTCATTTTAAAAAAGACATACATAAAAAACTGGGAAAATATAACTGCTGTATATGGAGTAGAAAAAGAGGTACCCTCCAAAACAAATAGAGCTCCTGTAAGAAAATGATGACTAACCCAATCAACGAGGCAGCAAACATCCAGAAATTCAGAGGAGAAATATAAATGGACATTAGATAAATATCCATGTGTTAAGGTGCCTGGATGGCTCAGTCAGTTAAGCTACTGGCTCTTGATTTTGCCTCAGGTCATGCATGATCTTGGGGTCATGAAATCGGGCCCCACATCGGGCTCTACATGAAGCGTGGAGTCCGCTTGAGATTCCCTCTTTCCCTCTGCCCCTCCCCCCACTTGCATGCGCACTCTCTCTCATTCAACAAATACATAAAATCTTTAAAGAAATTTTAAAAAATCCATGTGTCCATATTCATTCTCACTAATAATTAAATCAGTTCAGATGAAGACAATAAGCAGATATCAGTTTCCATCCGTATAGGCTGATGGCAGCATATAGACAGAGGGACAGTCCCATTCATTCATGTCAGTGTAACTGGCCAACTTTCTCACAGGCAGCTTGATGGCACTGACCCAAACGTTAGATGTTTACACCACTTGACCAAGATGTTCTTCTAGGAAACACAACCCTGTACAGTGCAGCGTTGTTTCTAATAGTGAAAAATCGGAGATGACCGAAACATTCCTTACAGGCAGTTGGTTAGACAAAAATACAACAACGGCCACGAATACCTGGTGCTTTTGACGTTCCAGGATCTTTCTTAAGTGCTTTACATGTATCGGTTCACTTCACCCTCACAATAATCCTAGGATGTAGTTTCTAGGTACTGTTAGGCTCATTTTGCAACAGGGGAAACACACTCATTAGCAAGTGGGGAAGCTGGAGTCACACACAGGCAGCCTGGGTCTGGAACTTGTACCCTTAACCAAATACCACATTCCCAGGTGCTAACGTGGAGGGATGTGCAGGCATATTAAGTGAGAAAGTTGGTACGTACGAGAGGATTCCAGACAACAGTGTGGATATAAAAAGAAAGTTCTGACACCATCTTCAGGGCTAGCTATTATGGGAAAAATACCTTTTGTTTATACATTTTTATATTGCTTGACTTTTATTTTTAAGATTTTATTTATTTATTTGAGAGAGGGGAGAGAGAGAGAGAGAGTGTGTGAGCACAGAGGCAGAGGGAGAGGGAGAAGCAAACTCTCCACTGAGCAAGGCGCCTGATGCGGGGCTTGGTCCCAGGACCCTGGGACCATGACCTGAGCGGAAGGCAGATGCCCAACCAACTCAGCCACGCAGGTGCCTCTGCTTGACTTTCTTACAATACAAAATGTATCGTTTTTATAACTGGAGCAATTATACGGATATTTAGAGACAGGCCAAAAATTTAAGAGAGGAAAATGGGACAGAGAGAGGGAGATACCAAATAGGAATGTTAGGTTCGGGCTCCACTCCCCACCCCCTTCGCTGTGGGAGGCGCAGTGGAAGGTACTGGCTCGGGGTAGGTGGCCCTGCCCCTCTTCAGGCCTGTGGGGCTGGCCCTTCCCTGAGCACCTGACACTGCCCCAGGCGAGCAGGAGATGCCAGGCCAAAGAAAAGTGCTTCAAAAGAAAAACAACCAGCTGGATTCCAAATACCATTAAAACCCAGAGATTAGAAAAGACAGGCTAAGAATTTAAAGTAAGCATAACAGAAGAGAGCCTTAATCATAGGAAACCAAAGGAGGGTTGCTGGAGGGGAGGGCAGGGGAGGGGGGATGTGGGAACGGGGTGATGGGATGAGCGCCCGGTGTTCTAGGAGACCGAGGAAGCACTGACCTCTGGAACTAGTAATGCACCATGTGTTAATCAATGGAGTTCAAATAAATTTTTAAAATTCTAAAAAAAAATTAATCTCATAAGAAATTCTTTTATCCTAAAACCTTTTGAGATAAATCAAGTTGTGGCTTTTTTTTCTTTTTTGGATAAGGAATTATTTATGGGTCTTAAATATGAACTCAGATTTAAAAAAAATTTTTTTTTTAAGATTTTATTTATTTGAGAGAAAGAGCGTGCGCACAAGCGAGGGGAGGGGGAAGGACAAAACAGATTCCCTGCTTCATGCCAGGACTCAGAGATCATGACCTGAGAGCCAAAGGCAGAGGCTTAACCGGCTCCACCACCCAGGTGCCCCTAATTGTCTTTATTAATTGATTTACGAATGAAGCAGCAGCAAAAAAAAAATAGTAGCAAAGAATCTGATGTTTAAGGAAAGGTCTCCTCCTAAGGGTAAGGAACCGAAGGGCTCTATCTGTGACTCTCCTAGCGCAGGCGAGTGTTTTCCAGATGCACTGGTTAAAGGTTACATTCCGGCGCTGGGGGGCGGGGAATGTTGAAACTGTGGTTGGGTTAGGTATTAAGTCTCTGTTGACTGACCTGGGATCTTAACAGGAGGGACTCCATTTGGGGCCTGTGTTTTTCTTGGTCACAGCCGTCAATACGAAAACAAATGTTAAAGAGCTAACATGGAATCTAAGAAGAGACACTCTTTTCCAGCAAATACCAGTACCCTTAGAGCAATGAAAACGTGAATTGCAAAAACATCCTCTGGCTCACTAAATAAGAGAAAGTCTGGGCTTTTGACCCAAGCTGCTCTAGCCTCTCTGCAGTCTTCTGGGTCAAGGTAGTGCTTGAACCTCGGGCAAGGCCATGTTTAACCCAAGCTGTCAAGGCCAATGTGTGAGAGTCCCAGGAGCTGCCTCCTGGTGCAGCTGGGACTCTCAGTCCAGGCTCAGGACTGCTCCTCCACGATGCCTCCTCTTCCTCACTCTCCTAACTCAACCAGTGTCTGCTCCCCAGGGAGCAGTCGAGGCCCCAGCCTGGACCAGGCCCACATGGTGGCAGATGGCCTCGGGAGGAGATGCCACTTGAGCGTGGATGTGACCAACCCTGGTAGGCCTCAGAGCAGCCTCCCGTGGCTGTCAGAGGACACAAAGCTCCGTGGGTAGGAATTAGGCCGGGGACATGGGGGGCTTTGGGAAGGGGAGGCACTCGGGGCTGGGCCCTCTCCCTCGTGAGTCACTCCTTCTGCTCCTTGGAGGAAGCCTTGCCCCCAATTCGTGATGGCCGGAGGTGCAGTCGGGCCCTCTGGTTTGAGCGGGAGGTGCCGTTTCTGCTTTATCGGCCTGCACCGAAGACTACTGTGGGGGTGGTGGGGAGGAGACGGAAGAGAGCTGGGGTCAGAGGAACCGGAATAAGGACCCAGTGACCTGGAAGTGAACTGAAGTAGGACCCGGGGAAAACCACACTGGAATAGCTTCGGTTTTGTAGTTCAGGAGGCGGGGAGAGGTCGGCAAGTAAATGGAAGGGACTGGACTTCCATAAAGCACCTTTCAGGAGCTTTCAATACCCTACTCCCTCAGTCCTTGGAAGAACCCCGTGTGGTAGGAATTATCATGTCCGTTTTATCAGTAAAGCAACAGGCCCAGAAGTATCCCGTGGCTTGTCCAAGGTCATCTAATAAATAAGAAGCGAGGCTGGTCCTTTCTCCCCACCGCACTGACGCAGTCTAAAGGCGCTAAACGCAGCAAGTGACTCATCAGGGCCGCACAGGACTGATTAACCGGGGCTCTGCCCTTCCCTTCAGGAGGTTATTATCCAGCTCAGAGGCGTGAGCGGTGCGCGCGGCCCACCAGGATTCTTCTGGCTGACTTGGCCACTCCTTCCCCTCCCAGCCCAGCCTCCTATGAGGAGCAGGGTTGGCTCCCACTTGCAAACCTACTTGCTTGCATAGGTGGCTCTCAGTTGGCCTGTTCAGAACACCAGTCACAGCCGCTGTCCCCTTCCCCCTGGACGTATGCACCCACATCACTGTACTTAGAAAGAAGTCAGTATCGTGGTCCCTTATCCAGGGAAGGAGGCTATTAAGAAGAAATGTCCAGAGGCGCCTGGATGGCTCAGTGAGTTAAGCCTCTGCCTTCGGCTCCGGTCATGGGCTCGGGGTCCTGGGATGGAGCCCTTCATCAGGCTCTCTGCTCAGCACGGAGCCTGCTTCCTCCTCTCTCTGCTTGCCTCTCTGCCCACTTGTGATCTTGTCTGTCAAATAAATGAATAAAATATTTAAAAAAAGAAGAAGAAGAAATGACCAGTAATAAGTCAACAGGAAGCTGAGCTTGGTCGTGAGGAAATAAATTTATCCTGGGCCTTCACAATTGTGCCCTTACATGTTTAGTTTTCTTTCTTTTTGCTTTGAAGTCAACCCTTGGGACATCCTCTTTCAGATAGAGCCTGGACAGGGCAGAAACGCTGCCTTCGGGAGTGGGACTTGGACTGGAAGCAGAATGGTCAGAGGAAGGACTTGGAGGACAGCTAGGGAAGGCCCTGGTGGTCAGGCCCCAAAGAGGGAGGGGAAGATAGGGCCATGGGGTAGGCTAGGAGGTCGGGGGGCATTTTCACAAGAGACTCACGGAAGAGGAGGTCCCGGGTCAGGTTTTCTGTGGTTGGCAGAAGACCGGAGGGTAGAAAGAGGCTGACCCAACCCCACCATCAGCTCACTGCCCCAGTCTAAAAGTTTCATCGCTAACAAGTCACCTTGGGATGGAATATTCGGTTTTCTGGCTTCCCTCAGATGCATTTTCCCGAACAGAGGGTTCTGAGCACCCCGAAGATGTGAAAGGGGAATGTCAAGTTCAGAGGGAGGAAGGGGAAGCTCTGGAGCCACATGGGGAGGGGAGCACAGTTTTGAGAAGGGCTGACCTTGCTGCCGAGCAGTTGGGAAACGAGAGAGCACGTCCACGGCAGAAGGGACAGCTGGGTTGTAGAAAGGAAGTCTCACGCACAGAATCTGGCGCATCTATAGCACGGAATATTATTCCGCCCTAAAAATGAATGAAATCTGGGGCACCTGGGTGGCTCAGTGGGTCGGGCCGCTGCCTTCGGCTCGGGTCATGATCTCATGGTCCTGGGATCGAGTCCCGCATCGGGCTCTCTGCTCAGCGGGGGGCCTGCTTCCCTTCTTCTCTCTCTGCCTGCCTCTCTGCCTACTTATGATCTCTGTCAAAGAAATAAATAAAATCTTAAAAAAAAAAATGAATGAAATCCTGACACGTGCCACAACATAGAGGAGCCTTGAAGATGTTGCACTAAGTGAACTAAGCCAGTCAAGAAGGGACAGATATTGTAAGATTCCACTTATCTGGGGTGCTTAGTCAAGTTCGTAAAGACAAACCACTAAAGATGGTGGTTATGAGAGGCTGACGGGAGGGGCTGGGAGGAGCTGGTATTTAATGGGAACAGAGTTTCAGTTTGGGATGAGGAAGTTCTGGAGATGGATGGTGGTGACTGATGGTTGCAGAACGGGGTAGGGTACTTAAATGGCACTGGTTTGCACCTTGAAAGATGGCTTAAATCTTGGCTTCTGTATATTTTACCACAATACAGAAAAAAAAATAGCTAAATCTAGTAAAGCTTTAGATCAAACTCCCATTTTGCAGTAAATACAGGGGTTAGCAAAACAAGTTAAATGACGCGATGAAGACACACTGAGGCCAGTGTAGAATATGGGAGATTCTGCAAAAAAAAACTGACCTGAACTTCAAAAAGTCAACTCTGTTGGGGGGGGGGGGGATAGAAGAATTGTTCCAAACAAAAGAGAATAAAAAGACACAATTGCCAAATGTAGTGTGCGCCCTTTAAATGGACAAACTTAAAAGACATATTTGAAATAGCTGGGAAAACTTGATTATGGGCTAGATATTAGGTAATATTAGGGAATTAATGTTAGTTTTCCTAGGTGTGATTATGCCGCTGCAGTTGTTAGAGAATGTCCTTAGTTTCAGGAGTGACCTGCTGAAATATAACTGAAAAATCTGGGTGTGAAGGCCCATAGCATCTGCCACTGCTTTCAAATGATCCAGAAAAAACAAAAGCCTCACACACCCATCGAGGGGCAGAAAACAAATACGGCAAAACGGATACAACCGTTGAATCCGAGGTGGTGGATGAACACTGGAGAATTCTGTCCATTGTTGTGCCTATTGAAATATTCCTAATAAAAAGCTAGGGGAGAGAATGGCTAAAATTAACAAGTCAGGAAACAATCAGTGCTGGTGAGGATGTAGAGAAAGGGGAACCCTCTTACACTGCTGGTGGGAATGCAAGCTGGTACAGCCACAAGCCCACTGTTCATAGCAGTAGTATCCACTATAAACAAAATATGGAAAGAGCCGAGACGTCCACTGACAGATGGATGGATAATCTGGATAAAGAAGATGTGGTAGCGGTGCCTGGATGGCTCAGTCTGTTAAGCGTCTGCCTTTGGCTCAGGTCATGATCCTGGGATCCTGGGATTGAGCCCCAGGTCAGGCACCCTGCTGAGCAGGGTCTGTTCTCCCTTTTCCTCTCTTACCCCCTGCCTGCTTGTGATCTGTCTTGCAAATGGGTAAATAAAAATCTTAATACAAAAAAAAGATGTGGTGGATACCTACAAAGGAATATTACTCAGCCGTCAAAAGGAAGAAACTTGCCATCTGCAACAATGTGGATGGAACAGGAAGGTATTATGCTAAGTAAAACAAGTCAGAGAAAGACAGATACCATATGGTTTCATTCACATGAGGAACTTAAGAAAACAGATGAACATAAAGGGAAGGAAAATAAGATGATAATTGAGAGGGAGGCAAACCATGAGACACTGAACTCTAGAAAACAAACTGAGGGTTGCTGGAGGGGAGGGGGATGGGGTAACTGGGGGATGGGCATTAAAGAGGGCACGTGATGCAATGAACACTGGGTGATATACGCAAGTGATGAACCACTCAATTTGACCTCTGAAACTAAATTTTAAAAAAGTTGGGGTTGAAAATTTCCAGCTGTACAGTTTAAGCTGTGTGACCTTGGGCAGTCTCCTTGCCTCCCTGGCTTTTCTTCCTTCAGCTGAAGAACAGGGCCGCAAATACCCAACGCCGTTGTCTGGACTGAAAGTTTCAAGCGCCTGGCTCAAGGATCCGGGGGCTGTGGGGCATTGGTCATTACTGTTAACCGACAGTCCCTAGCGGGGGTACTTGGTAGAGTGAGCAGTGGCTTTGAGAAAGCCCCTCAAGTTCCGCTCCGCGGCGGGTTTCTCTGCCTGGGGAGGCGGATGGAGAGGCGGCTCCTCGGTGGCCGCCTCACTGTGCCAGCGGGGGACGGGTACAGGCGCAGCCGCGGGGGACGCGTACAGGGGCAGCCGCGGGGAGCAGGGCAGCGGGAGCGCGGGCCTCGGAAGCGGGGGCGGGGCTTG
This sequence comes from Mustela nigripes, assembly GCF_022355385.1. Lineage (NCBI taxonomy): Eukaryota > Metazoa > Chordata > Mammalia > Carnivora > Mustelidae > Mustela > Mustela nigripes. The sequence continues at coordinate 6,737,011 of NC_081563.1, forward strand.
CAGGTGGGCGGCGTGGGAGCTCCAGCCCCAAGAAGTGTGGCCGCGCGGTCGTCGCGGGGGCGGAGCCTCTCTCTGGCGGACCAATCGTGGAGCAGATGTCAAAACGGGCGCGGCAGGGAAACGAGAAAGAACCGCAGGTAACCCGGCGCCGGCGGCTGGGGCAGCATCCTCCCCGGCGGACTGGGGCGGCCCTGTCTGATCGCGCGCCCTTCTTTCTCCAGCCTAAAGGACAAGAGAGGAGGCTGTGCGAGCCAGAAGGCCCGCTGGGCGGTGTCTCTGGGCGTGATCTTTGCGCAGAGCCACGTAGTTTTCTGCGCCCGCTTCCTCCTGTAAAGTCAGCAGTGAAACCCGTAGGAGGCAGGACGGGACATGCCCAAGTGACTCAGAGCTGGGAGGCAGTGAAGGGGAGAATGGCGACCTTTCTTTCTGCCTCGTGGTACTACCCGTCGTTTCCAAGTTCTCTACAGGGCACATGGGCTATTTTGGTAGGAAAAAGTTAAGCTGAACATAAAGTCAGGAATTCTGGCTAGCTCACGGAGTAATCCTTTATGGTTCCTGGACAAGCAGAGTATAACAGGAGCTGAAGGGCACGTGGTGCCTGAGGGAGCAACCAAAGGGGTACTTCGGGTACTGATGTGAAATTGGAATGCGAATGGGGTAGCAGAGGATACCAAGGAATCCCTGACCATTTTCTTAGAGGTGATAATGGCTTTATGGGGCATAAAATCACCACTAAAAATATCCATTTTCTGGAGCTGGATGCTGGAGGAAGGTGGAATTGACCACTCCTGCTAGTTGCTTTTAAAATTAAGGATGCTAGACCGAAGTTTTGTCGGTGCTTGCTTTGTCTAAGAGAAATGATTGTCATTAATCTTTCTCTGAGGCTTGAGCACACATTAAACACAGTATGTATGTGAGACTGAGACATGGGAGAAACAGACCCGAGGAGGGGATAGTCCCTATCTCCGACATCTTTATTATATCTAGAGAAAACTGTAAAAAGTCCAGTGTTTCTTTTAGAGGCCGCCCTAAGAGTATTTGCAGATGTTGGAACTTTCCCAAGTGAATCATGTATTTTTCAAAAAAAAAAAAATCATGTATTTTTCAGATCCTAACACTTCTTATTCTTCATTCCTGGCATTATGCCACTTGCAGGGCAAATGTCTGTGGCAAATCTGAAAAACCAAAGTAAAATGAAAACTGCTATTAAGGTCGTGTCTCCCTCATGACAGTGCAGGTTTTCAGTCTCCTCTTCAGGCTCCTTGATGCCCAATCAGCAGTAAATGGATGCCCAGCTCTTTAGTCTTTCTCAGGGCTTTTTTGCTCCGTTTCTAATTTTAAAAAATGCTGACATAGGGGACAGTGGCCTGGCAGCAGACACAAGTTCAGTGGGAAACTGCACCAAAAGCGCTCTCTGGCATTTACTTAACTCAGCTCTATCGCATCGCTATTTTATTAATCGTCGCATAGGTTAGGTCCGGCGACAAGTCCCATTTTACCAAGGAGGGCACTGAATCTTTTAGCCAGGTGACATGTCCAAGTGATACAGCACCTGCACTGCGGGACTCGGCAGCCAGCGGCCCTAACCGTTGGGCAGGACGGCTGTCACCGATCCTCCCGCAGATCTGCAGGAACTCGAGGACCCCTTACCCCCGACCCAGGTACCCGTATCTAAACGGTCGCAACCCCGCGCTTCTCTCGCAGCCTTGGGCGTTCCCAGGCACTAGCACCAACCTCATTTGCAAAACCACTTGCCCCGACCCGCGACAACGGTCGAGGGGTGGGGGAATCCTCTCCCGCTCCGGGGCGGCCTCCAATCGCGTTGCTGCATTCAATCCCCGGCAGTTCCCGGAGAAGCGAGTCCCGCGCGCGCCGCAGCCCCCGAGTCACGCTGGGGGGTGCAGCCCTTGCCGGGGCGGGGGGCGGCCGGCAGTGGCCGGGGCGGCGGCGCCCCTGAGCGGGTTAGCTGGCCCAGAGAGGGGTCCCGGGGGGTCCCGGGCGGCGGGCGGTCGGCGCTCCCGCGCGCCTCTCGAATCACGCACGTCCGGCCGGAGCGTCCAATGGGAAGGCGGCGTCTGGCCACGCCCACCGCGCGCGCCCCCTCCGCGGTGGGCTTTTAAAGGCAGCCGGGCGGCGCGGGGGCTCCCAGGACCTGCGCGCCGCCTCACCTGCCGTCCCGCCTCGCCGCCGCCGCCGCCATGCTCTCCGTCCGCGTCCCGCTCGCCACCATCGTGGACCCCCAGCAGCAGCAGCAGCTCCAGCTCTCGCCCCTCAAGGGGCTCAGCCTGGCGGACAAGGAGAACACGGTGAGCGCGCGCGCGGGCCGGGCCGGGGCGGCGGGGGGCCTGTGGGGTCGGGGGCCTGCGCCTCACCGCGCGTCTCCCCGCAGCCCCCGAGTCTCAGCGGGACCCGTGTGCTGGCCAGCAAGACCGCCAGGAGGATCTTCCAGGAACCCGCCGAGCCGGTGAGTGGCCCGGGCGGCCTGCGGGGGCGGGGCGCAGCCGGTGGAGTGCGCCAGCCGCCTCTTGGCGCCAAAGCCTCATTGTCTCCTCTAGGGTTTCAAACCCTAGCCACTCCCCGGGCCCGCGCTTCTTTCCCGCCAAGGCATTCCCTCCCAGTCCTTTGCACTTCCGCAGATCTACTCCTGTCCCTCTGTCACGTCCCGCTTCTGCTCTGAGTAGGATGCGTGTGTGACAGCTCACGCTCACACACCGAACCACCTGGGATTGCCGGGGATTGGACGCACTGGGCCCGAAAAAAGGGCAATTTCATGTGGTGCGCCCTATAATTAGCATTTTCATTACTTTCTCGCCCAGCAGAAAACTAAGGTACTTGGCCCCAACGTGGAGGACGAGCCACTACTGCGAGAAAACCCTCGTCGCTTTGTCATCTTCCCTATTGAGTACCATGATATTTGGCAGATGTATAAGAAAGCTGAGGCTTCCTTTTGGACCGCCGAAGAGGTAATCAGAGTCAGGAGCCCGAGACTTAGGAAGTTGAAGCATTGCCCCCAGCTCTGGAGGAAGCCCCCTGCAGTGCGGGTTGTAATTTGTTTGAAATGTCCTTGTTCCCCTGGGGGATGGTTGCCCCCACGGAGGATGCGGGATGCAGGATGCGAGCTGTTCTAACTGGCCAGGGGAGCTATGCATGGGAGGGATGTTCTTTTAAGCCATGAATTAGGTATATGTGCGAGGCCCCACACGCTTAACGTCCCTTGTGAACTTCTAAACTTCAGGTGGATCTCTCCAAGGACATTCAGCACTGGGAGTCCCTGAAGCCTGAGGAGAGATACTTTATATCCCATGTTCTGGCTTTCTTTGCCGCCAGTGATGGCATAGTCAATGAAAACTTGGTGAGTTTCCCAAAAATCTGCTTTCATTCACTTCAAGATTAAAGCGAAAATGAATTCTCTTGCCTCATCTGTTAAGTCACATAGTTGTAAGCTAGTAGTTCTGTTATATGGGGTTTCGTGCTTTATAATATCCTTGGCAATTGTTTTTTCCTTATGGTTAATTCCCCCCACCCCACCACCACTGGCTCTCTCGAGAGGCTCAAAGACAAGTTAAGTGCTGGTAATGGGTTTACTCTTTGTGGCTATGACATTGCTTTTCTTTTTGTGGTTTTGCTGTTTTAATCATCTGATTCCATATGTATCCTCTTGTGAGTGGGTTCTTGGTGCCTTGAATTAGGAAAAAAGGAACTGATGAGTGTTTGCAGAATCCCTATACAACAGCCTCTCCGTGTTTCTTGAGCTGTAAATGGAGCATATATGGCATAACATGCTCAGCTTTACCACGGAATAAGGAAAATGTATTGTTTCTAAAAATAGAGACAAATCCTATAATGGTACAAAGGGAGTGTGATGTATCCAGGATCCCCTGAAGGGTTGCGCCTCACGCTGAACTGTGATGTGTTTCACCACTAGGTGGAGCGCTTTAGCCAAGAAGTTCAGATCACAGAAGCCCGCTGTTTCTATGGCTTCCAAATTGCCATGGAAAACATCCATTCGGAGATGTACAGTCTCCTCATTGACACTTACATTAAAGATTCCAAAGAAAGGTGAGTATTTGGCTTGCCTGTTGGTCTGCCAACATGTTTGAGACTCACTAATTGTTACACATTGTTTCAAGTTTCCAGTTCATGTGGGGGTGGAAAAATGACTCTTAAGTGACTAAGCAGACAAAGCAGTTTCTTTCCTTTTTTTTTTTTTTTTTTTTTTTTTAAGATTTTATTTATTTATTTGACAGAGAGAGATCACAAGTAGGCAGAGAGGCAGGCAGAGAGAGAGGGAGAAGCAGGCTTCCCCCTTGAGCAGGAAGCCTGATGCAGGGCTCGATTCCAGGACCCTGGGACCATGACTTGAGCCGAAGGCAGAGGCTTTAGTGCACTGCGCCACCCAGGCGCCCCCACAAAGCAGTTTCTACTGCCCGTGGTTCTGTCTGAGGATGAGGCCTACACTCAATTTTATTAGCCAGTCACTTAAAAACAAAGTTCTGAGGCTATTCCATTTTTAGAAGTGGAAGTATACTGTTAGTCATTCTCTTTCTTTGTAAACAAAGCAAAACACATCCAAAGAGGCTGTGTACAATGAACTAAATCTTAGGTGTGGCCAGTCTATTAACTTACAATGGGAAGCTGGGGCAAAGTGGAGGGGACTGGAGGGTGCACCTGACTAGAACATTACTACCCTCTTGAAGAGCTCGTAATACAGTACAGAAAATCAGATCTAGAGGTATAAGTGAGAGGAATCCCATAATAAAGTGGGGACAGCAGTTTGCTATTAGATCGGTGAATTTAGGCACAGGACTGTGTGAAGAGATGGTTTGCATCATGGGATCATTTTACAGGTTTGAGATTAGAGAGGAGGAGAACGTTAGAAATGGCTGTCTGGGGGCGCCTGGGTGGCTCAGTGGGTTAAGCCTCTGCCTTTGGCTAGGGTCATGATCCCAGGGTCCTGAAATCGAACCCCACATTGGGCTTTCTGCTCTGCAGGGAGCCTGCTTCCTCCTCTCTCTCTGCCTGCCTCTCTGCCTACTTGTGATCTCTGTCAGATAAATAAAGAAAAAAATCTTAAAAAAAAAAAAAAAGAAAGAAATGGGTGTTGAGTGGTCTTGATACTGAGGTCAGCTTCGGGTGAGTCTTTCATGGAACAGAAGTGGTAGGGCCGGAAGGTAGGCCTCCTGGGGGTTACCAGGAAGAGTGTGAAGAGGGAAAATGAGTGGTGGCTTGGCAGGGCTGGCAGGATTGGGGAGACTCTTGGGAGGGGTAGGAAGATTGGAAGACATTTGTAGGCAGAAATAAGGAAAGATAAGGATAGGCATGACTTGGATAAATAACCAGAAGGGGCAGGATCAGGAAGGTGTGGTGGTTAAGCTTCAAAAGCTAGGGAGGGGCAGACCCTGTTTCAGGATGTTGACATGGGAAGACAATGAGGGGAGCCCTTTGGTCCGATGACCTTGGCTTCAGAGAACAAGGTCGTCTCATAAGGACCAGGCTAGGGAATCTGTAGACTGGGAATGCACTGGAGGTGGAAGAGGGCAATAAGGTAGACCCAGGTAAGTGGGGGCCGGTTGATTTGCTTTCCTGATCTGGGACCATCAGTGTAGTATAGAATTATAGTAGGAAGTAAGCTCAGGTTATCCAGTTTATTGGCTTTAATTATTTTATTACATACATATGGCATTTGGGGCCCATATAAGTGGCCTGATAATATGGACTAGCAAGGCAAGTGCTCTTTAGGAAGATAATGGTCAGCGTAGCTTAAGTAGTCTTAGCAGTTAAGGTTTTATGGCTTCTCAGGTTTAAAGATAGGACCTGTGAACTTTACCATGACCTCATATAATGTCGTGACCTTGATAAAATTAAGCTGATAAATGCTCTTGGTGTAATGGACTAAGACTTTTCATGTTAGTAGGTCTTGGGGCTCCCTGTGAACTTAAGAATGAATGAATGAATGTTGAGATTTTAGAAAGAACACTGGGGGAAAAACAAAAGCAGTAATGAGAAAACATTTTAGCCTTGAGTCTCTATTTGGCCTTGGCCCCAGTGTTGTTCTCTGGCGGACATTTGAGACAGGCGGTCTTTGTTGTAATTGCTGATGCCCTGCCTGTCTTCTAGGGAATTTCTCTTCAACGCCATCGAGACAATGCCTTGTGTAAAGAAGAAGGCAGATTGGGCCTTGCGTTGGATTGGGGACAAAGAGGCCACCTATGGTAAGGATACCTCTGGCCCCATGTCTGTCAGAGCTTCGGCTTCTGAGTGATGTCCCTAGTCTGTGGCCCCTCCTGTGCACCTGCTTCTTAGCTCAGTGGGACTATGTCGGTATTAACTCTTCGCAGGAGAACGGGTTGTGGCCTTCGCTGCCGTGGAAGGAATCTTCTTTTCTGGTTCTTTTGCGTCGATATTCTGGCTCAAGAAACGCGGCCTGATGCCTGGCCTCACGTTTTCCAATGAACTTATCAGCAGAGATGAGGTGAGTCTCGTTCACATTATAGGTTAACATGCACAACCTTGGGCTCACTGCCGGGAACTCAAGATAAAAGGTTGCCCGGTATCCACACTTACCATGTGAGTTCAGCCGTATCCGTACTTGGCAGAAAACAAAAGACTTTAATTCGCTGAGAGTGCTCGTGTTGGCAGTGCCTTTCTGCCTCTGCTGCGCCCTGGGTGATGGGGCGTTTTATTCTTTTGCCCCGTGTTCTGGATGACACTGCTGTCCTTGTAAGTTGGTTGATAAGCGTCCCGATGGAGTAAGAATCCATTCAGGTCCAGTCTATGTCCTCGAGTGCGCTTGGATTAAACGGGAGGGGAAGGTGAAGATGTGCAGATGTTCTGATTTAATTCCAGTCGGCAAGGCAGGCCAGGGCCATGAAGTCTGTCATACTTGGAGTCTCATGGGCAAATGAGTTGGTCTTTCTTTGTAAGAAGCTCATTCCTCCAGTGTAGGCAGATCAGGGTTACTTGGCACTAAGACTCAGGAAGACTGCATTCACTGGAAATCACGGTACTGATTTCCTAAGCTTTAGGCTGTAAATCTTAGAACCAGCTGGCCTCGGTCACTGAGTTTTGCCTTTCTTGCCGGGCACGGTGGCAGAATGGGCGCCCACAGATGTAGGAAGAATGCTTTGAGCAGAAGTCCCACCTCAGCCTTTGCTCCTATTTGGGGCAGTGGGGACCGGACCTGGCCTGCTGTTATTCCCCGGGGAGCAGTGTTGAGGGCAGCTGAACCGGCCATGACCTTCACAGCATGGATGGTATTTGAAGTCCTCTTCCCTTTGACAGCCGAAGCACATACAGCTAGCGCGGCCACACAAGATACAGGAGGAGAATAAAGAAAAGGGGAAAGCCAGTTCCTGTTTGACGTTAATGATAGAAGTTTGGTTTCAACAGTGATCTTAAACCTTTTCTTCTAGGGTTTACACTGTGACTTTGCCTGCCTGATGTTCAAACACCTGGTCCATAAACCTTCCGAGCAGAGAGTGAGGGAAATAATCATCAATGCCGTTCGGATAGAGCAGGTGGGTGACGCATCAGGGTCTCTCGTCCCGGCGAGAAGATGCCTTGATGCTTCCGTTTCATTGAGGAGCTCTGTTTCCGTCCCTAGGAGTTCCTCACGGAGGCGCTGCCTGTGAAGCTCATTGGGATGAATTGCACGTTGATGAAGCAGTACATCGAGTTCGTGGCAGACCGGCTTATGCTGGAGCTGGGTTTTGGCAAGGTACAGTATTGTTTGTAGCCTTCTGGTTCTTCTGAAGTGGGAGTTCTGTATTTAAATTCTGCTGTGAACCTTTTCAGGTTTTCAGAGTAGAAAATCCATTTGACTTTATGGAGAATATTTCACTGGAAGGGAAGACTAACTTCTTTGAGAAGAGAGTAGGCGAGTATCAGAGGATGGGAGTGATGTCCAGTCCAACAGAGAATTCTTTTACCTTGGATGCTGACTTCTAAGTGAATGAAGATGTGCTCTTATTTTGCTGATCCCCGCCCCCTTCTCATAAAAAAAAAAATCAGCCACTTGAAGTGGATCAAACCAGCTACACCATGAATTATCCATAATGTTCATTGATAGTGTTGTTAAAACTGTGTAGCTACCTCATAGGCAAGCCTGTTGGTTAGTGACGCTAGTTGTCTCACCTAGAAAGCAGCTTAGACAGAAGCTACTCGGATTGGTAGGAAAGACCTTGGCCGTGTTTGGTGTTTGCAGGCAGGCCGCCATCCGTGAGTTCACCGTGGCTCCTGGCGGCAGTCAGGGCCCAAAGTTCGGGGTCCTGGAGTGAGTCTGACCCCGCAGGATGGGTCAGTTACTCCGAGGTCCTCGGGAGGCTTCAGCCTTGGTGCTTCAAAGCAGATATTAAAGTTTACTTACTGATTTGTATATAAAACTGGCACTTTACACACAAATAAACAGAGTTTGTACTGTTTGAAATAAAGGCCTGATTTCACCTGATTTGGTTTCTAGCCCAAATGCAAAGCCTTCTATTGAGCGCGATGGGAGCCAGTCTGGAATTTTCCCTGGGCGACCGAAGTTTGTCCATCCTGTGCAGAACAAGCATGTTATTTCTGTTCTTTATTTTCTAGAATGAATCGATGGGCTCTTTGGTCAACTTCAGAGTCAGTCCTGTACACACTAGGTATTAGCCAGCTGGGGCCACAGAGAAGACGGGTTAGGGTTAGGTCGAGTGTCCTGGGACGAGACTGAGGGAAAAGAGCTCCTGACTTCAGTCATTCGAGCTTGAAGTGTGGCGCAGCCTGCCCGCTGGCCACCTGGGGCCGTGCGAGGGGCGGCAGCCTCTTAGTCCTCAAATTGCATCTTTCCCCAACCTCAAGCTCTTACAGAAGATCCTTAGATCCTTAGCATGGATCTGAGATGGTCTCGTAAATTGATTTTCCCCCCATCCTTGCACAAAATGCCCCCCTGAGGATCTTGGTGCAATTACGTGGCACACCCAGGACTGAAGTAGGCGCCCCGAGAGGTTGAGGATGTGTTTTGATTTGGTTGAATTTGTAAGTAGGTACTGTTGACCTAAGCCATTTTCTATTTACTGCATGTTTTTTAAATTGGAATTTTTTTTTACACTGTGTATGTCCTTTTATACCTGTGGCTCATAGCTTGAAATAATTGCCCACTTAGTGTGGTTCGGTTGAAGCCATCAGTGTTCAGTGCTGTCACTTCCAGAATTACTCTCAATCTGATCGTTTCCCCCTGACCTTCAGGCGAAAGCTTGAGTCACGTGAGTGATAGTAACACATCCTCGTAATTTTAGATTGAGAGTGTAACATAATAGACTTCATAGGGCGAGTTGGAATCCACCTGCCTTCTCCTCCCCGCGCCCCCGAAAAAAAACAAAACAACCCAGCCAGGATGTTTGGTGGAAGGTGGTGGAGGACATGCCCCGACCTTTGGCTGCAGTTGGTGACAGTGTATCGTGTTGGCTGCACTGGCCTGTTCTGGTGTCAGTTTTTTTCATTTATTGTATAACTTGTCAAATAGTTGAACCATTTCTGTAACAGGGACTCTCTTAAATTATTGTTACCTGAAGTCAGTCCTGATTATGTGGTTCTTAAACTTGTACAACACAAAGGTGAATAAATGTTTTTGCCTCGCATGTCAGGTGCAGGTGGAAGTCGGAAGTCAATTTGGGGATTCGGTGAAGGATTCATTTCTGCCAACTACCAATTCTGTTTCCTGTTGAAAGGGAAGCAGATTCTAGTCAAGCGTTTTAAAGTCTCGAAATGGAATGCTGCACAGGGCTTAAGTGAACTTTCTTATGTCCGTTCCTTGATAAACGAGATTGCATTTCAGTTTAGGAAGAAAAAACGGAAGTATTTTTCATGAAGGCTTATGTGTTCATTTGCTTCTCATCTGTTCATACTTATCTCATTCTGCCCTAATGCTTGTTCTGGTTCAAGGTCTATAGCAGACGGGGGTGCCTGAGAGCTGATGGTCAAAAGCATTGCCCAAGCCACTCGTGGAATTTGTAAGCCAGGATCACAGGGGTTTAGCTTCCAACACCCTGGGGAGCCGCTGGCTGAGCCACTGCTCGGCCTCCGTGTTCCCAGCTGTTACATGATGGCGGTGGCACCAGATGGGGCTAAAGGCCCTCCCGGCTTTGCTCTTCCTCATCAGACTGAACTGCGTGGACTTTATGGGCTTGGATTGGCCCTTCTGTCTATAAATGGCCTTTCCTGGCCACCTCCTGAAAGCCATTTTGGAATCCTGACCTCGTATATCCATGCTGCTGCCTTCAGTACGCAGATGTCTGTGACCACAGCTGCCATGGGCACTCTTCTGAGGTCGGAGGTGCGGCTGGGGGCCTCGCCCTCCCTGTGCAGCCGATGCTTCTCCTCGAGGAAGCTGATGCGGGAGCGAACCTGTTAGACAGCGAGCCAGGGCAGGGAAGGAGCAGCAGAGAGCTGGGGGTGGATGGAGCATTAGGAGAGGAGTGTGTGTGCTGGGGATGACCCTGGGGGAGGTGAGGCAGGGGGACCAGTCCAGATTCCCTCCTTGCTCTTCCTGTAAAGGCTCATGGGGAAGGCACATCCACGTCTATGTCCGTCCCCCTGTCTTAGCATGAGGCCTCCGAGGATCGGGCCCTGGTGAATGAGGAAATGAACCGGAGCAGAATAGTTTGGGGCGGGGAGTGTTGGGAGCCGGTATGGTCTGTGTCTGGGAGGAACCTAGCAGAGATCTTTGCCTTTATACCCAAGGACACTGTGAATGTCATTTGCTTTGTAATATCAGGTTGGTGGCCGACCCAGTGGGGGTGTTCGGGCAGCCGTGCTCTCAGGACTGACTCCTAACCGCTTCCTACAGTCCACTTCACCTGCCGTCCATCGAGGCCAACTGTCCGCTCTAGAACCCCCTTCCGTACTTCGCTTAGAAGACCTGTGCCAGTTCAGTCTGGTTAGGTCATGGAGTCAGAATTGTCGGCTTGCCGGGGCCTGGGACTCAACCTGAGCTCTGGCTCCTTGCACAGCTGGACCTGGAGGGGTATTGGTAAGGCTGTCGGGTCAGGGAGCTGACTGGCTATTGATGTGAGCTGTTGAGGAAGGGCTTGGCCGTTGTCGGTCTGGAGAGGCTGACAGTGGTTCCGTTCTGCACGGAAGTCTGGTCCAGCTTCCTGGGGAGCGGCTGTAGCTTTGAGGGAACAGGATTGTATGGCTTGGCCTGTTCCAAACGAGAGAAGGCTGATAGCACACCCCATCCTCTCACCGTACCCGCCGTTCTGTAGCGGAGGCTACCCTCCTGCTGTACTCTGGGTACTTGAGAAAGAGTGTGACCAGCGATGGCCCGTGTCACTCCTGGGAGGGGAGTCTCACATCAGGATGTTTTCTGATGAGAGTGGCTGCACCCACTGCACGTGTAAGTTTCAGGGACCACAGTCCCCTTGACCTGGCTCTAAGGACTGGAGTGGTTCTAGCAAGAGAGCAGACTGAGGTGACCCGAACGCCCTCCCCGCTTCCAGCACCTGCCAGTGATCACAAAAGTTAAGTGGGTATTGATTTCCTAAGAAAGGGGAATGTTCAGATGCTGGGAACAAAGACAGGGACTGGGAAGGCTTGGGCTCCTTGCAGCCCTGGCAGTGGGTGGTTATTTGTGACTTTAAGAAGTTGCGGGGTGAGGGACCAAGTACCCCTTGGATGTGGAGGGGAGAGATTGCCCTGGGAGGGGGGAGCCCCAGTGGAATGGGGCTAGGAGCTAATCCCGCTGGTGGGGTGGGGAAGATGAGCTGGTTCATCTTTCTGGATTCCACAAATCAAAACCTCAGGCCTGCACCTCTCACAAGGTCGTGGTCTAGGAGGGCCGCCCCAACCAGGGTGCGTGGGATCCTCACCGGTCGTGTTCACTTTGCAAACATGAAACACTGGAGAGAGCCGCATAGGAATAACGGGTATAAAATTCTAAGAACTGGGGTGCCTGGGTGGCTCAGTCGGTGAAGCATCCGGCTTTTGGTTGATTTCAGCTCAGGTCACAATCTCCGGGGTCCTGAGACCAAGCCCCTCATCCAGCTCCATGGGGAGTCGGTCGGCTTGGATCGTCCTCCTCTGTTCCTCCGCTGCTCACATTCTCACTCTGATGGATTGTTTTTTTTTGAAAATCCAAGAACTTCTATGATGATCGATTTTATAATGGATCAGAGGGGGAAAAAATGAAAACCCAAAGAACAGAGTATTCTAAAGAAATGGGCACATTTTCACAAAACTTGGTACAATTTCTAGCAATATAACAAGACTCCTGGAATGAAAGGTTTTGGAACTTAAAAAAAAAATGCTTAGTAAGGGGAGACACAGCTGAGGGTGAACTGGTGATGGGAAGGGACCTGACAGAATTATCCAGAAATAGATGGGAGAGAGACATGGAGAATGGGAGGGGGCACATATTTTTAAAGGAAGTCTTCATGAGGGACTGCATAGCTAATATTTATAGAGATGATGGCTGATAATATTCTAGACGCGACTCAATCAGAAAGTGCAAGGAATCCCAAGTCAGATGAATGGAAATAAATCCATACCCAGACTCGTTCGTAGTGAATCTGCAGAGCATACAGACAAAGGTCATTCAAGTTTACAGGAACAGTAGATCTATAAAGGAGTAATTATTAGGCTGAAATTTTCAACAGCGCTACAGTCGAAGCCAAAAGGTTATGGAAGCAAATCTTGAGATGCTGAAAAAATAATTACACATATTCCGAAGTAAGAGAAGGACTAAAGGATATACTTTAAAGAGAAAATTGCAGCCAAAAGGAGGGTAGTGAGTGAAGGAATTGGTCAGCAAGGGGTGGATGTCAGCGCAGATAAAATGAAGGGGACCCAGAATGCTGGACAAGCGGGGGGCCGGGGGTGCGGGTCCTCGTGCTGTGAATCAGCGGGCCATTGGGCTCACCAGATAGGTCAAGAGTCTACGGCTCTGCTTCCAAGAACACACCAGAGCGGGTCACTTTCAAAGCAGTGGCAGAGAAGGGGTATCGAACGGGTGATCGGTCTAATAGGCAGAGAAGATGAGAAAAAGCAGAGTGGTAAGTGGGAAGCCTGGTCAGATCGATAAGCCCAGTCAGTGTGGGTAGACTAATGAGTTAAAATGACAAGCTCAAGATTCGATGAGAAGAACTCTAGCTAGAAGCTATTTCTGAAAGTTACACACAGGACGCCAAGTGTGGGGAGGATGGGGAAAGCCCCAGGTGACACTGTTCTAAGACAAAAGGGCTTTGAGACAAAAGAGCTTACCGGAAATAGGTGGTCCGACCTGAAGTCTGGTCTAGGAGAAGCGGTTGTAACTTTGCACTTGACCGCAGGGCTTCTGTGTCTGCAGGATCTGGGGGCATTGCTGTATCTTGCCTCCCAGGGTCAGACAGCGGCTGGACACAGTGGCCAAAGGGGAATGATTTGTGGTTCTAGTCGGCTCCTCTTGAGTCCTGGTCTGTTTTCTTATCTTCCTTAGTGCTTTGCATGGCCCTGTGTTTGCTTTTATGCCAAATCCACAGTCCTCTGAGTCTATATGCCGTTGGTTAGACTCTCAGGAGCCCAGCCTTTACAGACAGTCTCCTATGAGTTCCTGCCAGACACGAGAAGGTGCTTGGTCCTCCCGTGTGCAGGCAGGACCACCGGGGTGGGCTTCTGGGACCCACTGTAGGCTGGGCAGGTGTAACCTATTGGCTGTTCACAACACGAACGTTGGGACTGACACCATTTGGCCATACCAGGGGGATGAACCAGGCGAGGGGTTGGGGCCTGGATGGTGGCAGGTGGCAAGACTTGCTGAGTGGGGACGTCAGGCCAGTTTGGGGCAGACTGAGCGTTGGGGGGTGTGGCCTGACCTGAGAGTTCATAGGATCAGGACCAAGGCAGCCTGTGACCCAGAGAAGGCCTTTTCTCTCTCTCTCTCTGTTTTAAGATTTATTTATTTGAGAAAGAACATGAGAGAGTAAGAGGAAGGGTAGGAGAGAATCTTCCAGCAGACCGCCTGTTGAGTGCGGAGCCTGAAACAGAGCTCAGTCTCACGACCTGGAGATGATGACCTGAGCCGAAACCAAGAGTCGGACACTTAACCGATGAGCCCCCCAGGCGCCCCGGAGAAGGCCTTACATCCTGCCCTCTGCACTGGCCGCGTGGTGAGAGGGGAGCTCTTGTCTCTCTGGCACTGATAGACGCTTCAGGCCTGGGTGGGGCCGTGGGAAGCCTTGTTTTTCCCCTCAGAGGCCACTGACTGACCTCTTTTGCTCTGTCAAAAGCCCCCCTGGCCACAGCCCCTGGTGAGGGCTCTGTTCCTCCCAGCCAGAGGGGGAGGGGCGGCTGTTTTTTCCCTCCTGGCTCTGGAGTTTCAGGTAGACAGGGGAGGGGGCCCCTGCGGCTACCTTGCGGCCAGAAAGGCAGGCCTGTCAAGAGAGGAGCCCACACGCAGGACAGGAGAGCTGATCTGTGGGTCTTCAGAGAAGACAAGGTCTTTGTAACCTCGTGCATTTTCCGGATCCAGCCGTGCCTGAATTCTACGTCTCCCTGAATTTTCACTTAAGTAAACCAATAAAGTCCCAGTAGAATCAGGATGTTTGTGCCACATGCAACGAAATCATACCTGAACAGCACCCCCGGCCCTGAAATCACTGGGTCCAGCACCACTCTGGGTAGGGGGCCGCACAGATGACCAGCCCCATCTCACGGAGGTGTCCAGGAGGCTCCGGGAGGCCATGGCCTTGCTGAGGACCGCAGGTAGAAGCACAGTGGCCAACCAGAACCGGGACCCGGGTGTCCTAGCCCCATAGCCACATTCTTGTCACTACCCACAGCCCTTCATGAGAGAACAGGCACTCTGGGCCTCCGCTCCGGTCCCGAAGAAACTTCTGCTCAGCAGGGATTGTGTCCTCGCTCCCCTTGTCCTGCTCTGCCTTGCCGCTGTGACCGAGGCCAGGTGGCCTCTCTGGGCAGGAGTCTCCCCTGTCCTCACTGGCCCAGGCTTTGGACCCAAGGAGCCCCTCCCAACCTGCTTCTGCGTGTGACTCCCGAGATGAGACCGTTGCCTGCGGAGGCCACACTGCCCTATGAAGGCTGAAGGGGGGGGGGGTCCTGCATCACGCAGCTAATTGGACTCACAGGCTTAGTAATGAGGTTGGGGGCAATAACAACTTGAAGAGGAGAAAACAGGAAGGTTCCAGCTGTTTCCAGAAAGAGCCTTGGGGACTCTGTGCTGTGTGAGGGCTTGCACTGGGCCTCCGCTCCACTTGGGGGAGCAGCCTCCCCTGTAGGGGCCCAGGACATGTTTGCTTTGGAAGGTGTGCAAACAGGTGCCTGTGGGGGACTGGCCTGGCCTCCCTTGGGCTGATCAGAGTTTCCCCGTTGCTGAGCTGTATTTCCACACCACAGAGGGCCTGTTTGTTTCTGTTGGTGAAGGGACGGTGGCCAACAGGCCTACCTTAGAAATTGTCACCATGAGGGGAACAGGCTGGCTTAGTTGGTACAGTCTGCCACACGTGATCTCAGGGCTGTGGGTTCGAGCCCGACGCCGGGTATAGAGATTACTGAAAAAAATAAAAGCTTAAAAAAATTGTCGTTGCAAGAATCAGGTGACAAATGCCTGGTGTATTTTTTTAAACAGCTTTATTGAGATAAAATTACAGACCAAGTCTCCCATTCAGAGTGTACGTTTCATTGGCTTTCATATATTCATATATTCACAGAATTGTGTAACCACCACCACAATCAACTTTAGGACACTTTCCTGCCTTCAAAAAGAGACCCCGCACCCATCAGCAGGCTCTCCCTGTCCCCCTCCCCTTCTCAGGCCCTGGAAACCACTGATCAGAAGTTCTATCTCCATAGGTTTGATTTGGCATTTTTGAGATGCTCAGCAAATAGAAATTAATGGGAGAAGTGATAGATGTTTATTTCTGAGAGATCATTTAGAAGGTGAGAGGCAACACAGAGGTGATGGTTCTGCCTTGCAGGGAGGGGCTTGATTTATGTTTCAGAAAGCTCTTTTTTTCCCTTGCATGTTTGAAAAAATTTCTGCATTAGAAAAAGATTCATGACATTGCCTGATAGTTGTCTTTGCTAGCTGAATTGGAGAGCCTGTGAACTGGCTGGCTGACCTTCCTTTCTTCATCCCCAGATCATCAGACACTAACTTTGCCTCCTTCCTCCTGTGCCCGGCCCTGTGCTGGGGGGCGGGGGCTCTGGAGGGGACAGACGGAAGACCCCGGCTCACAACACTAAGTCTAGGAACCACTTCTGATCCACCGCCTGTTTTTGTGTGGACTCTGGCTAAGAATTTTTAAAGATACATCAACAGAATATTTCGTGACATGTTTAAATGACACGAACCCACATTTCCGCACTCACAGATGGTTCCCCAGGGCACAGGCACACTCGTGCGCACACCATCCCGACTGCTTTGACGCTGACATGGTGGAGTGGAAATGGGGCGACATGCTGTATTTGGGTAGAGCTAAAATATTTTCCTATTTGGAGCTTTCCAGAAGGTGTTTGGTGACTTCTAAGTGAGACGTGACCTTGCTCCGGAGGGTCCCCTGTCAAGTCAGGAGAAGGGACAGTGGTAGATGATCGATAAATAACCACCAGGCGCCAGGAAGCACGGGCCAGAGAGCAAATTACTAGATTTTTAGGAATTTTGGGAGCATATTATCTTGCTAGGATTACCAGAGGAACTACCACGGACTACCACTTGAACAACAGAAAAATATTTCCCTTCAGTTCTTCAGGCTGGAAATCCAAGACCAAGGTGCAGGCAGGGTTGGTTTCTCCTGAGGCGTCTCTGCTTGGCTTGTGGGCTGCCGTCTTCAGGGTCGCCCCTCCGCCTTTCTGTCTCTTACAAGGACATGGGTCAGATTGGATCAGGGCCCACCCGCACGAGTTTACTCCACTTTAATTACCTCCTTATCTCCCAAACCTGTCACATTCTGAGTGTTGGAGGTTGGGACCGAGTATTTGAATTTTAGAGGGACACAATTCAGCTCATAACTGAGTATTTGAATTTTAGAGGGACACAATTCAGCTCATAACCGTGAGCCGGTTGTTAAATACAGCCATCGTTAAGAAGTAAGTTATGTAAGTCTAAAAGTAAATACATTATATTAAAGAGAAATATGGGAAATACTCAAACCTCGTCTTACCATCCGTGAGCATCATCTGCGCTCCCGAGGCCGTTCATGCCTGTCGTGTCTACACGGTAGAAATAACTGGAGAACAGTGTGCCGCTCAGCATTTGGTGGCCCGGCATCCGCTTTGGTGGGAGTATTTACCCCGTGGGAATTGCTAAGTGCTCCAAATTCAGGGTCGCTTTCTGGAGAGCTGGTTGTTAAGCATTTACAAGCACACCACGGGTGCAGGGCGCTAAGGGCTGAGACGTCAGCCTGGGCCCTGTGGGGTACAGAGGAGGATGGCAGGCCCCGGGGAGGCAGGAAAGGTTTCTCAGACCGAGTGGCACCCTGGAGGGTGAGGCACACATAGGGGAAGAGGGCTGAGCTGCGATTGCACAGCCCTGAAGCAAGAAAGGGCAGCCTGTACCTGGGGATGGGAACAATGGTGCAGGAGTCGCCTGTGGGAATCAGAGACTTGGGAAGGGTGGTTGGGCAGGACCTGGGGCGCCATGCTGAGGAGCCTCTACTTGACCTGGCAGCCGTGGGGAGCCATGGAAGGGCTAGGAGCCGGGCGTAGGGGCAGGGACAGGTGGTGAGCGGACCCCTGGCTGTCTGTGGGTTTCTGTTTGTGTCTGTGTGTGGAGGGTGCATGCGAGGCGCTGTGTGACTTGTTCTGTCTGGGCCTTCTGCAGGTGGAAGGTTCTCCACCAATGCTCATTTTCAAATCTTTAAAAGGAGACTCAGCTTTCCATCTCCAGTTAGAGTTAGAGCTGGAAATAATCTGAGTGCCGAGCAGAAGGGGAACGGGTGTGCGAGTTATGTCCTATCTCTATGCTAACCCACCATTGTACGCGGTAAATAGGGGCGCCTGGGTGGCTCAGTCTGTTAAGCGTCTGCCTTTGGCTCAGGTTGTGATCCCAGGGTCCTGGGATCGAGCCCCGCATCGGGCTCCCTGCTTGGTGGGGAGCCTGCTTCTCCCTCTCCTCCTTGCTTGTGCTCAGGACCTCTGTCTCTCAAATAAATAAATAAAATCTTAAATAAAGAAATAAATAAGTGGTAAGTAAACGGAGGTCATGTAGCCACATGGAGAGCAGCTCACGGAAAACCGGTAAACGAAAACAGCAGAATGTAAATTCTCTGCGTCCCGTGCTTACGGTGACCTGACATACGCGTACATACGGATAAAACCAGGAGGCCTCGCAAATGGAGACAAGCAAATAGTTGTCTCAGGGAGGTAGGAGTGACAGCAGTTTTTCTCTCTGTTCTGTTTTTCTGTTTTAATTTTCCTGCAATAAATATTGAGGAGCGGTTATGGCAACTCCGGCAGCGGCTCCCCGGGCCGATGGCAGGTGCCCCCCCCCCCCCCCCCCCCCCCCCCCCCCAGGGGTGGGGCGGCCCTGGAGTTGTCCCCGGAAGTGCCCTGCAGCGGTGCAGGCTGAGTCACACGGACGTCACGGCCCCTCGCGGGGCTGTGCCGGTGATTCATGCGCGCGCCCACTCCTCTGCAGGCGCCCCTGGACGGTGCTTGGGAGGCGGAGAGCTCTCCAGAAACCGGGGAGCCACTCGCTTCCGTCCAAACCAGCAGGCCGGTTCTGAAGCCCCTTTCAGTTCACAAAACCTTGGGCCTGGGCGCCTGGGTGGCTCAGTGGGTTAAGCCTCTGCCTTCAGCTCAGGTCATCGTCTCAGGGTCCTGGGATCGAGTTCTGCACAGGGCTCTCTGCTCAGCAGGGAGCCTGCTTCTCCGTCTCTCTCTCTCTGCTTGCCTCTCTGCTTACTTGTGATCTCTCTCTCTGTCAAATAAATAACATCTTTAAAAAAAAAAACCTTGGCCCTTGGAACTCAGCGAACCCAGCTAAGTCCCGCTCCACTGCTTATGAGACAGTCTCCTGGGCGACAGTCTCCTGGGCCAGGGGTTAAATCTGTGGGTGGCAAAAGCCAGGACCTCAGATGTGAGGCTGGGCTGGGGTGACCTCCCTTCTATTCGTGTGGCCTCCCCCGGGGGACCGCCAGCCTCTGTGGACAGGACCCATCTTCTTCTTTGGCATTCCTGGTTACGCCACAGAGGCCACAGCTCTCAGAGTTTACATGGTCCGTGCTTGTGTCTGAATGAAGGGAGCCTGCTGTCTTACGCCTGGTCTTGGAGTCAGGAGAGCATGGGATTAAGGGTCCTGTGTCCCAAGGTCACACAGGGGAGGGTGTGACTCGGTCTAGGGAGGGAGGGGTAGAGAGCAGGGGAAGAACCCCCTACCTGTTCTTGTCGGGAAGGGAAGAGCGGAGGGGTGCGGGGGCGGGGGGGGACTGCTGTTCCAGGGCTAGAAACTGTAGTGCACACAAGACAGAAAACAGGAGGAGGGGCGAGGCGTGGGGTTGAGAGGCCATTAATTTATACATGTTTACTGAGAGCCCCACTATGTGTCTTCTCTGTTCAGGTGCCAGGGAGACAATGAAGCACAAAGCCGATGAAGCCCAGGCCCTCGTGGAGATTGTGCACGGATGGGGGACATTGGAAACGCGCCAGCTAACTGGTGTGCGGTAAGTCGGGAAGGAGACGGAAGTAGGGAGGCGGCGGCGGGCAAAGAGCTCGTGCTCTTTCATGTGGGTAGTCGAAGAAGAGCTCTGAGGAAGTGGAGAGGAAGTTGGTGGGGACAAACCACATGGTTGGCAGAGGAAAGCTTGTTTTAGGCATTGGCGTTGCAAGTGCAAAGGCCCTGCGGCGGGGACGTGTTTGTTTTTGTCTGGTGAGAGCAGAGTGAGGCATGGGGGTGGGGTCTGATCAGTGGATGTGTGTGCGTGCACGCACGTGTGTGTGCGCATGTGCACAGTGGGTCTTGTGGGGCCTTGTTGGCCTAGGTTGGGATTTCATTCTGAGTGGACCGAGAAGCATGGGAAGTTTGGGAACAGCCTTACCTTTTCAAAGGCGCGCTCTTGTTTCCATCGGTTTGGTATCTGTCAGTGCGGACTAGTGGATGCAGGAGCATCGCTCGGAGGCTGTCGCTGCTGTCCAGGGGACAGGTGGTGGAGACTTGCAGGGGTGGTGAGGGAGAGGAGTGGAGGTGACAAGCAGGCCGAGTTCTGCCTGGTGGGAAAGATAGCCAGTGGAATCGGACTGGGGATTGCCTGTGCGTGAGAGGGGAGTCAGAGCATCCAAGGGTCCTGGAAGGATGAGCTCAGTTTGGGCCTGAGCGGTTTTATGTGGGGGAGAGGACAAGGGAGAAGGGAGGGTGGGGTCGGAGTTGGCGACCAGTCAGCCACCCTGCCAGCATACCAGGCGGGGGTCGCGGGTGCGGGGGGGCCCTCGGAGGGTTTCCAGACCCCACATTTAGGCTTCTCTATCCTTCCTGTGTTTCATCCTAGGGAAGTGACACCCTTTCCCCATCCGGTTCCGTCTCCGCAGCTATTATCCCCTACGCGTGTCCCCTCACACCTTAGTTCCCGCCATGCGGCTTCCTCCCCATCTCACCACTAATGTGTCCCTGAGAGCCGGAGACCTTCCCTTCCGTGCCCGCCACATGCTCTTCTAAAGCCTTTTCATGTACTGACTCACTCACCCCTCACAGTATCCCTTCACAGTTGAGGGACCAAAGAAGGGCACAGAGAGGTTGAGTGCTTGCCCCAGGCCACACAGCTCGTTAAGGAGAGGAGCTGGTACTTGAGCCTGAGCAGCAGGGCAGGCTGGTTCAACTCTGGGCTCTGAACCTTTCTGTCCGTCGTGCCACCCCCTTGTGGCCGTGGCCCCCCCTTCAGTTCTCACAGTCCCGGCTCCATGGTTCCGTCTTTGCCCTCTGTCTGCCCTGGCCCCCTCCTCTGCTCCTGCAAGGTTTTCCCCTGGGGCCTCTTCACCTCTGTCTGGGGAACTGCAGCTCTCCTCAGTGTAGGTTCTGAGTTCCAGACCGAACATTCAACTAAACATCTCCACTTGGGTGCCCCACAGACACTGGTCCAAACTGCACCCCAAATATGCTGGTGGTCTCTTGGGCGAATGGCACCTCAGTCTCTGGGAGGTAGGGTCCAAGATCCAGGCGTAGGCTCTGCTGTTCCATGTGTGGTCAGGAGGGGGCGCCTCGCACCTCTCTTCTCCCTCACCCACACCCCCGCCCCACTACCACCCGCTGATTCACTCCTTGTCGTGGCCCCAGTGCAGCCCCGTGCCCCTGCACATCCCAGGGCCACCTCGCCCGAGTTTCGGCGACACTCGTGGTCAGGCTGCCTGCTCCCACTCCAGCTTCCTGTAGTCCCTTATCCGCACCGCGTTGAGAATGATCTTTCAGAAAACATATCAGGTGGGGCCACTGTGTTGCTAGAGCCCTCAGGGCACCCCCCCGCCCCTCGAGGTGACACCCTGGACCCCAGCCCCAGCCTCTCTGATTTCGCCTTGCTGCCCGTGCCCGAGCCCTCCCGGAGCCTCGGCTGCAGACACACCGCGTCCGCGGCTCCCTACCCTTGCTTGACCTTGCTGCCAGTCCACCTCTGCACTTGCGGCTCTCAGCCTGGAGACCGCTTTACCTGCCCCCCACCCCCCTAGTGGGCTGGACTCGGGGTGCTCCCTGTGCTCCCGGGGCCCGTAGCAGTACCTGCTTGGAGTTGGCTGCGCAGACTGGGACTCGTCTGCCTGTTTGCTGACCCTCCCCCACCGGGGTTATAAGCCCCTTGAGGCCGGGGACGGGGTCTCCTGTCCCCACAGGATCTTCAGCCAGCCCCTGACACGGGCACAGCCCTTTGGATTCTCTTCATAAATGTTTGTTGAAAGAATGAGCAAATGCAGGAGCAAGTGAGTGACGGACCTGGGGGGGAGTAGGATGTGGCGGGGAAGCTGCTGTCTGCGGGGATTAAAAGATAATTCTTGGGGCACTTGGGGAGCTTAGTTAAGCGTCTGTCTTCCGCTCAGGTTATGATCTTGGGGTCCTGGGATCGAGCCCGGCATCGGGCTCCCTGCTCAGCGGGGGGCCTGCTTCTCTCTCTCCCTCTGCCCGCCCTCCTGCTTGTGCACGCGTGTTTTGTTTCTCTCTTTTTCAAATAAATGAAATCTTTAAAAAAAAAAAACAAAAAAAGAAGTGATGCTTCGGAGCCTTTGGCACCCGTGGGGGTGGTTGGCACACGGGGTTCACTCCCAGCTCCCCCTCTTGTCCCCTGGCTGTCAGGCTAACTGACAATTCTGTCTGTTCTGCCACTGCCGCCCCGCCCCAGGGCCTTCTGGAGACGGTCCCGTGACCCCAAGCCTCAGATGTTCTAGGCCCGGAACCCGGACCCAAGGTAGAATCCTCAGGGCACACTAGCTCTTCCTTCTGCCTGTGTCCCTGGCTCTGGGGCGGGCTGTGCTCCCTTCGGGGGACTCAGAGAAGCCAGAGACAGCAGCTGGCGCCCTGCGCATCTCCGTGGGTGCTCCCAAGGTCAGAGAGGAGGTCTCGCATCTACTTGCTAATGCACAATTTATTTCTTTTTCAATTTTCCCTGGGACCTGGGCTTGTCCAGATGTTTATGTGACGTGATGGGAAATGAGCTTTCCAGAGCTGCTGGCGGTGCACCGTTTGGCATCCCTGTGATTCTAGAGATTTGGGGGCCTTGGGGTTCCAGCTGTGCGCAGCTGCCTACCTTCTTGCAGTGTTTAGCTTTTGAGCCCAGTGGCTTCCTCAGCCCCAAGCACGTGAGTGACCTCATGACTCTGGCCCCTCCGCGATCCCCGACAAACTGTTCCGGCGTGTAGGTGGAATTCCTATTTTTAATTGAGGAATTATTTTTAGAAATTATTTTTAATTGAGAAGTTGCAGGGCTTCTACATCCTTTTGAACAGAAGGCTTCCAGAAATATTTATACCTTCGCTTCTGTAGACTCTAGGAAGTCCTCCTGGCCCAGAGGAGGTCAGCAGGTGGCGTGGGGTCACCTAGGAGACAGGCCCCGTGACATCACGCTCTGCTCCGTCGGTCCGGCTGTCCAGTCCTCCCGGCCAGCTGAGCACCGGCAGGCCCCGGCTGGTCCTGCTCTCTCCTGGGTGTGTCGGGGGTGAGGGTGGACAGGGACCAGGTTGTGGGGACTTTCAGTGTCACACTGAGGGATCTGAACTCTGTCCCTGAGCCTGCACTGAGTTTTAGCAGAGGAGTAAGGAGATCAGATGTGCATTTCTGAGAGGTTGGAGACAGTGGATTAGAGCTGCGTAATGTCAAGTCTTTCATTTTACAGAGACCTGTGTACACCCTCCCAGGACTTCAGGACACAATCCCTCCAACCATGTGCAGTGCATTCCAGAATTTTCTATTCTATTCTGTTTCATTTGTTTTTCTAAAAATGCCATTTGCAACCCTCTGCATTGATTTCCCGTCCCTGAATGTTTTAGATGTGTGATGTGAACAGCGCTGGATGGGAGAGAGGAAGCCTGGGCAGAGGCTGCTGCTGTCTCTGTCCAGCCAGGAAACAGCGGGGGTGGCAGTGCCAGGTCTGGGGCAGACAGGGAGGCTTCCATCGGGGCGGGCCCCAGCCCTCTGGGCTGTGCGCAGCAGCACCTCGAGTCCACGGGCTCAGCGTACCCCCTTCAGGAGACGTGGGGCAACCCCTGAAGCAACCAGAGGGGCCCGTGGTGGTGTGGGGGGATTCAGAAGCTGCGCTTTCATAACTCAGACATACTGCGTGGTGTCTGAAAGTCATTTCATTAAATGTCGCATGGAATCAAAATAGAAATTACATCTTTGGGACAAAGCCCATTGAGCCAGGAGCCAGGCATTCTGCACTGGATCCAGAATAGTCTCGTGGAAGCTGGGACTGTGGATCCAAGGCAGCCTTGTCTACACGGCCAGCCTCTCCAGCCCCCCCACCCCCCACCCCTGCCCAATAGCTCACACTTGAATCCCCAGATGTGGCAGGTGATCCTGGAGCCCAGTTGACCTGCAGGAATCAATGCAGCTGGGGGTGGTGGGGTAGGGGGCAGTAGGCAGTGATGACAATGCCGCTTTGTCACTCTCCTAGGTACCCGGGCAGAGCTGAAAGGTCACATATGTTATCCCTGAGCCCCACCTACCTTCTGTATTTGAGGAGACTCAGGGAGGTCAAGGTGTGGGTCTGAGGTCACACAGCTGGCAGGAGGCAGAGACAGGGTTTGAACTCCGGACCAGCTCCCACAACCACCTTCCCTCCTGCATCCCGGGCCGCCTCTCCCCTGTGGCTCCCGGTCCTTGCCCCTAGCTGACCAAAGTTGAGAGACGTACCTGGGGGAGGGGCTCGGGCCTTGGCAGGTTTGCAGGTCCCTGGCAATCCTCACTTCCCGCTAACTGGGGACCACTGGTCTGGGCGGGGGTGTGAGTGGCCTTGTGTCTGCCCTCGCTCCCAGCCTCCGCTCATTCAGCCGGTGTGTGAGAGGGGCCCTCTTCAGCAGGCCTAGTAGCCCCGAGTGCAAGCCCCCACCCCCAGGAGCCTCCAGGTGTGTGGTCATCCCCCCACGCCCTGTCCCCTGGTGTGAGCTCATCACCCCTGTCCCCAGGTGGGCCAGGCTCGGAGGGCAGGAGAGCTGGGGTGGGGTGGGATGGAGTAGGCCCCGGGGGCGGCGCCTGGTGAGCCTAGAGGGGAGGGAGGAGGACGGGGGGGGGGGGGGAGGGCACCCACCTTGAGCCTGGGCGGTGGGAGGGTGTACCCGAAGAGTGAGCAGATGCCCAGGGGCTGACTTTCTCATCCCTTACCTCTGACCCTTACGCGCGCTCTGTCCTACTTTTCTTAGATTGATTTTGTTCTTTTTCTGACTTCCTACTTAGGATACCTAATTGATTTCCTCTTTTAGGGGGGCTCTGTTTATTTAAATGTCAGTTTTTAAGATTGTCAGTTTTCCTCTGAGGACTCGATGAGCTAAACCCTGCAGAATCTCACGTGCGCGGTTTTCCTCATCATCACTTCCAGAGCGTCTGCGGTTTGGGTTTGGACTGCTTTGACTCCTGAGCTAAAGACTTTTCTTCCTTTATGATAGTAGCCTTTCTCCTGCAGATTGTGTCATTTATTCTTAATATAATTGCACAGGAATTCTAGGATGTTTTCCATTGTTGTTGCCTTTTGGAATTTATTGGGATTTTCTCCTTGTTTTTCTGGAATGATTTCTTTTTCCTTTGTTTCAGCTGTATTACAGTATAAATGACCCACAATAAGCTGTTCATGTTTAACTGTGCTGTTTAGTAATCTTTAACATGTGTACGTGCCCACGAAGCCATCCCAGCAGTCAAGCTAATGCCCGTCTCCGTCACTCCCGGTTTGCTGTCACCCCTTTGTGATTTCTCTCTTGGGCTCCTGCTTACCCTCACCCTGTCCCCGGGGCCACCTGCTTTCTGCTGCTGTAGGTTAGTTTGCATTTGCTAGAATTTCATCTAAATAGAATCTTATACGGGTGCCAGGGTGGCTCAGTTGACTGAGCGTCTGCCTTTGACTCAGGTCATGATCTCGACATGCTGAGATCAAATCCCGCGTCAGCCTCCCCGCAGCTCACGTGCTCTCTCTCTCTCTCTCAAATAAATAAAAAAATCTTTTAAAATAAAATAGAGTCTTAGAGCATATTTTCTCTTTTGTCTGGCTTCGTTCACTTGGAATTATGTTGAAATCCAACGACTCGTGTAAAACTAGGGCCCGTCCCTTTTTATCACTGTGTAATATTCCATATCGCCAATGTGCCATGTTTACGTATCCATTCAGCTGCTGATGGACACTTGAGTTCTTCCCCTTTCTGGTTCTTATGAATGGAGCTACTGTGAATGTTCCTGTAGGAGTCTTTTAGGGTTTGCTTTCATTCCTTGTGGGTAAATACCAACGAGCAGAAGGGCTGGTGAGAGAGTAAGGGTATGTTTAACTTTTGAAGAAATTCCCAAACCATTTTCCAAGTGACGGTGCTTGTTCGTGCTGACGAGTACGCAAAAGCGACAGGAGAGCTCTAGCGGCTTCACATCCTCATGTGGCCTGTCTTTTGCATTTTAACCATCCCAGCGGGTTGTCCTGTAGCCCCTGGAGTTAATTTATGTTTCACTAATGTATGATGACAATGAGTGTCTTTGCATGTGCTCACTTCTCATGCACACATCTTTGGGTGGCCGTCTATTCCCATCCTTTGTCTTGGGGCTCCTGGGTGGCTCAGTCGGTTAAGCATCCAACTCTTGATCTCAGCTCAGGTCTTGCTCTCGGGGTCAGGAGTTTAAGCCCCATGTTGGGCTCCACACTGGGCAAGGAACCTACTTAAAACAAAAACAAAAACAAAAACAAACCCACACGCAACCTATCCTTTGTCTTAATAGGTTGCATTGTAAGGATTTTTGTATATTCTGGATACAAGTCCTTTGTTAGATTGTAAATAGGATTTGGAAATATTTTCTCCAGTCTACGCCTTTCCTCTTCATTTTCTCCATAGAAAATCTTACAGTCAAAGGTTTTTAATTTCACTGAATTCCAATGTACTGTTTTGTTTTCCTTCTATAATTAGTGCTTTTGTGTGCCATATCTGAGAGAGCCCTCCCGACTGTAAGACCATGAGGGTTTCCTCCCATGTTTTCTTCTAGGAGCTTTGCCCATGAACTAGGCTCTTGAGCCATTTTTTAGTTACTTTTCATATACGGTGTGAGGTAAGAGTCATGGTTCATTGTTTGCATGCGACTGTCTTTGCGTTGGCCTCAAAAGGGAGAAGTAGAAGTTTCCAGCTCCTCTGCTGTGTTCCAGCTACAACGTTCCATCCATGTGGTTTCTTTAAGTCGGCAAGTTTGTACTCTCCAATGAGGTAGAGTCTTGTGAAAACGGTAAAATAAATTTGAGAGGAATAAATAAGCTAAATATTTCACACAGCTGAGCATCAGATGTTAAGTTGCAGCCCGGCTCCGTGAGACCTTCTTCCAGGTTCTCTCGTGTCTGTGTTTGTGGTCGGCAGCTGGAAGGTACCCATTCCTCTGTCCATCCCGCCACTCAGCTACGAGGCATCTCCAGAGGAGTGGAGAGGACACGGGCTGGAATCAGCCCGAACTAGTGTGTCAGCTGTCGGGCCCAGCCTCTTCCTCCCGGTCCTCTCCAGCACGTGGGGTTTCCCCAAGGACAGAGCAGAGAGCTCTCCCAGAGCCAGAGGCCCCCGCGCTGCAGGAGCGATGCTGAGCCAGGGCTATGTGACCCCCATCATGCCCCCAGAGAGGTATCATTACACCACCAGGTTCTCACAACATAGACTCTGCTTTAGGGATAAGGAGGCTGAGCCCAGAGAGGCCGTTCAACTTGTCCAAAATGACACAGGCTATCTTCTAAACTGAGCCATCTGACTCCAAAGGCCCCACCCCATGCTGTCTTTCAAGGACTGGGTAGTTCCAGCCAGGGACTGCCTGGGTCTGGGGGTAGAACCTGAAGGCACCCCAAGGAGCCCCTCTAGACTTTGGAAATATTACCGCTGTCAAAGCGAAATTTCAAGTCAGCTTGTCATGCAACAGAGACATGCACAGTCTTCTCTGAGGGAGAACAACTCCCAGGCCTGTAAGACCTAATGGGAAGGGAGTGACTGCGGTGAGCCAAGAGAAGGTAGGCTGGCCCTGGGGTCCCAGGTGGGGCGGGGAGGGGCAGGTGTGTTTCCTGGATTAGGCACACTTGAGTAGTCACCACCCGCCCCGCAGGGTCTGTTTGCCTCCTGGGGAAGTGCTTACAATGGAGGGGCAAAAGCCAGGCAGGTTCATTCATCCATTCCCTCAACAAGATCATTGAGCTTTGACCATGGGAATGGGAATGCTTTGAACTCTGGCATTCAATAAAAAGCAAAAGTGAAATGAGGAGAGTTTTATGAGCTCAACCCATTGTCTGTATTGGGGTTTTCCCAAAAGCTCCAAGGTGAGAAGTTAGAAGTCAAGAGTAGATGGCCAGTGGACTTGGCTGCGGTGATGGGAGGTGGAGCCTGTGCTTCAGTAGCGTGGGGGGCCAGGACAGCCTCACCACTGCAGGGATCAGGAGAGGAGAACCACTCAGAGGCCTGGTCCCTCTGGGACACGAAGACCCCGGGATCCTGTGCAGGAAAAGGCCCAGAGTGGTGGATGAAAGCAAGACTGCATCTCTGGGAGAAAACAGTCCAGTCCTTGTCACAGCTCATTTGCTCATTGTCAAAGAAAAGAAAATGGCTTTCTGGTGTTATACATCAGCCATGTGAGTTTGGCTAATGTGAGTCTTCCCTGTAAGCAAATCTGTGCCCTGATCTTGGCACTGTAGTGAGGTTTCTGAGTTGGGTCAACTGCCAAAAGCCTCAAATGCTATCTCTTGAGGCTTTTAGCAGTCAGCAAGCCAGTTTCAGCTATCAGCAATGTAGTTGTTCGTGTTTAGTCCTAGCACAAAGATTGTGAAGCCCAACGATGAAAAGCCAGATGAATTCCATTAACCCAGGCATTTCACAAGCCCTGCAGCCTGGGCTAGTGCAGGTGGTCATGATGTGGGCTGCGGAGAGATCTCCCTCAGCTAGGCTGTCCCTCCTGTGTCCTGGAAAAAGAGCCTTCAGGGGCTGGGCCATTGCTTCCTGCTGATCTGTGCTGCTTGTCTGCCATTCTGAACACAGGACATTGCTCCGAGCCCCTCGAGGCCCAGAGAGATGAATCCCACCCATTCTTGCCTTGAGAGGGCTGGGGGGGTGTGGCTTGAGAGGATGGGGAGGCTGGCCCTGCCCTGCCCTCACCTGTCCATACTTGGCTCTCTGTTTCTTCTCCTGATGGAGGGTGGTCACTTTAGGCCAGATTTCCATGAATTCTGTGAATTGGCTCTTCAGTCTGTTATGAAATGTGGTTCTGGATTCCATTGTTTCTGGAAGGTTTGACAGAATGCACAAGGAGCTAGCTGAAATTGAAAAAAAATTGTAATCACCAAGTTAATGACTATGACAATACAAATAATCCAACAACCACATTAATGCAGTATTAGCGCTCATCATTATACTAATAATTTGCTCCCAGCACTACACACACAACTGTTGGTTGGGGAGCAATGGTTCACTGCACGGAGAGCGAAGTTTGGGGAAGTCTTGGAATTTTCTCCCGTGATCTGAGAAGGGAGAGAGGAGCTCAGATTTCTGAAGCGCCCATGGTGGGGGGCAGGATGCAGGGGGTGACAGAGGACAGTCCTGCTTCAGAGAGATGCTCAGGCTTACATGGTGGGGACAGCTTAAATGACTATAAAGTGAAGTGGCCTTGAGAGGAAGAGGGCCATAGGGAAGGCTTCCTGGAGGCGGCGGCATGAACTGAGCCTGGCAAGCTAGGCAGGATTCATTAGGTCTTGTCCCCTTCCTTCACCTCCCTTTTCTCAGGAGTCTGCTTTTGTCCCCCTCTTCACCTCCAAAATGCTCTTAGCGACCTTCATGTTGCCAGATCCAAAGGACATCCTCTGTCTTCTCTGGAGCACGTGCTCCTGGAAGCTTTCATGGCCTCCGGTTCCCACCTGCATCACCTGGCCCCCTTCTTTGGCTTCTCTGCGGGGTGCTCTTCCCTTCCTGACCTTGGAACAGGCCCCAGAGCTCCCTCCTGCCTCCTCTCTTCCCGCCCTCACCGTGATCCAGACCCCTGTCTACAGAGCACCCCCCTGGGATGCCTAGTAGACTTTTGTTTTAACCAGATTTCATAAAACAGAAAAATGCACGTGCTGTACAGGCACAGCTTGATGCCTGTCCACACAGTGAATATGCTTGGTGTTCCCAGATCAAGAAGGAACCCCTTCCTGCCCCTCCAGATGTCACCGTCACCGGGGGCTGGCTGTGTCCCCTCTCCGTTGCCCGAGGTGGTCTTGCCTCGGTCGGTACTGGGGACAAAGGGAATCCTGGGAAATCCGTCGCCTTGGGCTCAGCGTCCTGCCTGTAGACTCCTCCCTGTGGCAGCCATACCCTGCCCTCTCCGCCGTGGGAGAGAGCATTCCACGGTAGGAATAGGCCACAGTCCATTCATTCGGCTCTTGCGTGCCAGCCTTGCTGTTTCCATTCGGACAACTATGAATAATCCTGGTAGAGGGGGTCGATACCCGATGCCCGCAGGACAGTGCCTGCGACACTGTGTTTTAATAGAGACGCGAAAGCCGTGGCCTAATGGTGTTTGCTGTTGGAGTCTCGGGCGCCCTGGCTGGCGTTTTTATTTTATTTTATTTTTTATTTCTTCTTCTGTGGCCTTTTTGTTGTAATAAGAGAGCGCGGAAGTTAAGGAAGGAATAAAGGAATGAGTGTGACTGCATCTCTGTAAAGAACATTATTGCGTGTCTCCCTCCATCCATTACCGGGCTGGTCATTTTCGAAAACGTTAGCATGTTTAATCCTTGCCACCGTCCTCGAGATAGGGGTGATTATGTGGGGTTTACGGAGAGAGTGAGTGGGCGATGCTCATAAGGAAGCCAGCAGAGTCTGTCAGAGGAGGGGGCTCCACAGACTTGTTTGCTTGTCGTCTTTACGGAATGAGGTGACATAGCTCGTAAGTGGCCAAGCCAGGGCTGGAACCTGGGAACCTGGCGTCATCACACGGCGCAGTTCCCGCCACCTTCCACCTCCTGTCTTTGGCGGGACGTGGGAGAGTGAACGGGTCCCAGCTGTATCTTGCCAGCCCCGGCCCATCTTCCTCTCTTGGGGCGGCAGGCCGTGTGGGGGCTCCCTCCTGAGCCTCTGCTGTCCTGTCCCTGCCCGCAACCCAACCCGGACCGTGGTGAGAGCCGGGGGCTTAGACCCAGCCCCGGGATCCGGCACCCTCCCTTCCCTGACCTTCCTCAGCCAGGAGGATGAAACTGGCGGACAGTTGCAGTGGTCTCTGCTCACTAATTTCATTTTCTGTGTCTGGAGTAATCCGGCCTCTTGAACTCATTATGCTAATTTAAATTCAAATAATAAGCAGCTTGGTATCTGACTCTGGAGTTAGGGCTGAGGCTCTGCTCTGAGCTCTCAGAACAGGCCTGGCGGCTCCCAGTGGAGAAACAGGCTCGGTGCGGCCGAGGAGCCTCCTCCGCCAGGAGCGCGGGGGTCAGTGACCGGGTCAGTGAGCTGGGACCATGCCGAAGCCTCACCAGCCCGAGCTGAGCAGGCCCAGGAGAGCTCCCCCGCAGCACACATCCCTCTGGAGAACCAGCTGGTAGGTAGAACAGTGACCCATCAGGAGCCGTGCCCCTGGGGACCTGGACGGGATGTGAGCGCTTTGGACAGAATGGTCTCTTGGCTTCTTCTGTGAACTTGTCATTCACATCACACTCTTGGACCAAGGGATAGATGTCACTTGGCGGCCAAATCTGGCCCTAATTTTTGTTTAGCTCTGGTCCTGAGAGGGGAGGGGGGGTGGATGACATCCTCAAAGGGGTCCAGGACCCCAAATAGGACAAGAACCCCGTCCCTAGTGAATGGAGACATCCTTAGTTCAGCTTGAGTGGTTGAGGGGCTGCGGACAGTGGTTCCCACCTGCTCTGATGCCAAGACAACGAGCAGCGTCCCTGGGCATCTCTTCCTCAGGCCCCCTGGGGTCCTAGAAGGCCACTGCCACGTTTACTACCCATTGACTCCTGCCCTGTGGCCCTGGGGATGCATGCTGAATTCCTTGTTTCTTCCAGTGACCAGTCCTTGGCTGGCAGTGTTGGCCTAGTGTCTGCTCCTTGGTCTGGCCCTCAGGAGCTGGGGCCAACCCCTCAGCCTCTCCTCCCATTCAGCTCCACACACCGCCCCAGCCTCCCTCTGCTGGTGATGCCGAGGTCAGACTCAGGGTCTTTCCATGAGGACCCCACAGAGAGGCAGGGCTCAAGTGCCATTCTCCAAGGCAGGATTTTATTGTATTTTATATTTAAAAAGATTTTATTATTTATTTGAGAGAGAGAGCATAAGTTGGAGGTGGGAGGGACAGAGCAGAGGGAGAAGCAGACTCCCCAGTGAGTGGGGAGCCAGACATGGGGCTCGATTCCAGGACCCTGAGATCATGACCTGAGCCGAAGGCAGACACTTAACCAACTGAGCCACCCAGGTTCCCCGAGGGCAGGATTCTTTTTCTTTTTCTTTTTTAAGATTTTATTTATTTATTTGACAGAGACACACACAGTGAGAGAGGGAACACAAGCAGGGGGAGTGGGAGAGGGAAAAGCAGGCTTCCCTCCAAGCAGGGATCCTGATATGGGGCTCGATCCCAGGACCCTGGGATCGTGACCCGAGCCGAAGGCAGATGCTTAACAACTGAGGCCCCCAGGCATCCTCCAAGGCAGGAGTTTAGTAGTGCTACCAAAAAAACCAGCTCTAGAGGATGGAAGTTTAGGAAGCATTGGTTAAAACCGTTCAACAGGCTTCCCTCCTGCAGGACTTGTCAGAGGCTTTATAGGCTGCTTGCTTGGTATAGAATGGGAGCAGTTCCCAAACACAAGTGGGCATGACCTTCATGCCCTCTCTTGGGATGGCAGACCCAAAGGATGTGCACATGAGCCATGTGGCAACCTGGACCAGGCACTCTCCGGGCCCTGGGAGCTCAGCAGCATCATCTCCATTTTACAGATGACGGACTGAGGAACCAAGAGGGCAGGGACTTATACGGGTGCACAGAGCTCAAAGAAGAGGAGTCAGTTTACAGTGGGGTCCCCTCACTTGGAGTGATCTCTCTCGTGCCACTAGGCCCTCCAAAGTTGTTGTTCCATGGAATAGTGTGGACCCTTTCCACGGTCCTGGGCTCTGAGTCAATTAGGATGCCATCTTCCCAGAGATTTTATTTACTTATTTGACAGAGACAGAGCATGCGGGGGACAAAGTCAGAGGGAGAAACAGACTCCCCGCAGAGCTGGGAGCCCGATGCGGGATTCGATCCCAGGACTCCAGGATCATGACCTGAGCCGAAGGCAGTTGCTTAAGCAATAGAGCCACCCAGGCACCCAGGATGGCATCTTGTTAGGATTGCAGATACAGGGTTTTGGGGAACAGGGGCCCACTGATAGCTCTCCTGAGCTCTGGCCCAGGAATAGAGGTGGTATGAAGGGTCTCAGATGTTTACTGGCTGTGTGAGCTGGACTGGTCCTTTCTCTGTGTGGAGATAAAGGGTCCCTCTCTGTCCCTAGGAAAGCTACTGGCCATAGCTTCCCGGGCCTGTTGACAATCCGACGCCTGTACCAGTTCGGTGGGGAAAAACCCATTTCCTTTGTTTGACTGGAAGCCCTGACTTTTTTCTGGCAAAAAGGGCTGCGCATCTTAAGCTAGCCGAGTGGTCAACACGAGATAAGGGCCCCTGCAGGGAGACTGGGTTCAAGTTGGGATACTGCCTCAACGTGCCGTGTGACCTCGGGGCTCCAGCTTTAGAAGGGGGGTTGGACTTGCTAGTCTGCGGAGGTCCACTCTTCACTGACTCTGGACTGGGATCTCTTGGCAGTGACGAATGTCCTGTGGTTGCGGCTGGCCAGGCCTGCCCAGGGAGGGGGCCTCTGGATATGGCCACCCCCTACCACGTCCCAGGAGACAGGTGCACTTGGCTGGCTGTTCCCCACAACAGCTGCTAGCAGGGGTGAGAGGTAGGGTCTTGGTGGGGGTGGGCCAGCGGGACCGCTCTCCTGCAAGCAGGGCCCTGGGGTCCAGTGCTCATCAGCTAAGCAGGTAATTATGCGTGCACTTTGTTCCCCGCACAAAGAAGCTCTCAGAGAACTTCGAGAGGCTTTGGTTCCTCACTGATTTGATTTTTTCAGAGCTGGAGTGTGAAAGCCAGGCTGAACCTGCCTAATTGTGCCTGCGAAGGCTATTCAGAGAGACCGTTCTTGGAAGGAAATCAGGACAATTAGCTCTTGGCTGCAGGGAGAGGGGGAAGCAAGCTAATCATGGTGAATGTCAGCCTGTTCCCGGGGGAACCAAAGGGCACCGAGTTGGGAGAAGAAATAGCAGAAAGAGGCACATCTGCGAGGGCCCAGGTCAGCCCCCACCAGGAGGGACCAGAAGCTGGGCCAGGACAGGGAGAGCCTGGGAGCGCCTGCCTCAGGCTGCTGGGGCAAGTCTCTTAGCCCCCAGGGTCTCCGTTTCCCTGATTCTGCCAAAGAGTGCTGTGCAGAGTGAGCAGATGGGCCCATTCATCACAGGAGCAACAGGTGGGCGCCTTGGGCCCAGGGCAGGTGGTACTGGAAAGGCCTGAAGAGAGAGCTCCAGGGGTCAAGTGCAGACCCGGTCCTCTGGCCACTTCTCACCACCACAGCCTCCCCACCCTCCCTGTTTTCTGCCTGGGCTAGAGGAGAATTTCTAATTCTAATGCAAGTGCCTCATCGGGCTTCCAAGCCAGGTGCAAGTTCAAGTCCCAGCTCTGTCTCTTCTTAGCTCTGTGACGTTAGGGATGCTCTGGTCAGTTTCCTAAGTAATACATTAGAGTGCCAGTGGTCTGACCCCCAGCAGGTGATCGGGGCTCCTTGTCATTGCTCGGCTTCAGACACAAGGGTCCATATGAGCTCCTTTCCCCCATAACCAGGGTGCGTGCTTGCATGTGTGTATGTGCGCCCACACGCATGTGTGTGTGTGTGTGCGTGTGTATGTGTGGCTGTTTAGACAGAAGTGTTTCTAAAGGGAGTATGTGCTCTTTTTCTACATTTTTTGAATGGAGCCTGGGGAACATATTCCAATGTGGTTTATTTTGTCCCCTTAAAGAGACACAGCAGTGTTCCCAGCCACTGTGCCCGCGCCTGGCTCTCCCCCTCACCAAGTGTGTGTGATAATCACTCTGATCTCTCATTGCCTTATGGTGCGGTGGTGATTAGCTCTTGCTCCATCCATGCGTGCGGGGACGATGCTGGTTAATGTCCTTGGAATGGGACCTAGCGCTGAACAAGTGCTTACGGCCATCATCGTGACTGGACGGTGCGGGGTGGCCCACTAAAGTCTGCGTGTGTCAGTGGTGATAAGTCTATTCCCCCGGGGCCGAAGTGAGCGAATCAGAGCTTGGGTTCAGCCAGTCCCGGATGGCTTGGATGACGTTAATGGTCACATATTTTAGAAACCACCCCCCACCCCAGGGAGAAGAGATGGCCCTCATGGTTACTTCCAAATTTGGGGACCTAGGAGACAGAAGTGGGCGTGGCCGGAGCACCCGGCCCAGAGATGAGCCGGTTCTGCCGCGTGGATCCAGGTCCCCTGGTCCCGGTGGCCCACGTGGGATGGGGGGCTGCCATGTTGGCCTCAGCCTTCTCAACCAGGCACATGGGGACAGGCTGCCACGGGCTGCCACGGGTTGCTGAGGCCACAATACGAAGCATCCTCATTCGAGTCCTTTATCTTTGGCTGCTCCTCCGATACAAGGCTGTGTGTCTGCCCACTTGCAGGACAGTCCCCTTTACCTTTTAGTTCTCCTAATCTCAACACTTGAGAGGACGTGTAGTGGATCATCATGCACATTTCCTGGCAGGGTCCTCGTGGAACCCTGTGGGATGACATTTCTGGCTGGGAGCAGGCTGAGACCAAATGTGGGACCTCCAAGTGGGTGGCCTTGTGGCTCGGGGTTATTATGACCGGTTTCCTGTCCGGGACGATCAGGGTGGTGAAGGAGCTGAAAACATGACCTTGAAGGGGCACCTGGTGGCTCAGTCGTTAGGCATCTGCCTTGGGCTCGAGTCACCATCCCAGGGTCCTGGGATCCAGCCCCGTGTCGGGCTCCCTGCTCTTCCGGGAACCTACTTCTCCCTCTCCGACTCCCCCTGCTTGTGTTCCCTTTCTCACTCTCTCTCTTTCTCTCTCAAATAAATAAAAAACAAAACAAACAAACAAACAAACAAACACATGACCTTTGAGGACTGGGGACCGTACCAGGAGAACCCTTCCCTGGGAGAGACCTGGGCGATCTGCATCTGGCTTATTGGAGTAAGTGTGTGCTTGGAGGCAGTGTGGGCCGCTCACCACGTGCCACACACACGCGTCTTCTCATGCTCACGTTGCTGGGGGTGCAGAGACGCAGTCTGGGCTCCGTATTGAGAAGCACTTTCAGGCAGTCAGTGGTGCTGGAAGGTGGAAGGGGCAGTGAGCGGTGCAGGTCCGCAGCTGATAGTGGTTCGCTGGGCTGTCGCGGGGTCCGGAGGTCCTTCCAGCCCGGGTTTGCTGCGTGTGTGGTGGGGCTGGCCGGCCGGCCACCGACGGAGCCCTGCTCAGGGAGCTCTCTCCAGCCCCAGTCCCCCCCCACCCCCCGCTGCCTACATGCCGGGGACACACAATTCCATCTTAATGCCTTTTCAATAAAGCCTTAAAGACGACAAGCCCCATTTCCCGAGCAGAGCAGAACAGTTATTTTACACTTCATGTAATTGATTAAAATTACTCCTGTAAATTAACCAGGCCTTGCAGAGCAGAGCGGGGTGGGTGAGAGCCAGAGTCAGGACGGCTTACCCCGCGGGGAGAGATGCTGCAGGAGCCGGGCAGTGGGGGCTGGTCCGAACCCCGTGGTGGGGGCAGTGGCCCTTCCCCTTGGCCCTGCTCTCGCCACCGCACCCAAGCCCCTGCGCGACTTCCACTCTGCCAGCCTCCTGATACCCTACAAACCTCCGTCAGCCAACAGGACCCTAATGGCCCTCCCCAGACACTGGACTGTACTAACCAGGCCCTTCCTCGGGGTCCGGGAGGGCTGGGGACTGGGCGGGGGCTCACTGCTCAGTGCTTACTGGGTGGCAAGTGGGCCAGGTGAGCGGCGTCCAGGTCTTGTGTCTAAGCCTCCAGACTGCTGCAGGAGATGGGGAAGTGTGATCCCACTTTATAGCTGAGGAGACTGAGGCCCGCTAAGAGGCACTGGGGACTGGGGCTTCCCTTGCGTGGCCCCCATGGGGGCTAGGAGAGGCACCCTGCTTTTGTAGGTCATCTGCAAAACCTGACGGGAGCGTGCTGAGCCCCCACGGTTCTCCTGGCATCTCACGATGAAGACTTGCTTATGTGCTCCCAGCCTCTCCGGGGGAAGCCTTGGCCACCTGGGAGGGCTAGGGCGCGACACAGGGACAGTCTCTTACCTGGGAGGGAATGGGGACACCCCTCGCTTTGCCAGGGCTGATGTCAACGTGGTGACAGAACCCTCAAGAACAAGAACGGGAGCTCGTGCCCTTGGTGACAGGATGTGACATTCTGTTTGATGCTGGCGTTTTGACACCTGTTGGGCACAGTCTGTTTCGAGACCGGGCGCAGGCGCCGCTGCCTCCTCGCCATCTCTGGGTCCTTTGGCCTCCCCTAGAGCATCTCCCTGCTGTGAACCCCGTTACAGGGGCCCTGTGCTATACCATCTCCATGGTGTCGTGAGTGCCTCAGTTTCCCCGGGTTGGAAACCTCCTGCCCCATGGTGAGCGCCCGGTAAATGATCATTAGTGGAAAGAATGGGCAGATTGAGGTGCGAAGGAGCGAGTGAATGAGGAATGAATGATGGGTGCGGGTAGAGCCCCTGGATGGCTCCCGCCGCGCCCCTGATCCACGGCCTCACCTCCAACCCCGCCAGCCTGGGCCTCAGGGGCCCGATAAACACCTCCTCACCATGGCCTGGGCCCACAACTGTGAATAGCCAGTGCCCTTGACCGTGCCCTACACAGCTGGTGGCCAGATTGGGAACTCACTGGAGGGCAGGGCTCCCTCATGGCCCACAGCCGAGGTGTGGGTCCAGGTGGGTCCGTATTAGGGGACAGGATGCATCGGGGCAGGAAGGCGATGCCCGCCTTGGTGGTCTTCCACACCGTCGGCTGTGCTGGGCCAGTTGGCTGCTGACAAAGGACACAGCGATGGTGAAGATCCTCTTTCCCTTGGCTTTCTTGCCTCCTGGCTCACCCCTCTCTGCTCTCTGCCCTGGGCCAGGACGAGGTGGAGGTAAAACCGAGGCAAAACGGAAGTCCAGAGCCTGGGGAGGAGGCCTGGGGAGCGTGATCAGGTTGGACTGGGATGATGGGACCCAGCGAGTGTGATCAGGCAGGCTCCTGGGGGAATGTCCACAGCAGAGGCCTCCCAGGGCTCAGAGCCCAGGTCCCCAGACCCTGGTGGGTCAGGCCGGGCTGTGGGTTACATGAGGATGGCAGGGAATGGCCGCGGTGGGTAGGACAAGAGAAGGCAGGTTGGCTGGATCGCAGGTGAAGCAGAGCGGTGGGATCTGGGCCAGCGCCCCCTAACCCCGCAGGCAGCATGTTCCGACCGTGCCTGCCCATCTTGAACTACTCGTGGCCCGTGTTCGTGGCCTGCCCATTCCTGTTTCCCAAATGGAAGACGATCGTGGCTGTTCTGATTTCTGTTCCCTGGAAAGGCCATGGTGCCCCACTGCCTCTGTGCAATGAATAAGCCTTTGTCTGCTTGCCCAGAGGAATTATCTCCAGGGCTGTCTTGGAGACGGGTCTCAAACTGTTGGGAGGAAAACCGTTTCCTCCCCGGATTTGGGTCTGGTGGTGGGAGCCTGTGACCTGTGAACGTAGACGGAGTAACTAGAGAAAAGATGAAGTATTACTCGTATGCATGTGAGCACACAAAAGAAGGGGCTTAATACTCAGAGGCGGGGTTAAACAGGAGAGGGAAGGGACAGAGAGAATCGTTTTTTTTAGGGAAAAACCGATGCACCTTTAGGGGAACAAAATAGAAGGTACGACTGTTGTGGTGATGTTTGTGCCTGCGGCCGGCCTCTTCCGGCTTCTTCCTCCCCCGGGGAGGGGCTTGACGGCAGCTGCACTTACAGAGAAGGGAAGCTTGGAAAAGGCTTCTTTCTGGACCTGTTGACTCCCAAATTTCTTTAGTTTAATATTATCGTCATCCCCACTCTGGGGCTCTAAGGTCTCCACACTGCTCTCCCCTGCCTCAGCACCCCCACTTTCAAACAGTATAAAGATGGCTTGCCCGTGAGTCCCCAGGCCCTGGCTGACATCCAGTTTATAGGGACAGGGTGGCCCACCTGCCAATTGTCACCCAAACTCTGTCCCCAAGCGAGAGGGGCGGTGGGGGCGGTGGCGGGGCAGCAGTCCCAGTCCCTCCCTTCAGGCTGCCTGCCCGTTCCCTCATTTTCTCTTGGTTCTCCTGCACTCTGGGACCCACGGAGCCCCACCCAGGTTCCTCCTGCCCTAAGGCCAGCTCTGGGAGTGTCCTGAGGCCCAGATTCAGACTTTCTGGAGGGAAAGGGTCGGACTGCCTTTCTCTGCAGGTTCCCTGGTCTAAGGAGCACTCAGGAACGTCCCAGTCTCGCCAGCCATGAGCTCCTGCACCTGCTAGAACCCCTTGCCACCTTTTGCAACTCCTAGAATGAACCATTTGTAATTTTCCCAATTAACTGTCGCATTTCCTCCTTGGCTGGAACCTGGAATTTGTTTTTGAGGCTGAGCAGGTGGCTGGAGATACGGAACATATATCATGCTTTGGAATTGGCTTGGTTATCATGGAAACAGATGTCCTCCCTCCCGAGAAGGGGGCCCCTGGCCAGGCTGCTGCATGATCCCATCGCTGGCTTTGATCTCACCCGTAGGGGAGCCGCAGCCCCCAGCCCAGCGTCTGGCGCTGGAACCAGAGGGCAGCCTGGAGTAGGAGTCACGGATGCCGGAGTTGGGCGCTGGACGGGCTGTGTTCTCAGTCTTGTTTCCTTTCTGGTGCATGTGTGTGTGTGTGTGAGAGAGAGAGAGAGAGAGAGTGAGAGAGACAGACAGACAGAGGGAGAGACAGAATGAGAGAGAGAGAAAGAGAGAGGCCCCGTGAGGCTAAGTAGACGATGTCTGGGCGGCTGATTAGCTTAGCTACCCTTGGCGGCTGCTGTCAGTTTGGGCCTGTAATGGGGACAGACACAGACTCTGGCTGTGAGGTGGGTCACTTAAGGCCTGGGTCTCTCTCCCCTCCCTGTTCCTTCCAACCTGCCTTTCTGCCGGAAGGATCCGTGAGCCTCCCATAGGCCTTGTAGCAGCAGAGAGGGCAGGAGCCCTGGGGCCCTGCTCCCTCCCAGCCACAGCCCCTTGAAAACATAGGAGATGAACGCCTGATTAGAAATCAGATGCCAGACGGAGGCCGTTTTTTTTTTTTTTAAAACAGTCCAAAGTGAGAGGCCAGGAGAGGCAGCGTCTGGCAGAGCCCCTGCAGTCAGGGGCTGGCACCTCAGGGCTGCAGGCTGGTTTGAGATGTGGGGCCCGGGGCTCATCAGAGGAGAGGTCATGAAGCGCGTCCTCTGCCCCGAGCAGACGCACGCGGAGCCTCGCATCACAGGTGTGGGGCCTGCGCAGACCCCAGGCGGCAAGTCTGCAGCAGGGCACTACTGGCCATCACGGCCAGCCCCTCCTCTGCTCACTTGTAGCATGATCAGCTTCCCCGAGGATAACCCTGGTCCCATCTCCCTGCAGGGCCGTTGAAGGGATAAAATGAGATAGCCTGAAAAAGAGCTTTGGAAAGAAGAAAAAAAAGACTGTCTGTCAGTCGTCGTGGAATATAATCTTCATGGAAAATAGGGAAGGCTCACAAATGGAGCAGAAGGAACCGCGGGCGCAGGGGACTCTGAGTGGGGAAGCTGGGAGGTGTCTGTCTGCCTTTCCCGATGGCTGCCGGGCCTCCCAAGTCTGGCTCCCAGCCCAGCCCCCAGGCCTCTCTCGCCCCCATGGTGCTCCTGCCATTGCCCAGAAGAGGGGCCTGCCGGGGACAGGCACGGGGCTAGCGGTGGGGGGCACCAGCCAGCTCCCAGCGCTCTACGCGTGACCTGTGAACTTGGAAGAGCCTGACTGGAGGCGTGATTCAGGAGCCACCGAAGAGCCGCCCTGGGTGTTGGGTCAGTGATGTCCCAGCTCCCTGTACGACATGGTCCTTGCGCACGGAACAGGGCAGGTCAGCTGGACAGAGACCAGAACCGTCACGGACAGCTCCCCAGAGCCAACATCACTCCAATAGTTTTTCTCATTAAAATTTATTGAGTGTTGCCATGTGTCAGGCACTGTCTGGACGCGGGGTCTTAGTGGCAAACACAATAGAGAGAAACTCAGGGCTCGTGGGGTCAGGGGAGTGAGAGCACCGGGAGCTGTGAGCATTTCCCTAGCCTGGCTAGGATCTGGAAGGGTCTGGGTGAGGGTCTGCCTCTGGGAAGACGTCCTGCCGGAGGGACAGGGGCCGCTGTTCCAGGCCAGGGAGCCCCTACTGGCCAGGACCAGAAATCCCCTTTGGGATTTAAAATGGGCCGTAGCATGAAGATATGGAGATGGGGTCATGGTCACCACGTGACCCTGGACAAGTTACAGGGTCTCGGCTCCAGATGGGGTGCGGATCCCTCCCTCACACCACTCTGGGGGGGCCCACCCTGCGCTGACATGCACGCGGCTCTGGGTCAACACCGCCCTCCTGCCGCTGCTGCTGCCTCCAGCCCTGAAGGAACGAGAGCAGGGAGGGAGGACAAAGCGAAACGAGGCTCCCCCTTCCCCACTTGTCAGTGATTTATGGGCATCCAGCTCGGCTCCCAGCGCGGGAAGACACAGCGAGTGCCCTTTTGTCTTTACTTCAATTCTGTGAGCAGAATGCTCCTGGGGCCGATAGACTTTTCCAGTAATGAAATTGTAAAAAGAATTGAGTTATGCCTCTCCAGCTTTAAAGGACAGTCCGCGCCCT
Organism: Mustela nigripes; assembly: GCF_022355385.1. Taxonomy (NCBI): domain Eukaryota; kingdom Metazoa; phylum Chordata; class Mammalia; order Carnivora; family Mustelidae; genus Mustela; species Mustela nigripes. Next base: position 6,778,558 of record NC_081563.1, read on the forward strand.
TTCCCCACCCGCCCTGCGATACCCGCAGACGCTCGGTTCCTCCGCCTCGGTCAGGCCCCCTGTCCCCCCTTCTTCTGACCTGCGGCTACAGCCTCTAGACCGTGGTCCTGCCGGTTGGGGGTGTTTGTCTCACTTCTGCGCTCAGGAACAGAGACATAATTTGTGGAGTGTGGAGACCCTCCTTCAAACGTGAGGAATTTCCGCATGGCGACAGCATGGGCCTGGGTGACAGCCAGAGTCGCTGCCCGTGGAGCCACCCGGATTGTCCCCAGGTCCTCAGTAGTGCCGTTGGGTAGGAGGCGCTCAGGAAATGCCTGTCGGACAGGAGGTCCTTCCCCATCTCAAGCCTTCATCTCTGCTCTCTCTCTTCCTCCACTGTTCCCCAACATCTGGCTGCTGGGGTTCAAGTGCAGCCCTGTTACTGTCTCGTGTTAAACCCCGAGTCTGGTGATGAACTCTGCGCGGTTTCCTCCAAGTGCCTCCAGCTACCTGGCAGGCGTGGGGCTGGGGCTGCACTCCGGAGGTGCTACCTGTGGTTCCCTTTCTCTCTCCTCTCTCTTCTCCTAGTCCTTTGAGTTCCTTCCTTTCTTCTCCCTTCCCGAGGTCCCCTTTCTCCTCCGCCACATCCCCAAAGGGCAGAGTAGAAGCTGATGCTGCCGAAAACCTCACACTTGGGGTCAGCAGGTCTTCCAGGAGCAGACGAGAGACGGAGAGCTGGGGGAGGGGAGATGGGGGCCCCTCCAGGTGCTCCTGCTCTGGGGTATCGCCTTCTGTTCTTCCGTCTAGGCATACATGCTTCTTTTGTTTAAAAAGTACATCGAGATTGGGATGCCTGGGTGGCTCAGTTGGTTGAGCCGCTGCCTTCGGCTCAGGTCATGATTCCAAGGTCCGGGGATCGAGTCCCACATCAGGCTCCTTGCTTGGCGGGGAGCCTGCTTCTCTCGTCGCTGCCTCTGCCTGCCTCTCTGCCTGCTTGTGTGTACTCTCTCTCTCTATCTCTGGCAAATAAATAAAATTTAAAAAAAAAAAAGTACATCAAGATATATAACACACAGCAGAGCGCCCAGATCTGCAGTGTGTGGTTTGATTAAGTGTCACAGGTATACACACCTGTGGTGTCCCCCCTCCCACCCCAGTCAGGATGTAGGACATTCAGCACCCGGAGGCCCCCGCGGCCCCCTTTGCAGGCAGTCCTTCCACTCCCTTGGTTGCTGCTCTTCTGACCCGTCGCTCTGGAATAGTGCCGCCTGCCCTTGAACTTCGTATCAACAAACCATATAGTCTGTGGTCTCTGCGTCTGTCTTCTTTGCCTCGTCATCATGTCCATGAGTCTCATCAACTGGATGAGCACTAGATTATGCCTTTTTTTTACATAAACATATAACATATTATTATCCCCAGGGGTACAGGTCTGTGAATCACCAGGTTTACACACTTCACAGCACTCACCATAGCACATACCCTCCCCAATGTCCATAACCCCACCCCCCTCTCCCTACCCCTCT
>NC_081563.1:6780072-6975311 GCF_022355385.1 Mustela nigripes
CCCCCCAGCAACCCTCAGTTTGTTTTGTGAGATGAAGAGTCTCTTATGGTTTGTCTCCCTCCCAATCCCATCTTGTTTCATTTATTCTTTTCCTACTCCTCAAACCCCCCATGTTGCATCGCCACTTCCTCATATCAGGGAGATCATATGATAGTTGTCTTTCTCTGCTTGACTTATTTCGCTCAGCATAATACCCTCTAGTTCCATCCACGTCGTCGCAAATGGCAAGATTTCATTTCTTTTGATGGCTGCGTAGTATTCCATTGTGTATATATACCACATCTTCTTTATCCATTCATCTGTGGATGGACATCTAGGTTCTTTCCATAGTTTGGCTATTGTGGCCATTGTTGCTATAAACATTCAGGTGCATGTGCCCCTTCAGATCACTACATTTGTATCTTTAGGGTAAATAACCAGTAGTGCAATTGCTGGGTCATAGGGTAGCTCTATTTGCAACTTTTTGAGGAAGCTCCATGCTGTTTTCCAGAGTGGCTGCACCAGCTTGCATTCCTAGATTATGCCTTTTTAATTGCCGTGTTAATTTAATTGCTGCAGGTTGACCGTAACACAGTCTATCCGTTCTACTCTGGGCGGACGTCTGCGTTGTGTCCGGCTATTATGAATAAAGCTGCTGTTAGCCTTACACAGGTTTTCTGGTGGCCACACGCCCACATTTGTCTTGGGAATATATTTAGGGGTGGGAGTGCAGGGCCTGGGGTAGGCCAGGGTGTAGCTTTAGTACACAGGTGTGCGTGTGGCGCTCTAAGAGTAGGACTGATAATGAGGCACTTTGAGTTTCGTGGTTGGCCTCTGCACCGAGCATTATACCATAACTATTTCTTTAAGTTCAATCTTTTATTTCTGGATAGGCATAGAGTCACCTGACTCATCCGGTGTGCCTGTTACCAGCTCCCCCAGACATCTTGGCAAACGGTAGTCTAATGGGACTGTCCATTTGTGGACAGCTGTCCCCTCCCCCATCTCCCTCGGATGTCCACGGTTTTATCTGGGACTCATTTATGTACATGTTTTTTGGTCCTGGGCGCTTTGATCATGCAAGGTGTGAGACCCACCACCACTGCGGGCACTGGATGGGGTCCCCCGGCGTTTCCTACCCCGTGAGCCCATCCCCCATCTTTATACATTTGTCATGGCGGAAGTGTCACGTAAATGGACTGAAACGGTCTGGAACATTTCAGGTTGGCTCTTAGGACTCGGCGTGGTTCTTTATGAGCCCAGGTTGTTGGGGGGATCGATCGTGTCCCCCTTTGTTGCTGACGGGTGGCCCGCGGCATGGATGCTACTTCCCACACAGCCTTTCAGGAACATCTGGGTGTTTACAGGTTTTGCCTGTTCTAAGTAAAGCTGCCGTGAACACCTGTGTTCAGATTTTGTGTCATCATAACTTCCCCCAAGAGCCTGCTTGCTGGGTCACGTGGCAATTGCCGCTTGACTATCTTTAGAGAAGCCCAAGTTTGTAGTTATTCTGTGGGTGGCCAATTGCAATGCAGACTCTTTCTGGGACCCTGATGTCTTCATTATGACCTCTCAGGGGTCCCCATCCCTCATTTTGAGGGAATTAGAACCTCCTCTATCTAACCCGGGTCTAGAAACATTTCCTCAGGGGAAGAAGGCGCTTTACCCTTGATGGGCCTCTCTCTGGAGGGTTCCCACTGAGACCCTCTTGGGGGGGTGTCGGAACCCACTGGCTTGGGCAGAGGACATGTCGGGCTGAAGCTCCTTCTCGCCAAAGGCAGGATCCCATGAGTTCACAGGCTAAGGTATCCAGCCCCAGAAGCAAGATCTCTTTACCTGGGAAAACTGAAGGTGCGTATCCCCCACTGGATTGACTGAGGCTTTGGGGGAAGTGCCCAGAGCCCCACGGGACTCCTTTTTTCTGGGACACCCTGACTTGGTCTGTTGCCAACTTTCTCACTGGCTTCCAGCTGAAAAGAGCATCTCAGCCTGGAGAGAAGATTGTCATGAAATCATTCTCTTAACTAGAAACAGGCTGGGCAAGGCCACTGCGTCTTCAACATCCTGGACAGAGATCGGTAACCAAATAGTTAAAAAAACATTCCAAGCTATCCATTATTTACCCCTGCTGCATAATGCAGGAGCCCCAAGCAGAAGCCCACGGCCAGGCCCCTTTGTGTTCTCCACATTGGCCTCAAATGTCAGCCCACGGCTTGGCAGACAGCCGAGGGAAAGGATTCGCCCCTTCTCCCCTTGAGCCTGTTTTATGGGGAAGGGACGGGCCTCAGGCCTCCAGGCTCGCTAGGCTCCCAGCCTGGATTGTCCTGCTCTCCCCATGAGTTCTTACCCTCCTCCAGAGCTAAGTCTGGAAGTCGCTCCTCCCGATTCCTCCCAGGACAGAGTGGGTCCTCCCTTCCTGGCCCCTCCCCCCCCCCCCCCAGCACTCTGGGCTCTGACAACATTTACCACCCCCGCCCTGGGACAATACCGACCCCGAGACATCGGTTTCTTAGGGAGGATGTTGTATTTCTTGGTTTTGAGGAGATGCAGGCTGGAGAGGTTGCTCATGTCCCCCGAGGACACACAGTGCAGGTGTCCGCAACTTGCCCTCTGCCCATCCATTCTCCAGAACTTGACCCATTTGCTCTCTTTGCAGAAACCAACTTCAGGTTCTTCTGATTCTGTTGGTTTCTTCATTCTTGATTTGGGCTCTCGTTTGCACTCCTCCTTCCTACTTTCCTTGGGTTTGTCCTGCTGTTTCTTTTGTAACAGATCCAGATGGATCCGAACTAGCTGTTTTTTTAATTTTAATTGTTTTTATTAAAGTCTAGCAGATGTACCACGTCATCTTAGTTCCTGGTGTGGGACACAGCCATTGGAAAATTGTGTCTGTCTCTCGGTGCTTCGCCAGGCAAGTGTGGCCACCCTCTGTCCCCAGGATCATGTGACTCCCCCCGGGGTCCCTCCTTTCTGCACGGAAGGCCCCCGGTTCCCCCATGAGCACTGCTGTCCTGCCCTCGACGCCGTGTGCTCGGTGCGAGTTTGTTTTTCTACTCAGAATGCTTTCTCATTTTCATTGCATTCTCAAGCCGGAGTCGCACGCATACTTGACAGGCTCCCATGCTTGTTTTCGATGATTTTTTGGGCACTGAACAACTCATTTTCATGTCCGCTCCTCCCTCGGGATCACGGTTCAGGTCACCCCTAGCCGCACAGCAGGGCGGCTCCCGGTTGCCTGCCCCCCACTCCTGTAGGCTTGGCCGAGTGAGAGGCCACCTCGGGGTCACGACCACAGCGGGACGAGGGATGAGGGGTGGGTGAGATCACGACCCCAGGGATGCCATAGAAACAAGCAATCCAGAACGCTGGTGCTTTAGCCATTATCGGTCCTGTGTTTTGACCAGGCACCCCCTAACCGGAGCCCACCCGCCATGCATTCCCATTTCCCATTTTCCCGTTAAAAGGAAGGGGGCGACAAGGAACAAGTGGAGGGGAGTGATCCGAATCACGTGGTCCGGACTTCATGATGCAAGGCTGCCCTTCCACATAACCCACTCAAATGCAGGCCGGTTCCAAATTGGGGAGGCCCCCCCGCTCCAGCCTGCGGTGACAGGCCCGAGGCTGGCAGGTCCTGTGGTACGTGCCAGTGGGGCAGACGTGGCCTTAGACCGTGGCCTCTGGAAGGCACGTGGGGCAGAGGCAGCATACCACCAAGGCAGACCCCCTGGGCCTCCCGCCGGCCCTCCCTGGTTAAGTCACTTTTCTTGGTCCGAGGGCACCACAGGGCTCTGTTTCTCATTGGCCGATGGACTCCCAGAAGCACGATCCTTCCTGTTGTCTCCTTTGCGGGCTGAGAGGGGCAAAGCCCAGTGGCACCAGGACTGTGAATGATCTCGAGATTCGGTCTCGGTGATCAGCCCGGTCCTGCTATTTTCGCCGTTTCCATCACGGGGCCTGAAGTTCGTGAACAGCCTCTGCTCCCCGCCTCTCCCCAAACTGGCTCATCACGACAAGACTTCATCTCGCTTCCCTTCTAGTAGTCCTCTTTGCCAAGCCAGCCTGACCATGCGCAGGACGACCAGCCAGTCAGGTCGACGGGGACTGGCCCGGCTTTAGCGCTGGAAGTCCAGTGCAGTGGGAGCTCCTCAGACTGGGCAGACTGGGACAGCTGCTCATCTCCTCTGGGAGGCCCCACTGGGCAGTGCTGGGCTACGCCTGTGGTTGGCAGCGGTTGGGGGAAGCAGGGACCCCGACAGAAGGGCTGGACGGGAGGGTTTGGTCCTGTGTCTCTAGCCTGGCTCGGGGCTGAGGCCTCCGTGCAGCCCCCTCCCCAGCTCCAGTTTCTCTCTCTGGCTCTGTGCAGTGTGCTGGGTGCCCGGAGTAGGAGACCCGGGCCCTTTCTGTCTCCCAGAATGGACCCCAGCGTAGTAACGCCACTGTCCCTGCGAGAAGGTTGGTGCAGCGTCTCGTCCTGGGGCTGGGAGGGGTTTAGTGATCATCTCGTCCTGCCAGTTCATTTATAGATGGGGACACTGAGCCAGGAGAGGAGACTTTGCTGGAAAATGATCTGTTACAAAGCCAAGTCAGCTTTGCTTCTGTGGCCTTCGTGGGTAGCCAGCTAGCCCGGGTCCCCCAGAGGGCGGCCCCATCTCCACCGTGAGAGCCAGCGTGGATATGGCTAGTGTGGGCAAATGGCCGAGTGGCCACACGTTTAACACTGAGAGCGAATTGTGCAGGATGCCGGGGAGGGGGTGCGATGTGGAAGGTTTCTGCGATGTTTTATTTGACTAATAGTTATTTTTCCTTTGTACCAGTATTTAACAAATGTTTTGGAGGAGAGACCGTGAAATCACTGTGCAGCTGCTAACGTTGGCTGGTGCTGACTTCCAGACGAGGGAGAGAGCGAGCGAGAGGAGGGGCAGGAAACCGAGCGAGCCGAGAGACGGGTGCGGAAGGAAGGCTGAGGGCATTCATTCATTAATCCACTCTTCTTACAAAGAAAACTGCGTCCAAGAAACTGTTCATTACAAAACTCTGGAATGTATTGACTATGTGCTTTTTAAAAGCTTTTTTACGATGGGGAATTTCAAACACACACAAATGGAACAGAAGGAGCCCAGCGTACCACGTGCTTTCCAGCCGTGATCAGTGCGCGAGCAGCTCTGTCTCACGTCTGTCCGCGCGCATCGCTCCTCGGCCTTTCCTCTCCTGGCCCGGATGATCGCGGAATCCCAGCCGATCCTGTCGCATGTCCCAGCCCATCCTGTCGCATGTCCGCGGAGCTGTGTTCTCGAGCACGCTGCACGCATTCTGGAAAATGCCCTTAAATCTTGGCGATGAAGAATGCCTGCAAATACACATTTTTCACACCCCGAATCTCCCCTGCCCTGCTTTTCAGCCTCCCTTCTCTGCCCTTTTGTCTCCTCCCTCACCCCACCGCCTCCCCGCTCGGTCCTCCGCGGCCCCCCTGACCTGCGGATTCCACCCTGACCGCGGCGGCACCTGCTGGAGGTGGGCAATCCGGGCGGCGCTGAGCTGACTTTCCCCCGCCGAACCCCCTCTCCGATTTTCCGCCAGCTGGAGCAGCGGGGGGCTGGACAGAGCAAGTTCAGCATTTACACAGTCAGGTCCGGAAGAGTGAGCCTCATCTGGCAGAAGTCTTCAGACTCTTTAGAAAGTTCCACCGGTTCTGAATCACTGTAGAAATATAAGTTACTAGGATTGATGACTGTGCTTGACTGACTTGCCTTTGGTGCATGGACTCGGGGCTGTGCGTTCTAGGACGGGTCATTTCGCCCCCCAGAGAATCCATTACCTCTTCTGTAAAGTGGGAAGGTTGGACCGTAACAGGGGTTTCCAAACCGTTTCTGGAAGCAGAGTCCTTTTTCCCCGCAACCAGATCCTTGGTGAACCCCAACAGTCAAAAGCGAGACCAGGGTCCCCGGGAGCAGAGCTGAGATCAGGCAGCCTGGACTCTCCCCGCTGCCGCTCTGTGCCTCAGTTGTCCATCTGCCCAGTGGGTGTGGTCGTTGAGAGCTCCCTGGTTCAGGTATATCATGGGCATTAGTATGGGCCTGGCACACAGTCCGTGCTCAGTGAACAGCAGCCCTCTTTATATATGACTTCCTGGCTAGGGCAGGATGGGGTCAGGGCACTGGCTGGGCCTTGGCCACCCCTCCTCTCCTCACCTTGGGCCAGCCCTCCCCCTCCACAGGGACGCAGGGACACTGGCCTTCTGCGCTGTGTGTTCTCATGTCCCAGAGAGGTTATGCTCTGAACCGTTCAAGTCAGGCAGTGCCAGGACAAGAGACCAGGCGCTCTGGTGCCCATGACCGTGCCCTGGCCCCTTCCCCATCAGGGGGGAGCTTAGAGGGGTAAATGTGGTGCTGGGGGGCGGGGGCCATGACGCTGTCCCCGTCCAGCCCGCGCGTGGGGCCCCCAGCCTCGCATAGCGCATTCTTCCCAAGTCCCATTCCCTGAAGGCTCCCAGAGCAGGAGTGACCCCGAGGCTCAGATAATCATTCCCCCTTGCTTCGGCTGCCTCCGCCTTTCCCACCAGAAGGGTCCAGGAAAATGATCAACTCTGAAGTTAATTATAATTACGGACAACGGCAGCCTGGGTTGTCATAGAAACCCGTGGCGCCTGGCTCTGTCTGCGGGATCCAGTTCCCCGACCCGACAGCCGCAGCAGGGGACACACACTTTCCTTCCCACCTCGTCTGGGCCTTGACAGCTCTCGGGGAGAGTTTGGGAGGGACCGTAGATTCTCGGATCCTATAGCCATTTTGATCGGGCAGGAATCCTGGAGCCCAAGCAGCCCGAGAGGAGGGCTTTCTCTGTATCTGTCTCTGTCTGCTGCCTCACTGTCAGAAGTGACGTCTTGGGAGACGTGGATACTCTGAGGCCTGGGGGTGTCCTGTGTTCCAGGTCACCGTGATGGAGGGTCACCGGGAGGATGGGAAGGGCGGGAGCTGTGGCCCCATGTGCATCTGTGGGGCCCCCAGGGAATCACTTCGCCTCTCTGAGCTGCGGTCTGTCTGTAAAATGGGGGTGGTAATGCCCACCCCTTCAGCCTATCCTGAAGATCCAATTGGGCCGGTGCATGGGCCCAACAATCAGGGGGCTTGACAGATGTCCTTCCTCACCGCTGTCCTGGTTCCACGATAGCACTGTGGGCTGGAAGAAGGGGGGGCGTCCTCTGCTCTCTGCCTCTGACTTTAACCATTGGCTCAGTGCTCCCTCAGTGGTTCGTCAAGTGGGGTTCCCGGAGCAGGAGCACCGCCGCACCTGGGAACTTGCTAGAAATGAGGAATCTTGGGACCTACTCTAGACTTACTGAGTCAGAAACTCCAGGGGTTGGGGGCGCAGCCATCTGGGTTTTGACATGTCCTCCAGGGGCTCCTGATGTCCTCTCAAGGGTGCAAACCACTGTTCTGACAGTTTGTGGATGGGGCCCTCTGTGCCCCTTTCCCTGAGAAACGCAACCCCGCCCCCGACCCCGTATCCGCTCTCCTCCTGAGCTGCCACCCCCACAGCGCTCCTCTTCTACCCGCGTGGAGTCTGAGCAGGGTTCAGGATGTCAGCGGCCTGGTGGGCTGGGCTAGGGCCACTGGGGGTCCCACTTGGAGTCTGACGCCCCCTCAGTGTCTTCGCGCAGGCTGCCATCCAGATGCACAGCAGACATTCATCTTGACCAGTCCGGAGGCTGAAGTCCAGGGTCCTGCGCCGGCAGACTCAGTTTCTGGTGAGACCCTTCCTCCTGGCTTGCCGGGTCCCTGGGGGCCTTCTCTCTTATAAGGACACTCACTAATCCTGTCTGACCAGGGCCCCACCCAGATGCCCTCATTTAACCTGAATTACCATCTTAAAGGCCCATCTCCATATTCAGTCACATGGGGGTTTGGGCTTCCAAGTAGGAATGGGAGGACAAGAGCGCACCCACGGGAGGTTGATGCCCCGCCCCCCAGGCCTTGTCAGCTCGTGGGACCCAAACACGCCAGGTCCTTAAGGAGCGGGGCCGAGGCTCTGGTGGGTTTCTTGTTCCCACAGGAGGTCTCCTGCGAGGTGCTCCTGCTGCGTCCTCCACAGACGTCCGTTCGAGAAGCCGTAGCTCTGGAGGTCCCAGTGCTGGCCTCGTGAGGAGGCTCCGTCCTGCTGGGGCAACAGCATCCCTCTGGGATCCCGCCGTGTGCTGGGCATGTATTATGCGGGATATGCCAAATGCGTTTCCTGCCTCCCTGCCCCAAGGGAGGGCCCGCAGTTAGTACCCTTACTCCGGTAAGGCAGCCGGACAGGGGTTGGGGGGTCCCCCCTACACTGTCCAAGGCGGCGATGGCCAGACTCTTCCCTGGCGTTCGCGGGCTCTGGAGCACCGGCTGTCCGCGCCCTGCTGGTTTGTCCCTGCCGGAGGCCCGGGCCGCTCTCAGGGTGTCTGCGAGGTGGGTGCAGAGCGGGCAGTGCCTCCTCCTTTGAGGGTGGCCAGCCTGGCCCATTCCGCAGGCTGCAAAGATCAGGTGGAAACCCAGCCCGGGAGGGAAGGGGGTCGTCGTGGAAGAGAGGGCAATGACTCATGGCCCCGAAGTGGGAGCAGACCGAAGCCTGGAAGCTGAAGATGACAATGTCATGGGGACAATGTCAAGGAGCAACGGGGGACGAGGGCACACACTCTGACTTTATGGCGTTCTAGGACTTGAGGATCAGGTCAGTTTGGCGGGGACAGGGGGCTGTGTGATGGCAGAACCCTGTCCCCTTACAGCAGCTCTCAGCATTCTGGAACAGGGGAGCAGGCCTTTGGGAAGCCTACGACATGGGGCGCGGTTGTCCTAGTTTGGCTCCTAGCGTTGCCTACTGGTGGCTGAAGTTTTGGGAGCGACCTCAGGGAGCCCAAGCCTAAGTGGGAGAGGGACCCAGAGAGAGAGAGGCTTGAGCACCATCCTCTGCCTCCGGGTCTGGTCTCCTATGTCCCCGTTTCCCGTCTGAGGCTCTGGGAGACGCTGGTTCTACCCACTCAGAGGCTGGTGGGTTCCCACTGGGATAGGTCCTGTGGCGCTGCATCTCCTCCGGCCCGAAGAGCCCAGAAGGGGTGCATTTGGAGCCTGAAATCCCAACTGATGGTTCTGGTCCCTTCCTTGCCATGACTCAGCTTCCGACCCAACCCCCTCCACCGGCAGCCTGCGCCCTCCAGCGGGAGGCAGAGCGAGCCTCTGGGCCTCTGCCCCGTGCCCTTCCTGCTGTCCCTCTCACACAAACCTGCCCGGGGCTCCCTCTCTGCCTCAGGCCTCAGGTGGGGGACTCGGGCCTTTGTCAACCCCCATACCTGTTCTCTGTAATTCTGTCCCATGTGGGTCCCCAGGGCTGGCCTGCATGGGTGCATCAATGACTCACCTGTCCCCCACCGCGTGCCCACTGGCCTGGGGATGCACAGGCAGGAGGGGGGAGCCTGGAACATTCCTCGTGCTCTTCTTTGCCTCAGAACTGCCATCCGGGCAGGGGCTCCTCCCCACCCTTGGCCTGAGAGTGGTACCAGCTCCCCAAAGAGCTGGACACCGTGGGCCTCAACATTTCTCGCTCTGCTGCCACCCCTCTCGCTCCTCCCAATGCCAGCCGAGTGCATCCTGCCCGGGCCTGGACCTGCACGTGGGCACAGCACAGAGATTTCTCAGCAAAACAGGCTAAGTCAAGTGCAGCCCTCCCCCCGGCACCAGGTCAGGGCCGGGTTTTCTAGGAGCCCGTGCAAGATTGCAGCAAAGGCACAGCTGTCGCACGGAGCAGGAACGACACCCAGGACTTAGCTGGGACGTGACCCTGGGCTTGATGTCCCTAGCCAGACATTTGTCTCGTGGCGGGGTCCTGGGTTGGAGAAGCCTTTCACAAATGAAGATAAATCTTGGGAACCTTCAGCCCATTTTGAAGCTTAATGCAAAACATAAACACATTAAGGTCATTTCAGAATCTGGAGGAGTTTGAATAATTCAGGCCCCATCATCATTTACTCCAAACGCCTCATTTCATTTTATGAGTCATCTTTGAGAGAAAAGGAAGAGAGAGATGTATGGTGGCAAATGACTTGGGACTGGAACCAAGAGAGCTGGAAGGGCTACGAAGAGGAGGCTGCCAGCTTCTTGGATGGGCACGGCCGGGGCCCGTTTCAGAAGTGGTCCTGGGGACCGTCTGCCGGGCTGGGGTGCAGAGAGGTCTCAGGGGGTTGGGGGGAAGGCCAGACCTGAGTCCAACTCCCGTGGTGGGTTTGGGGGAAAGGCCTTGTTTGGCCCGGGCCTCCGTTTGCCCGTCTGTGGGGGGCGGAGTGTGGGCGCCTCACGTGCGCGCAGAGCAGCTGGATTTGTGACGTCTCTGACAGCCACGTCCTCAGCAGGCCACGTTCCCAGCTGTGATCCCCTGTAGGTGAGGACCATGGCTTTATCCCTGTGCCCAGCACAGACTCTGGCCCCAGGGCCCCCGCTCGGGGGCTGGTGTTGGGACTCCAGTCCTCAGTCAGGCTGTGACTTCGGGCGGTGACGTATTTCACCTCTGTCATCTTAGTTTTTGGCGGGCGGTGGGGAGGTGGGGGGAAAGGGGCTGATAATGTACCTCCACCGCCAGAAGGCTCAGAGCCCACGTCTGTGAGGTGTGCAGCCCCCCCAGGGCCCCCACCCCCGGCCCAGGGGATGGCTGTCCTGGTTGTTCCGATCTGCGGACCTGCGATGTGTTTTCTAATCCTTCACTTCGGAACACCTGCGGAGTCCCGAGGTGGGACAGACGCTTGTGGTGATGGCAGGGGCCACGGAGAAGAATGATGGTTTGGGCTCCCAGGGAGCTCGCTGGAGCTGACAGACTGTGCTAAAATCACAGTGGTACCAGGGGCAGAAGAGGGGAAGGGGAGCTGCGAGGGTCCCGGAGGTCTTCATGGAGGAGGGGGAGGGGTCAGGTGGTCTCAGAAGGAGGGGTGGGGTTTGGAGGCAGAGGGGAGGGGAGGGGAGGGAGGAGGAGAGCTAGCAGGACTCTTGGGGGGCACGAGTGGACCGGGGCAGCCCTGGGAACACTGAGTGCTGGCTGTGCCCATGACACAAGCACAGGAGAGCTGGCACGGGTGTGCTGGGGAGAGAACTTGGTCCAGCCAGGCAGTCAGGGGAGCAGAGACACGTTAGGGAAGATCTGGAGGGTGAGCACCTTCAGCTGGGTGAACAGGTGCGGGAGGGAGGAGTGTTCCTGGAGGAAGGGGTTCTACTTACCAGAGCCGGAGAGTGGGAAGCGAGGAAGAAGCCCGGGTGTGTAGAGGCTCGGGTGGACCAGTACGATGGACACACCGGCCATGACCCTGGTTGTGTCCAGCAGCAGTGTGCTCCGGGGATGGGCTGTGATCGTTGGTCACGGCAGTTCTGTGCCGGGTGATTGGTTTAGAGATAGGGAGCTGAGCTGGTTTGGCCAGTGAGATGCTAAGGAAAACCTGATGAAGAGTTTTTTCTCTTTGATCCAAATAATCACTGGAGGAAAATTGCTTCGTTCCCACCCTCCCGGTTTTGGACACACTTGTGCTAGAATACGATGCCTGGAGCTCCTGTAGCCCCCTTGTGAGTGCGAGGGGCGAGGCAGAGCGGCCGACCCGACAACCTGGTGCTGCTGAGTGGCTGAACCAGCCCTGGGTGTGCAGACCGAGTATGAGCTATAAAATGACTTTATTCTGTAAGCAGTTAGTTCGAACGCTGCTTCGCATAAGCACGCACATTCCTCATTGATCCACTGCGTTAAGGATTATAATTTTATCCTAGAAGCCATAGGAAGCTATTAAATGGTTTAAACATTTGAAGAGGGATTATATGTGTGCCTTAAGATCACTCTGAAAATACATCAGTGTGATCAACTGTATCCACAGATAAAAGAAGAAAACCATATGATCATTTCAATAGATACAGAAAAAATATTGGCAAAATCCAATAATAATTCACGACAGATACTCTCAGCAAACTCGGACTGAAAAGGGACTTCTACAGTCTGATAAAGAGCACCTACACAGGGACGCCTGGGTGGCTCAGTTGGTTAAGCAGCTGACTTTAGCTCAGGTCATGATCTCAGCGTCCTGGGATCGAGTCCCATATCAGGCTCCTTGCTCTGCAGGGAGCCTGCTTCTCCCTCTGACTCTGCCTTCCACTCTGCCTGCCTGTGCTCGCTCTCGCTCGCTCTCCCTCTGACAAATAAATGAATAAAATCTTAAAAAAAAAAAAAAAGAGTACCTACACGTACCCCACGGCTGACAGCATCCTTAGTGCTGGAGGGCTGCTTCCCTCGAAAGTCAAGGGTAAGACGAGGATGTTTGCTGTTGTCACCTCTGTTCAATATCAAACCGGGGGTCCTAGCCAATGCAATAAGGCAAGAAAAAGAAATCACAGAGACTGGAAAGCATAGACTAAAACTGTTTCCATCCACAGGTGATGTAATTGTCTATGGAAAAAAAAAATCCCAAATAATCTACAAAAAAGCCTTACTAGAACTCATAAGTGAGCCTAACAAAGTTGCAGGGTAGCGAGTCAATATACAAAAATCAATTGTATTTCATTCTGTCTAGAGACGTGGTGGTTATGCGGAACTACATGGGATAAAATGTTAGAGAATTATACACACTCATTGTACTGATGTCAGTTTCCCAGTTCTGATGTCATACTATCTCGTACTATCTTGTACTTGTACTATCTCCGTGTGCAAGTTGTAATCATTAGGGAGAGCTGGGTGAGAGAACAGGAAACCTCTCTCTACTACCTTTGCCGACTTTTATGAATCTATAATTAAATACCATCTTTTAAATCAATTATATTTCTATGTAGCAGCGATGAATGATTAAAAACCAAAGAAAACACTGTTTACAACAGCTTCCCCAAACATGAACTACTTAGATATAAATCTAACAAATATGTAGAGCGTTTATATGTTGAAAACTAGATGAATGTGACCACTGGAAGTTCATTTCTTAGAATTTTATGTTCTTTTCAATCCTCAAAATTCTCTTCCAAAATGAAAATTTGGGGCAACACCCTGAAACTTTTCCTCTAACAGCCCTTGGCCTTGGTCAAGACCCTGCTGCGTCTGTACTTGTGTCCTCTTCTGAGACACAGCCAGCAGGGCCTCCAGACCCGTAGGGAGACAGAGGGCTGTGGAGAGGAAAGGCGGTGTGAGACCCTCTGAGGGCCATGCTGTTCCACAGACAGCAAGCCGAGGCCTCTCTGGCGTCTCCAGAGGAGCCCCCTCATGGTTCTCATGGCTCCTCGGGAGATCTGGGCTTATTCCCAGGAGCCAGCTAGTTTAGGGACTGGTGCATAGCACCAGGAGCCCCAGAGCCCACAGTGGGGTGGTTTCTGTGGCAACCTGCAGCTGGGAGACAGGGCCTGCAGCAGTTCCCGGGGGTGCCAATTTAGGAGACCGTGACCAGAGGTAAGACTGCCAGCCCAGACCCCTGCCAAGGGACGGGGGTGTGAAGAATCCAGAACCAGCCATCATCCCCCCAGTAGAATGCTTGTTAGACCCAGCCCTGTGAGGGCACTGGGGATCCAAGGATGAGCAGACTAGAGGCCGGAGGCACTCAGAGTCCACTGCTGGGACAAGGGAGGTAAGAGCTAGGCCGTGACCATACAGGGGAATGGGTCTGTCAGGTCAGATGCCCAGTCCGAGCCAAGGGCCTGGGGCCACTGAAGGCTGAAGATGCCAGGAGCAAGGATGGTGGAGCAGGGCTGGGGCTCAAGTGGGATCCAAGGCCTGGGTCCCACCGAGATGTCAGGATGATAGAGAGCAGACCTTACAGAACCGGGCTCCCCAGGCGGCATGTCCCCTCCGAGACCGCAGTCCCCAGGACGCTCCCCGTCACTCGGACACTGACACCACCACTGGCCTTTTGGATGTCCGGGAAGAGGCTCTGGGATCCAGGGGAGCCAGCTCTGCTTGTCCCAGAAATAAGGAAGAGGGGAGCAGTGAGCACATGACTCTCGGGAGCTCTCCATGCTGTGCTCCAGACCAGCTCGACCCGCACCCCGGGCCCAGTGCCTCACTCTGGACTGGGATGGCCAGTTCCGCTACCCCAGCTCTAGACTTGCTCAGTCTCTGAGCTCTAACTCTCCCTCTTTCAAAGGGTCCAGGACCCCTGCTTCAAAATACGACATGGGTCAGGTGAGGTCACAGCAGAGGACACTGAAAGGCTGACACGCGTGCAGAGCACTGCTGTGACCTCTCACCGGGAGCATGGGGCTGGGGAGGGGAAGGGCTCCACTGACCAGCTCAGCCCGCTTCTGCGTCTTCGCTCCTGTGTTCTTTATTTTGCCTTTTCCCCTTCTCTTGCTGATCTGGGGGGACACGATGGCTCCTAGGACAGGGCTGCTCAACCACCCTGGGCGGACACCCTCTAGCTGTGCTGGGCACCAAATAACCCAGGGACCACGGGGAAGGAGGAGGGGGTAGAAGCAGGAGATGGCCCGCCAGACACAAGTGAGGGGTCGAGAAACACAGCAGCCACCAAGGCGAAAGAGCAGACATCATAATGTAGCATTTAATGAGCCTTACTGGGAAGGCAGCACCAGCAGCTCCCAGGCCTTTCAACTCTTACGTTTGAGATGTAGTCACATCTATCACTCTAAAACTCGAGGTTCACTCCCAGGCAGGATCTGTGTGTCTGTTGCACAGTCCCCACTCCCTGATGTCCTGCTCATCCTATCAGGATACCCAGCATGGCAGAGGCTGCAGGATTTTGGCCACACTCGCCTGGAGGTAGGCTGTGAAGGGGAGAAGGCTCTGAGAAGGTCTGCAGCCAGCTGCTGGTGCAGATATCACCCTGTCCCACCCTTGGCAGCCTCCTCTGGGGGCAGGGCACAGATCTCCCTATGCATGGCCCTGATTCTTGGGTGTAAGCCCCAATCACCACTCACCCCGAAGGGGAAGGCAGCCCTCCTCTCTCCCCAGATCCCATTTCCTGCCTCAGGAACTGAGGAGCTGCCTCTTTCCCACATGGGTCCCATAAACTACCATGTGGGAGTACACACTGACTTCATGGGACCCCATCCGCAGGGGCGCACCTGCAGGAGGGCAGTTGTCTTAGTATCTTTGTCCAGGACCAGAGCAACTCTCAACTTCTGGTCCTCCCTGTGTTACCTAACATCTTGCCTATAGTTACTTCTGTGTGCAGATCTGGAGACAAACCCGGGTTGCCCCGATGAACTCTACTCACGGGTTCCTGGGTCTTAGTTGCTAAGTAGTCAGCACCCCCCTTAAAATGAAATGGCCCAGGCGGTGGGACACCCTGCCACCAACTGGGGTCTCACCATCCTCCCGGCCCATTTCTGGAAGCTGCAAACCCCCTCCCGGACCACGCAAGACTGCACAGACCTCCACTTCATCTACAAAACTTTTCTTTGGATCTCATTGCAGAAAGAACACGGTGAATTTTCTGGGCTGCAGCGTGGCCAGGAGGCCAGCGAGAGAGACATAACTACCTCGGCAGCGACAGGTGTGCCGGCCGTCTTTGCCCCAGGAAGTATGACCCATCCATCAGGAAGCGCCCGGCACCTGCCCACACCCGGCAGGGGGAGCAGCACGCAGCAGCCGGGGCCAGTTCGGTGCTACGTTGACTAATGTGTTTGCTCAGTTGTTCAACACACATGTCCTTACTATGTAGCGCTAGGACAGTGTGGCTTAGAGGAGGATCTGGGCCCAGTCTGGCTGCTCTCCTTTCCTGATGGCCACCCATCAGCTGCTCCCATGCCTCAGTTTCCCCCACTATAAAACAGGGGACACTCATGGTATCTATACATATGGGGGTCTGTCAAACATGGAGTCTGACTCCAAGCCACAACCCCTCTTGTTGAGAACCCCAACCAGACCAACGAACCGAGACCAAGAGAGGGCTCTATGGGAGGCAGGGGCATGGTCCCTAGAGGACGAGGCTGATCTAGTGGCCAGAAGCAGCGGCGTCGTCCACTTACAGTGCCATGAACCCTCTTATGCAACCTCCTGTCCACAGCTCCTTTGTCCTGGCCTTCCCTTCTGGTCACCCTGCTCCTACATCTTGGCTCCTGTCCTGGCAAGTGCAGGCTGGCAGCCACGAGTCAGAGACCTGGATCGGGGGAGAGAAGGATGAGGAGAAAGCATGGAGTTTGGGGCTGAGGCCAGGACTATGAGGAGGGGCTGAGTATTGGTGGTTACGAAACAGTCCATGAGGTGGCTGTACACATGAAATGGGGTTTTTGATATCTCCAGTCGCTGCCCTCGGTACATTCTGGTGAATCTTCCTTCCCTTCCTCAGAAAAGCATTGTAGGCAAATCCAGAGTTTTCTCATCACTGCAATCCTGGGGGCCAGCTCACTCATACACCTCAATGCTTCTGTCTTGCATGGGTTTTAGCTTTTCCTGTCCCTCCTGTGCCGTGGACTTAGGCCTGAAGTGGGTGAAGGTAGGGGGAGGACTCTGGTTTGTTTTTTTTTTTTTCCCTTTTCGTGTTCTACCTTCTCAGGGAGCGTGGCAGGAAGAGAGATGTGAAAGCAACATGTGGGCCTTTCATTTTCCAGAATGTGACAGTCTAAGTGTCTGTGGGAGACTCGTGGCGTAGATGCTGGTTGAAAAGCAAACATCAAACAGTTTGGGAGTATCTTCTAAAGTTAAACACATAGCTAACCTGTGACCCAGAAGTCCTCCTTCTAGGTATTTATCCAGGAGAAATAAAACACATGTTCATAAAAAAAAAAAAAAAAGACTCGATAAGATTGTTCGTAACAGCTTTATTTATAACGAGATATCCATTAATATGTGAAAAAGTAAGCACAGGATACCTAGCTTGGGATGCTACTCTGCCATAAAAGATGAAAAGAAGGTAGCTAGATTGCAGGACATGAAAAATATAAAAGGGAAGTGAGAAGTCGAGGGGGCAGGATGGTAGACTGAGAAGGTCTAACGTGTAACAGGTGACTAGCTGGGGTTTCAGGAGGAGATTACACAGAGAATGGGGGAGAAGCCACAGAAGTCACCAGTCCTTAGATTCAGGAGCCCTAACAATTCCCGAAGAGAGCAGATGAGGAGAAATCCACACCCGGACATGTAATAGCAAAACTGTGGATCGCTGAAGACAAACAGAAGATCTTGGCAGCAGCTCATCTAACGAGACACTGCCCTTGAACGGCAGTAGGTAGGTTCACCGCTGACTTCTCAGCGGCAATCATGGGAGGCACGATTCCGAAAGGAAATTAAAGCTGATTAGAATCCTGTACCTAGCCAAAATAGTCTTCAAGGATGAGGGCAAAAGTACTTTCTGATAAAAACGGGGAGTAGTTGTTACCAAGAAACCTTCAACAAGCGAGTCCCACAGTGTACTTTAGGAAGAAGGAGAAGCCTTGGATGCAAGAAGGAATGACTGTCTCAACGGCGATTCAGGGTGGCCAAGCTAAACTCATTATCTGCACCCCAGCCCTTTCTGCCTCCATGAATGGTGGCTGTAATTACACGGGCCAGAAACCGAGAAATCCTCTGATGTCCCTTCTTTCTCACCTCGCCGTTATCCGATCTCCTGGAAGCCTCGGCATCTTTGCCTTCCAACCAGCCCTCAAACCCATCCCCGTGTCTCTGCTCCCACGCTGCAGCCAGGTTCTGCTACACCCCCTGCAGCAGCCTTCCAGCAGCCGGGCGCCCCTCTGATGTGGTCTCCACACTGCAGCCTGGGTGACCTTCGGGAAGTGCAAATCTGACAACGTCTCCCCTCTGTTTAAAACACAAAATGGCATCCTATTACTCAGGATAGAGACAAAAATCTTTATCAGGTGAGAGAAGGCCTTATGGTCCAGTCCCTGCCTGCTTCTCACACTCACCTCTCCTGTCCCTGCCCGCTACTTCCCCAGGCCCTCTGGACTCTCTAAGTCCCTGATGTACTATCCGTTTTGCCCACATAAGATGTTGCCTGTGTGTTTGCCACGGCACAGAGAGCCCTTCCCTTCCTTCTTTTCCTAATTGATGTCCCTCATTCTTCAGATCTCAGTTTAACTGGCACTTCCTCCAGGAAGTCTGTCTTGATTTCCCTGCTGATGTCCGCTCTCCCCACCCCCTTAAATGCACTCATAGAACCATGGTACCCTCATCTATGGCACTTGATACTGGAACAATTTCACATTTATTTGTGTAATTAATTATGGTCTGGCTCCCCCGCTGGACTTCCATTTTCAATAGGGAAAAGCCTTTCTCTTTTTTGTCTTTTTTGTATGTCTCCAGGACAAACACAACCATGGACACCTAGTGAAATTCACCAAATAATGGTTGAATATATGAATCGCTGAATGATGCCTGCTGTCCTGCAAGTCCCCTTGCGTGAAATTCTAGAATATGCAGAGTCACTTCTTTTTCACATCAAGAGAACACTGGTTCTCATATAAATAAATTGAGAGTCTGTGCAATGGGGAAAAAATTGGAAATTGGGAAAAGAAAAGGGAGAAAAACTCAGCAGAGATTGAGTTACAGCTTTTTGCAGTAAGGTGTAGGGGAGATGCGGACGGTCAGGAAGAGAGGAGGTAGGCCAATGGCAGGTGTTTGGGCGAGAGGTTTTCCCCGAGCAGAGCCGAGACCACCCAGTCTCCTAGGGGAGGAGCGGGGAGAGGGGCCGCTCAGCTCTGCCAAGCAAGTTAAAAAAAAAAAATGGGGCCCTCTCCCCGTTTGAAAACATGCAATTCTCTATGTCTCTGAGACTGTGGTGAAGTCCAAGAGTCAGAAATAAACAACCCCGAGTCATACAATCATTAAGGCTCTGGACGTTAGAGTAGACGAACAGACACACAAATGAGCTCCGTGTGTGCATGGCGCCTGTAGCAAAGCCTCATTCTTTCTGCAACCGCTCACAGTGCTCATCTTTGTGAATGTGAGATGTGTAGAGGATTATCGATTCTCTCTTTGTTTCATGAGCGGCTTTAATATTTAATTGCGGTGAACAAAAATATTTGTATGGGGGGGCACCTGGGTGGCTCAGTTGGTTAAATGTCTGCCTTCGGCTCAGGTCATGATCCTGGGGTCCTGGGATGGAGTCCCACATCAGGCTTCTTACTCAGCGGGGAGCCTGCTTCACCCCCTCCCTCTGCCGCTCCCCCAACTTGTGCCCCATCCTCGTCACATAAATAAATAAAATCTTTAAAAAAAAAATTGTATGGGGGTTTTCATGGGTCCTCTTGCAACCTGAATGCCCCCAGAGCTGCAGAACCATTGGATGTCTGCGCGTCCGTGTCCCCCGGTCCCTCGCACCCCACTGAGCTCAGCCCACGGCTCCTCTCACTGTGTCCTCTGCTCAGCGCCATGCGGGAAGCCCAAACATCGTCCTCGATGGTTCTGCACACCGTCCGCATCCAATGGACGCCCATCCCAGCGCCCGCAGCCCCCTGCATCCCGAGACCTCCTTCCCCCGCCGTATCCTGCAAGGCTGCCCACCTGCTCTGGTCGTTCCCCTGCAGCCTACCCTCCCCAGCAGGGTGAAGGACAGCGGTTGTGAGGAGAGCTGCTCTGGGCAGGAGATCAGGGGCCCAAGGCAACCCAGAGTGAGAGTTTAGGCTGGCAAGCTCTGTGGCAACCTGCCGGGCCCCCGCCCGGGCCAGGTCTGCTCGGGGCTGACTTTATCCTTCAGCCCAATGCTTGCGGAATCTGCTCTGTTTCATGGTATGGGGAACCAGCATTTATGGAGCACCTGTTACATGTGCGGGGCCCTGCTGTGGGCTCTGGCGGCAGAGGGGCAATTTTTGACAGAGGCAGAAATGTGCCACCTTGACATAAATACCAAACTCCTTACAGAGACCCCAAGGAGCCATGACAGAGGGTGTCCATCCCACTGGGGGTGGTGTCCACTGGTATCCCCTGCGGGGGTAGACGGTCAGGTGGCCCCTGGCAGACACACATGGGGCATGAGAGCTGTCCCTTGCTGGCAGACTTCTCTATTCTGTATGTGCCCCCGGGCTGGACGCCTGTCACCTGCATGTCCTAGGCTCATGGGCCAGCCAGGTTCCAGCTGGTCATCCACCAGGAGGCGCTGGCTCCAGAATAGAAGTGGGGTGTGTCGTCCGTCCACCCCCCCCCCCCCCCACCCCCCCCTGGCAAAGAGCCACAGACTGGGACCTCCTGCTCCCATCTGACTTCCCCTTGACTAATGTCATCTACACTGATCCTAGTTTCTAATAAGGTCACATTCTCAGGGGAGTAGGATTTCAATACTCTAATTTGGCGGGGACACACTCAGCCGTAACAGAAGGCAGATGTGTAAGTCTTTGAGCTTCTAGCAGACGCTTTGGGCACGGGGGGAGCTCGGGCTGTGGCCCCTGCCCAGGGGGCTGGTATCTTCCTCATCTCTGGGTGTGCCCCCTACACACCCACTGCACCCCAGCCGGGAAGTTCGGCGACTCCCTGACCCCCAGGTCACCACCATCTCCTCTTCTCTCCATTATTCCTTGAAAATGGAATAAACTCCTCTTAGCTTGAAATAGCGGGCTTTCTGGTTCATAGCTGGTCAGTGACTGGTATGCACACCGTGCGACAGAAGTCACAGAAGTGATGTTCAGGAAGCAACTCAGATGTGTGTGCGCGTGCAAATGGACAAGCTGATTCTAAAATTTATATGGAAATGCAATGGGCCAAGAAAACTAGATGACCTTAACACGGGAAAACAGAATGGAGGATCTATGCTGCCAGATTCCACAGCAGCCAGGAGACGGCGTGCTAATTGCCGAGGATGAACACATAGATCCACGGGGCCGAAGGGAGAACCCAGAAGAAACCCGCACATTCATCATCACTTGGCTTTTAGCAAAGGTGCAAGAATCGTGTGATGGGGGGAAAGGATGAGCTTTTCAAAAAAAAAAAAAAAAAAAAAAAGGTGTGGGACTCATTGGATATTCCTTTGGGAAAAAAGTGAATTTTGATCCCTGCACAAAGGCCAATTTCAGGCAGATTGTAGGTCTAAAATTTCAAAGCAAAATATAATGTTTTTAAAAAGAAATAGAATATCTTCATGACTGGGAGGCAGGCAAATATATCTTAAGCAAGACACAGAAGGCACGCTAACGACAGAGGAAGCAGCGATACATCAGACTCCATTAAAATTAAGCACATCTGTTCAACAAAAGACGCCTCTAAGAAAGCGAGAAGCCAGGCGCCTGGGTGGCTCAGTGGGTTAAGCAGCTACCTTCGGCTCAGGTCAGGATCTCAGGGTCCTGGGATAGAGTCCTGCATCGGGCTCTCTGCTCAGCAGGGAGCCTGCTTCCCTCTCACTCTCTCTGCCTGCCTCTCTGCCTACTTGTGATCTCTGTCAAATAAATAAATAAAATCTTTAAAAAAAAAAAAAAAGAAAGGAAGGAAGGAAGAAAGCGAGAAGCCAAACCAAAGCGGTCGGAGAAACCTGCCATGCGTGCATTTGACCTAAGACTTGAAGTCCAAATATATGAAGAACTTCCTCATATCCTTAAGAGTGACAAGCCAACAGAAAAATCTGAACAGACACTTTGCAACAGAGCCTATGCACGGCACTGATAACCCCCTAAGAGCAATCAACTTCATTAGTCACCGGGAAGCAGACATTAAAGCCACCAGGCAGTCGCACCACAGACCCATGAGAAGGGCTAAAGTTCCAAGTCCCCAGTTTCAAGAGAAGGAAGGATGTGAACCACCGTGACTCGCCTGCCTCGTGGGTGGGGGGCATTGCTGGCGGTGTGAGTCGGGCTGGGTGTGAGCGCCCCGTGATGCAGCACGAGTCCTCATTCAACAAGTATGCACCCGAAGTTCACCCCAAAGTTCCCCAGATCACGTGCATACGTTCACAGCAGCAGGTCCCCCACCTGGAAGCGATCCAGATGTTACCATCGGAACCGGCAAGCACATGGTGTGTGCCCACGTGAAGGAAAACCCACCGCCCTGGGCAGGAAGCCACACGCGGCGGTGGGGATGAGCCCGTCCAAGTTCAAGACCGGCAACCCTGGTCTGTCTTAGCGGAAGTCAGGGTAGTGTTTACCCTCGGAAAGGGGCGGGGGGGGGGTGCGTGTTCCAGCCATGTTTCATTTTTTGATCTGGCGAGTGCTTCTCAGATATGCCGTCTTTGTGAGGATTCACTGAGCCGAAGGAAATACTGTACTTTTTCCAATAAAGAATTATGCCTCAGTTTGTGCTCCGTTGAGCTTAAAATTTTTACACAAAATGAAACTCTAAGTGATTGCATGACTGACAGAATTGAAGTGACTCAAATTTCTTTCCTTGGTTTTGAAAATCACCCGGGGGCCACCCCCTACCAGGAGCACCCCGCACACAGGTGGCCCCAGGCAGCGTGTCTGCCCACACTCTGCTCCCACACATCTGCCCACGCTCTGCTCCCACCCCGCCCTTCACAGATCCCTTTGGGCAGGACGTCCCCAGGCCTGGGGTGCCCGGGAGAGTGGTTGGAGGGGGGTGGGCCCAGGCTCTGAGCGGATAGTCCCCTCAACGCTGCATGGCCAGAGGAGACCCAGAGCAGGACGGTGGCTGGCTGGATGGGTCTTGGGGCAGTAGGATGGGCTGCCAAGCCTGGCAGCCTTGGTTGCTGGCCTGGGAGCAGTGTGGGCACTGTTTCCGGTTTCCTAGAGGAAACAGTATTGGTGACAAAATTAGATGAAGGCTGCACCCCCTAGCCCCCAAGGAGGATGCAGAGCAGGGGGGCAGCGCCTACTTTAAGGAATTCTGGCTGTGCGTTTGGTATTATAGGGAGGGGCTGTGAATTTCAACGCAGGCGTGCCTGGCTGCTCCGGCTCGGACGTGGATGACCCCCTTAGCCAGCGTGGCCGAGGGCGGCATTCGGTCCCCATCCAGGCCTTCTGCAGAGGACTCCAGCCCTCTCTGCCTCTCACCCTGTGGTCTGGGCTGGGACACATCGCCTTGAGCTTCGGGTTCTTATCACGCACCATGGGAAGTTCTTGGTCTTCGCTTCTGCGTGTGGGTCAATGCAGAGTCCCCAGGGCAGGGCTGGGGTCCCGGGAGGTCTCTGCTCAGGAAGACACACGAGCTGCTTGGAAAGGGACCCCTTCACTGTGCAGGAACTGGCCAAGGTCCCTTGGGTGCACCTGGATAATGATCCCTCAGAGACCCCACAGGTCTGGGAGAGAAGAAAGCATACCAGGGACTGGAAAGAGGGCAGAGACCCACAGGTGGGGCATTTCCGCACAGTGATCTGAGCCTGGTGGCACTTTTGTGCTGGGCAATTAAAATTGCATTTAATTGAAACCTCTGTTAGATTCCTTAAGTCCAAGTCCTCTCTCTCTGCATGGCCTGGGATAACATGCTTACTTTCTTTGAGCTTTGGTTTCCTCATCTGTGAGAGGAGAGAAAGTCCTTTGAAAAACAGTCTATGCAAACACTGGGTTTTTCTTTTCTTTTTTTTTTAAGATTTTATTTATTTCTTTGACAGAGACTCAGCGAGAGAGGGAATACAAGCAGAAAGAGTGGGGGAGGGAGCCTGCTTCGGGGCTTGATCCCAGGACCCTGGGGTCATGACCTGAGCCAAAGGCAGACACTTAACTGGCTGAGCCACCCAGATGCCCCAGATACTGGGTTTTTCCATATATGAGCACTTCCAAATGTGCTCTGTGACATGTGGGTGTCTCAGTATATGAGTAGGTCTTAATAGTTTTTTAAAAAAGATTCCTTGGTTAGTTCAGTCATGAGACACTGGGTTAAACAAACTGAAGCCGATTTCCTTATTGCAGGACTTCTCAGGGCCTTTAAAACGTCAATATGCATCGTAGGTTGCCAGGAGGGGGGTATTATCTGTGGTATATCTCAGGCATCTCCAAAGAGCAGGGTGTGTGTGTGTGTGTGTGTGTGTGTGCGTGTGTGCGCACGCCATCTCACGGGATTAATTAGAAATCTTGTCGTGGATATTCCGGCAACCAGTGAAGAACTTTGTTCTCATATGAACACCTGCATTTCTTTCCCAGTGCAAATTTCACAGCACAAACGGAATAGAACAACATCTATTAGGGGTGAGGCAGGGGTTTTCTCTGACAGTTACCGTATATACTGCCTGGGTGTTGGGAAAAAGGCCAGGGCTGGAAAAACCTCCAGACACATGGAAGCCTGGAGGAATCTTTTGCTCAAAAGACTTGGGGGTGGTGCTTTGTTTGCTTAAATCATGCTCCTAGCAACACTGCAACGTGGGGGCCCGAAGAGCTGGAGGCCCACAACTGAGCGGTCTGAAGAGTGTAAATGAGAAACAGGTCTGTTTGGGTGAGTGTATCGGTTTGTTTTTGTTTTTATTGAGTTTCGGTCAATCAGTGTACTTTCTCTAGGCTGCAGCTGAAGAATGCTTTTATTGGAGGCATTTAAATTATTTAAATCCCTGCAAAGAAAAGACCGTGTTACTGCAAATCGGAAACACTCCGGCTCTTCGCTCCAGATTTCCCAGAGAAACAATTGTTTTCCGAAGGCACATGCAGGCCATGTGAGGTTTCTCGGGTGCATATCCTGCGTCGATCCTCCTTTCAAAGCAGACAGTCTGGGGTGGTCCGCAGTCACCCCAGTGCGCGTGTGGAAGTGCGGTCCTGGGTCCTGTCTCCGCACCATTCTGTCTGCTTCTTCTTCTGGAGCGCAGCCTTTCATCTAATTTTGTCACCAATACTAAATGGCCTTTCTATATTTTGACACACTGAATCACTGAGTCCGAATTTGCTCCATTATTTATGACGGCTCATGTTCGGGGATGATGAATCATGGCATTTTTTTTCGAGCCCTTGCCTCCTGGAGTGCCCCCCCCCTCTCCTGTTCACCCGTCTTTGAAGCCAGATCCCTGGGGGGTGGGGTTGCCCACTAGGAGCCCTATGAAGGGTGGAAATCAAGATGAAAGGAAGGTTCTGGAATCTCCCAGGTCTGCAAGCCGGCAAATCCCTACTCAGCAGATAAATGGCCGGATAGCAAGAGGAGTCTACTGGAAAACAGAGCATCCCCAGGTCTCCATGGCAGCTGGGACCAAGAGAAAGTGAGCACGCGCTGCTTTGAGCCCCGTGACGAGGGAGCAGGGCGGGCCAGAGAGCAGAGCCTGGTGGCAGCCTCTCCTCCAGCCCACATCGGGCCTGTGTGTGAGCACCCAGTCCCGCCTGGAGCCCAGAGCCTCGAGGCTGCTCTCCCTGGAGGGTGTGACTTTTCCACAGCTCAGTGCCAGTGTCCTCAGCTTCCTTCCCTTCCATGCTGGGACAGCTTCCCTGGGGATCCAAAATTCCTTATGCTTCTGCAGCCTTGGTCTGGTGCCCTGGCCTGGGCTGGCGTGCCGGGCGGGGGACAGGGCCCAGCAGTCTCTGCGTCTTGACACTAATGACTGGGTTGGAGGTCAGATGCTATGTCCTGACCAGCCCGTGAGAGCCTGCCCTCCTTTAACTTGGTCACTGACCGCATTGCTTGCTTTCTTCCAAGTCCTCCCTGGGAAGCCTCCTGGGACCTCTCGGCTGGGGGAGGGCCTCCCTGTCCCCTTAGCTATCCTGTCCCACGAGATGCTGAATTATCCTTTGCTGCTACCATCAGTCTGGGTCTGCCTCCTCCATTGGACTGGGTTGTACCTTACTCACTTTCACATGCCCCATGCCTCAGAGTAAAAACTCTTGCCAGTGTCTTCCAGGTCTGAAGCCAGGCACCCACGTCACATGCTTCTTCCAGAACAGGCCCTGGCAGTGCCCACCTGCGAGGCTCTGCCTGTCACTCCGGGCCACCTCCGGCCAGATGAAGGGGACGGGACCTGACAGGGCTGGAGGAGGCGTCCTGATGGAAAGGAGGCCTTGTGTGCCGGAGTCTGACTCCTGGGAGCTTCTCAACCAGAGAGCACTCCTCTCGGGCCCTCGACTTACAGTGGCGACTTGCAGAACCGCAATGTCGAGAGCATGGGCCCTGGGCCCAGCCTTGGCTACTGGGCCCCGGATGTCACCGCAGGTGCCCCTCAGATCCTGGTGTCGGCCAGGCTGGATGGTCCTCCCATGTGTGCTGGTCCTCATTCCCACGGAGCTCCTACTTAGGTCTGAGCTTCACTAAGCGCTGGCCTCCTCCTCTGTGTTTTGGGGATGGGGCAACTCCCAGGATGACCCGCTGCTTATGACCCCATAGGCTACCGTTTGCTTGGGACTTCATACACATCATGCCATGCAGTCCTTGCAAAAATGCCACAAAATGGATACTGTGTTCCTGTCTACAGATGAGGCAACCGACACACAGAGAAGCTCGAGGCCCAGCATCCCGGTGGTACTGAGTGGCAGAGCTGGGATTTGAACCCAATTACTTCTGTGTCCTGATAGTGTGCATGTGTCAGACGCCAGTGGAAGACTTTTTTAAAGATTGATTTATTTATGAGAGAGAGCGCGCACGCAGCAGGGAGGGACAGAGGGAGAGGAGGGAGAAAATCTCAAGCAGATTCCATGCTGAGCATGGGGCCCGATCTGGGGCTCGAGCTCATGATTCTGAGATTAGGATCCAAGCCGAAACCAAGTGTTGGAGGCCCGACCGACTGTGCCACCCAGGCATCCCAGGCCAGCAGAAGATTCTTGTGCATTCTCTCTCTGATGAGACTTCACAAAACTCTGAGATGTATTGTTACTGTCTCTGTTTCACAGGTGAGGGAATTGAAACTCAGAGAGATCTAGTGACTTCCTCAAGGTCACACAGCCAGGGAGTGGCAAGGAGAGGACTCCATCTTAGTCTGTGTGATTAGAACTCTGACCACATTTCTTCTTACCTTCTGCTGGCCGAGCTTAGAGGCACTATCTTTGGGGTGCTGGTCTTTGGAGGGGGAGGGGCACCTCTGGCCATTGGATGGACTGGGCACCCTGTGATGAGCTGCCTTTTCCTCTGGGGGGAGCCCAGTCCTCCCCCAGAAGGAGCCAGCCCTCTTCCTGGTGAATAGGAGCACTCCCTCCTCTTTCCCACCGCAGGGCTGCGGCCAGGCTGTGTCAGGCACGGGCTTCACTGGAGAGCAGTGATTAGGCCTCTGAGCCGTTTGTGCTAATTTTCCTATTAAGCCATTGTTCGCAGCAGAGTAAGGCGGCCAGACTTGGGATAATTACTGGTTTTGCAGATCAGCAGAGTGCGAAGGAGATTCTGCTGTTGGTAAATAGTTTGGCAATTTGAAGAGCAAATTGTGGCTTGCACGCGCACAGAGAGGATGCCAGACTATTTCTCTGGAAACGCAGGGGCAGGAAGCGGCTGTCCAGGGCGGGGGCAGGGGAGGGGAGGCTGGTGAGGAGGGGGGTGGGGTGGCACAGACAGAATTAAACTCAGCCTGAGGGGCGCCTGGCTGGCTCCATCCGTGGGGCGTCTGACTCTTGATTTCAGCTCAGGTCATGATCTCGGGGTCGTGGGATCGAGCCCAGAGTCGGTCTGGCTCCACGCTCAGCGGGGAGTCTGCTGCTCTCTCTCTTTCTCTTTCCTTCTGCCCCTTCCCCCCTCTCTCTCCCTCAAATAAATAAAGAAATCTTAAAAAAAAAAAAATTAAAATAAACTCAGCGTGGACCGCAGGCTTAACCCTGTGGCCGGTGCCCCACTCGGTTCTGAGGGGTCATGTTCCCGGGATTTTGATCCTATGGGAGTCAGGCCTGTGAGCAGGTTCTTAAAACGGGAGCACTGGCTCAGCGAAAGCAATACCCGCGCCCACCCACCAGGACGGCGGCCAGCAAACAAGGGAAAAGGGAAATGGCCCTGAGGTGGAGAAATTGGAACCCCTGAGCCGCTGGGAGCGTGGCGGCGCAGCTGCCGGGGAGAACCGTCTGGAGGGCCGTCAGCAGGTCAGACACAGTTCCCGCGCAGTCCAGCGGCCCGGGGGGAGATAAGCTTCTTGTACTGCGCTCACAGCGGCGTCATCCTCAACAGTCCAAAGGGGGAAGCAACCCAAGGGTCCAGCGGCGGTTGAGTGCATGAACCCGTGCTGTCTGCATGGAGTATTATCTGGCCCCAAAAGGAAGGGGATTCTAACACACGCTGTGACCTGGGGGAACCTGCAGCACCTCGTGCTCACGAGCCAGTCACTAAAGGACAAATACTGATGACTACTGTGTGTGGTACCCAGACGAGTCAAATTCGCAGAGACGAACAGCTGGGGCCGGCGAGAGGTGCAGAGGAGTCGTTTTCTCCGGGGGACAGAGTTTCAGTCCGGGAAGATGAAGGCGCCCAGGAGACGGCTTGCTTGCACGGCAACGTGAAAGCACTTGACTCCATGGAGCGCGCCCTTAAAAATGATTAAAACAGTCAGTTTTATGTTCGAGATATTTTACCACGATAAAAACAAAACACAGCAGTGCTTGGGTGGGAATCTGAGAGCATAGAACTTGCTAGAAATCAGAGCAACTAGGCAGCTGCCCGTGCCCCCGGCCCCACCTCCAGGAGATGGGTTGAGCGGGAATGACAGGTTCTAGTATCAAATACCCGTGGTGAGGCGCCTGACTCCTTAGTGACCCAGCAGGCGTCGACCATGCGGTGTCAGGCACCTGCTGCCTGCAGAACCCAGGACACCCCCCTTTGGGGCGCTCCCAGCCCCGGGAGCCAGCGCAGGGCAAGGCGGAGGGCAGGGCCAAGGGCGTTCCAGGCCCCGGGGGCTGCCAGGGACACGGCCAGGCTCTCTGTGAGGTGTTTTTTTTTTTTTTTTTTTTTTTCCCCCGTCGTTCCCATTAGGCTCTCATCAATAGCGAAAGTAATTTCGGGTTTGGCGGCGAAGAATGCCCTCCACCACCCAGCGCCTGTCATTTCCAGTAATGACTGTGTTCTGCTCCCCGCACTGCGAGGCGCCCCAAAGCACTTATTTTCTCGAACTCTGGAGCGGCTGCTGGGCAGGGCCCGGGGGAGCCCCAGGGCCAGGGATCCCAGCTCTGGCCTCTCCACGCCCTGCAGGAATGTCGCTGTCCCAGCCAGGCGGACGGTGGCCTGCACCGGGCTCTGTGTCCCCAGGCACCCGCTTGACCTGTCGCGCTGGAGGCTGGATGTCATTGGCGGCCTCCCTCTGAGGAGAGGCCATTCCTCAGGATGACATCAATGACGGCGACACCCGCTTTCAGGTGCACGACCCTGTGCCGTTGGGCCGCACGTCTGTGGGCGGCATCTCCTCTCATCTTTCCAGCCAGCCCGGGGTTTTCAGGATTATCTGTCTCTTCCTGGCGAGGCTCGGGGAGGGTCAAGAAATGGCCTCACCTGACTGGTCACCGGGACGGACGACACCCCTCTCTGACGTGACCAAGGCCAGGACAGAGCTCTCCCCTGCCACAGTCAGAGCTAGAGGTTCTGTGGCTCAATGACTGGCCTTTTGACCTCTATACAATGGTGTGACAGAGCTGTCCCTGCCGGCTTCATAGGCATGCTGAGGGCGCCTGACGACGTGGAAGATGGGACAGGGACACAGAAACTGGGGAGGGTCACGAGACTGGAGAAGAGGTCAGGGTTGGTGGCGTCATGTCTCTCCTCATTGACGCAGTCCGCCTCTCCCTCAGAATCCATTCGGATGCGGTGAGTCAGCCTCATGCCTGGGGCGGGGGCCTGGGAGTGGCAGAGTGACAGTGACAGGGCAAAGTCGCATTCTTTAGAAAGGGATCAAGATGACGGACCCTTCTGAGACACAGTCAGGTGAGTGGCTACGAGGAGCCAGTGTCACGGAGGGAGCCGGCAGACTTAATGGTGGGGCCACTGATGGAGGCCGAGGGGAGGAGGCCGGATGAAGCAGATTAATGGGCACACGCCGGCCGAGGGCTGCCTGACCCCTGGGCCCAGCCTGGGCCGTCCTTGAGGGCTGGGGGTCCGTGGAGCCGGCGACATTTACACAGCCACACGAGCTGCTGGAGTTGTCCTACAGGTTCCTTGGGCTTCCAGGAATTCGGTCGAGTATGACTAGGTCAGTGCACTTGACTCACGCCGGAGATCAGTCTGGGGCTGGGGTGAGCAGGGAGGGAGAGTCGCTCAAGGCTCCCGAATCCAGCGCCCGGGGGAAAGGCATTCTTAGCTCGACCGGACGCTCTCCCTCTTTGGGGAGCCCACTCCTCATCCACCTGCAGCCCTCGCCTTCGGTTCGGGGGGAACCCCATGCTCCCTTGGCATTCCAGAGGGGAGCATGGAACCAGGTCCAGCCAAATGCAGCTGCCATTCCCTGGGTTGCGATGGGAGGGACCCCGACCCGAGTGCCGACCGCCAGCCGGAGCTACTGGGGACAAGAACGTCTTTCCTCCTGGTTCCAGAGGCGGGAAGTAAAAGGCTGTAGGTGCCCGTGGACGCCTTTACCCTCTCGTGGGCTCTATGCGGAAGAGTGAAAGCAGATGACAGAGAAAGACATCCCTGACTGGAGCCTGGATCCAGCCGTGCCTGAACCCGGCACCCCCCGGACTGCCGAGCGTCGTGAGACGACGCCGCGCTCCCTTTTCTGTCTGAGCTCCATGGTGCCGAGTTCCTGTCATGAGCGACCAAACGCGTTCCAACTAAAAATACACGAGGTACTTTAACTACCTTAAACCTTGTTCTAAATTATGTATTGCTCCTTTAAATATAATCATTAGTGGTTGGTAATAATTTATCTTCAGGTCTTTTAATAAAATGTTCTGTTTTGTAGAAAACCCTAATTGAGTGCAGAAGCATTTAATAAAGGCGGCTTTCTTTGCTCCAACGCGGCTTCTGAGGCCTCGGCTATGGACAAGGTGGTTGCCGCAGGGCCTGCGGGGAGGTAAACCGTCCTCGGGGGGCTGGCCGCGCAGGCTGGTGATGCCCTTCGAGGTGCCGAGACGGGGTGAGGCGCGTCAGGGAGGCTGCGGCCCACTGAGGAAGTGCTTCCCATCCAGGAGGAGCGGAGGCCACAGGCGCAGCTCCGCGTCTCAGGCATCCCATGACGCAGGTCCCCGGCCAGGTCCCTAACCCACTGGCTCATGTCCTGCTCAACAGCAAGGCTACCGTAGGTGTCCTTGTCCCCGTCTTGCTGCCCAGAGCCCGAGGCTCAGACCCCACTGATGAGGTCAGTTAGTCAGTGGCAAGGTAGGGACTCAAAGCCTAGTCTCTCCACCCTCAGTCATGTGACCATGGGGATTAGAGGGACAACTGTCATCTCCTCAGAGGCAGCAGGAAATGCATTGCTGTTCCCAACCTACAGATGGTCAAACTGAGGACCGAAGGGTTAGGGGCCTTGCCCGGGGGACAGAGGATGTCCCTGGGATCCAATATCCCCATGGGCTTCTTTTTTTTTTTTAATTATTATTTATTTATGTATTTAGCAGAAAAGAGAGAAGCAGAGGGAACAGCAGGCAGAGGGAGAAGCAGGCTCCCTGCTGAGCAGAGAGCTCCATGCGGGACTTGAACCCAGGACCCCGGGATCATGATCTGAGCCAAAGGCAGACTGAGCCACCCAGGTGCCCCTCCCTGGGATTCTTTCACTGGGTGTTCTCCAAAGGATCTGTGCAAGTCCCAGCCCCATGACCTTATTTGGAAACTGGGCTTTGGAGGATATAATCAAGGTAACATGAAGGTCGTATTGGAATAGGGCCCTAACCCCAAATGACGGTGTCCTTACAAGAGGGGAGACAGACACTCACAGGGACAGCCCTTCGCGAAGGTAGCCCTGGGACATGAGCGCACCTGGCGAGCTGGGTAGGACCTGGCTTCCCAGGACATGCAGCCGGCATTCTCAGTGCAGAAGCAGGGCAAGTGAGCTAGGGGTGTGGGGTAGAGGGGAGCCAGTTGTGAAGCCTGAGGAGCATTGTCGCCTGAGGAGCATTGTCAACTGCGGAGCAGTGCGGCAAGGCTCAGTCCCGAGAAGCAGGGAGTCACCGCAGCTGTCCCACTGCACCCCCACAGAGCTGCCCCCTTGCACTGGGAGCTCGGCAGCCAGGGGAGCCGGAAGCACAGGAGGCTCTCCCAGGGGGAGTCTGTGCCTGTTCAGGACGGCATGTGTTGCATGGAGCACTGGCTGTTACAGGCGAACAATGAATCATGGAACATCAAAATCTGATCATGTATTTTATGGTGACTAACATAATAAAAAATTATAAAAAAATAAAACTATGCCATTTCCATTAAAAACAAAAACAAAAACCCAAAAACCCCAGGGGAGTTTATGACACCAAGAAAAGCTCAGAACCGTCAGAGAGACAGACGGTGCGCGAGCATCGTAGCTTCCAGGCTGGGCTTCCGGTTCGGGGGGAGCCTGGATGAGGAGTGGACGCATCAGAGCAGACCGCGCAGTCGTATGCCTAAGTTGCCCTCGGCTCTGCGTGACCCCCTAAAGAGGGAAGAACACTCAGGATGATCAGACGAATCACGTCTAAAATCCAGATTACACGATACGTGAAAAAGTGGCTTTCCTTAGCTCTGAATTTCCCAAGTGGGCACCCCGAGCAGTGAGGCCTTCCCTGGGCCCAGGGCTGTGGCCGGCGCTTGCCCAAACGGGGCCCATTCAGTTCTCACAGCTCTGGGAATAGGGGTTACCCCTCCCTTCCATCAACAAACAAGGACACTGGACTCAGGTTAAGTCTCTTGGACAGGCCTAATAGTATGAACTGGCCGAGCCCAGCTTTGGGCCCAGGCCTGCGGGACTCCATAGCTTGGTGCACTCCCATCCCCCTCATGTCTACCTCCACTGGGGCCTTGGGCAGAGTTAGGGTGCCCACAGCTTTCTCACGGTGACCCCCTTGATCAAAGGAGCAGGAGTTAAGAAGGAGGTTTGGAATCTTCCATGCTACCTCCTGCGGTGCTCTGGGGGCCTGGCCCATGTCATTTCATTGAGTCCTGTTCTCTGCCTCTCTCAGTGCTACATCCAGAGACTTTTTTAAAAGTCATTTTGTTGGTCTCAAAGCATGAGTGTTTGAATCCGTTTTGCTGGTCTCAGTGTTTGAACATGGCATCCTCTGGGAACTCATTTTCCTGAAGACACATCTGACCCTCTGATCTGTTTGAACTTCCTCAGCAGACCCAGCCTCCAGGGGCGGGAGCGGGTTTGCCTGCCAACATTCTCTTTTCCCCAAAGCCCTCTGACTTGGGATTTTGCCAGCATTCTCCTAAACCCTCAAACAAGGCATTCCAGGTACATTTGCTGGGTAAGAAATCACCCTAAAATGTGGTGACCCCAATACCATTAATCTTTTTGTTGTCTCTCATAGTTTCTGTGGGTCAGAAATTTGGGGAGGGTCCCATGGAAAGGTTCTAACTCAGGATCTCCTATGGCCGCAATCAGACAGACTTCAAATCTGAACAGCAGAGGTTGAAGGCCTTGGGGGCCAGCCAGGCATCGCTGTCTGGAAATCTTGGGGGTTCTTCAGGCATTCTCTCTCGTAGGCCGGTTTGGGCTTCCTGACAACATGGCGGCCAACGTTTGTCCGGCTGCTTGCCTGGTGGCTGAAGTCTTCCCCAGCAAATGTCCCAGTAACCAAAGCAGAAGCCGGTGAAGGGGATGGTTGGAGGGATGTGGGCTGAGATAGGTCCATTCGGTACAAGGTGAGCTTAAGCCCAAGGTGGCCTCTGGCCCGTCAGCAGCCTCCCAGGACAGCCATCACCGGCCCCTCGGCCGGGGGCATGATGGCGAGCCTCCTGTCACCCCTCACGGCTTTCCTTCCTGCTCACAGCTTTGGAGGAGTCCCTTCCACAACTGTACTGCTATGCATTTATCCATTCTCTTCCATTTAAAAAAAAAAAAGATTTTATTTATTTATTTGACAGAGAGAGAGAGATCACAGGTAGGCAGAGAGGCAGGCAGGGGGAGAGGGGGAAGCAGGCTCCCCACTGAGCAGAGAGCCCGATACAGGGCTCGATCCCAAGACCCTGAGATCATGATCTGAGCTGAAGGCAGAGTCTTAACCCACTGAGCCACCCAGGTGCCCCCATTCTCTTCCATTTTTGATGGGAATTGCAGTCCTTTTGCTTCTTGGTTAATACAAAGAGTGCCGCTAAGAACATTCTAGTACATATTTCTGGTACATAAGCGTACCCATTGTTGTCAGGTTCAAACATGGGAGCTTCTTGGGAGCAGAGGTAGCCATGTATTTCAGAAGGCTCTCAAAGGATCTGTAAAGATTAATCTTTTCACCTAGAAGTCCCCCCTCCTTGTGAAAGAGTGGGCAGAGCTCGCTGGGTCATGCCGTAATGGCATCCTTCACCTCAACCCCGAGAAGCTTTGGAGAAACCCCAGCTATTGGACTCTGGGATTGGGCAGACTCTGGGAAGACAGAGCTGCCTGCTGCCAGGACCTGGAATGCTCAATCCTGCTTCCACGGGCCAACTGACCCTCTGAGGTGAACGGGGAGTGGACATTTTGATTGCAGGTTGATAATTAACCGTTGTCACAGTGAGGATGGAAGCTACAAGTGAGCAGGCCTGGGATGCCAGCTCTGTTCCCCAGCATCTGTACAGTGAAAGTGCATGTGCACTTGTGCATATGTTAATAAAAGATTTGTTATAGGGATTTGACCTTGGGCAGCCTGCAACTCTGGGGGCTGGTTAAGGAGTTCCTGGAAAGCTGTCATCTTTGCAAATGATGCCGGAGCTTGAAGTCCCCCAGGCAGGCAGGGAGGGAGGGGACTGAAGTCCCTGGGACAGAAAGGTGGGAGGGAAGAGGAAGAATAAGCTGAAACCCTTAACGAGATGGAGCTCACAAGGATGGACTAAGATGCATGTCAGTCCCATTGCCTCTGACCCTGGGGTGCGGGTGTCCCCCCCGAAGCAGCTCCCTCATCATAGAACAAAGCATACACACCTGCTTTCTTCATTTCTTTTCTTTTCGTAATTGGCTTCTGAATTTCCTTCCCAGATTGGCCATTGGTAGGGGATAGGAACACAACTGCTTTTACGTGTTGATTTTGTGTCCTGATACTTTGCTGAATTCCTTTATTAGTTCTAATAGTTATTTTGGTGACATCTTTAGGGTATTCTACACATAAGGTCATATCATATGCAAACAGATAACTTTACATCTTCCTTTTCAATTTGGATGCCCTTTATTTCTTTCTCTTGCCTAATTTCTCCGGATGGAACTTCTAGTACACATGCTGCACAAACGTGATGGAGGTGGACATCCTTGCCCTGTTCCTGGTATTACAGAGAAAGCTTTCAGTCCTCCATCACTGAATATGGTGTTTATGGTGGATTTTCCATATGTGGCTTTCATTATATGGAGGTACGTTCCTTCTATTCCTAGTTTACTGAATGTTCTTGTCATGAACGGGTATTGTATTTTATCAAATGCTTTTTCTGCATCAGTTGAGTGGTCATATGGTTCTCCCCTGCCTTCATTCTGTTGATGGGGTGACATTGATCACTTTTGGTATGTCAAACCATCCTTGCATTCCAGCAAGAAATCCCATTTGGCCATGCTTAATGGAGTTTGCTAGTATTTTGTTGAGGATTTTTGCATCAATAGTGATAAAGGGTTACCTTTTCTTGCAATGTCTTTGGCATCAGGGCAGTGCTGGCCTCATAGAGTGACTTAGGCAGCATTCCTTCCTCTTCAGTCTTGGGAAAAGTTGGGGAAGGATTGGTATTTGTTATTCTCTAACTATTTCGTAGGATTTACCAGGGGAGCTGTTAGATCCAGAGACGTCTTCCTCTCCTTCTTCTTCTTCTCCTTCTTCTTTTGTCAGAAGATTTTGATTACCGATTCAATCTCCTTACATGTTTTAGATTTACTCAGATTTTCTCCTCCTTCTTGATTCAGTCTTGGTAAGTTCCATGTTTCTAGGGATTGCATCTAGGTTTTCTGCTTACGTGTTCATAGTGCTCTCTTATAACCCTTTTATTTCTCTAGTATAAGTAGTAATGTCCCCACTTTCATTTCTGATCTTTGTAAATGGATCTGTATCTCTCTTTTCTTTTGGAGTCATCCAAACTAAAGGTGTATCTGTTTTGTTGGTATTTTTCAAAGAACTGACTTTTGATTTTTTAAAATTTTCTCTATTTTTTTTTTCTATTCTCTGTTTCACTTATCTCTGCTCTGATCTTGATTCATTCTTTCTTTCTGCTAGCTTTTGATTTAGTTTGTTCTTCTTTTTCTAGTTCCTTATGCTGTAAAGTGAGGTTGTTGGTTTGAGATTTTCTTCTTTTTAAAGGTAAGCATATATCCCTACAAACAGAGCTTTTGTTCACTTTTCTCTAAGTATTTTCTGATTTCCCTTATTATTTCTTCTTTGGCTTATTGGTAGTTTCAGACTATGTTATTTAATTTCCATGACTTCTGGAATTTTATGGTTTTCCTACTGTTCTTGACTTCTCACTTTATCCTGTCATGGTCAGAGAAAATACTTTCTATGATGCTTATCTTTTTCAGTCTGTTGATACATCATTTGCCATCTGGTATATGGTCCATGTCATGGGAGGATGTCCCATGTGCACTTGAGAAGAATGTGGGTTCTGTTTTGGGGCACAGTGTTCCACGATGTCTGTTAGATGCACTTGGCTTATTGTGCAGTCCAAGTCCTCTAGTTCCCTGTTTATCTTCTGTCTGGTTCTTCTATCTCTTATGATAGTGGGATACCAAAGTCTCCAACCATTAGTGTAGAATGAATGTATCTTTTTGGGAGATAGAATTCAACCCATAGGGTGCCTGGGTGGCTCAGTGGGTTAAGCCGCTGCCTTCGGCTCGGATCATGATTTTGGGGTCCTGGGATAGAGTCCCGCGTCAGGCTCTCTGCTCAGCAGGGAGTCTGCTTCCTCCTCTCTCTCTCTCTGCCTGCCTCTCTGCCTACTTGTGATCTCTCTCTGTCAAATAAATGGATAAAATCTTAAAAAAAAAAAAAGAATTCAACCCATAACATTCCCAACAATATCCATGTCAGAATGCTTAAAACCTGTGAATATGTTGTCTGACTTGGTATAATGACTTAGCAATTGTGA
This sequence comes from Mustela nigripes, assembly GCF_022355385.1. NCBI lineage: Eukaryota > Metazoa > Chordata > Mammalia > Carnivora > Mustelidae > Mustela > Mustela nigripes. The sequence continues at coordinate 6,816,859 of NC_081563.1, forward strand.
TTAAATTAAAGGTCTTGAGGGGCACCTGGGTGGCTCAGTGGGTGAAGCCTCTGCCTTCAGCTCAGGTCATGATCTCAGGGTCCTGGGATGAAGCCCTGCATCGGGCTCTCTGCTCAGCAGGGAGCCTGTTCCCCCCACCGACCCCGCCTGCCTCTCTGCCTACTTGTGATCTCTGTCAAATAAATAAATAAAATCTTTAAAAGAAAATTAAGGATCTTGAGAGTGGAGGATTATCCTGGATTTACCAAGTGGGTCCAAAGTAATCACAACAGGGGAGTTTGGGTGGCTCAGTCGGTTAAGCATCTGCCTTCAGCTCAGGTCATGATCCCGGGGTCCTAAGATCAAGTCTCGAATCGGGCTCCCTGCTTGGTGACGAGTTTCCCCCTCCCTCTGCCCCTCCCCCCTGCCTGTGTGCTCTCTCTCTCAAATAAATAAATAAAATCTTTTTAAAAAAACCCAAAGTAATCATAACAATCCTTATAAAGAAGAGAGGGGCAGGAGGCTCAGAATCGGAGGAAGGTCCGTGAAGACAGAATTGGAAGTCAAAGTGACAAGGGCATGAGCCAAGATCCAGAGCAAATGGATCCAGCACTGGAAGCTGGAAAGGTGAGGAAACCGACTCTTCCCTAGAGCCTCCGGAAGGAGCACAGCCCTGCCCACCCATTGCAGACTGCTGCTTTCTAGAACTCGACGAGAATAAACATGTTGTTTTAAGCCACTGTGTTTGTGGGGATTTATCACCACAGCATGTGGAAGCTGATACAATACTGGTGGCACGAAGGGCCTCCCAGATCTTGAATGGGGCTGGAGCCAGGAGGAGGCCCTATTCTTGAACCCAAGTTCAGACTGTGAGCGGTTCTCCATATGACCTAGGGCAAGTTACTCCCGCTCCCCTGCCCCTCAGTCATCTGTCTGTTTGGGAGGGAGTTGAACCACACCCGTCATTTCCAGATTCTCTAACTCCCAGGCCCTCACATCATCTTTCCTGGTGGGACAGGACCCACAGAGAGTCACCGATTTCCCATTACAAGAAGGGGGCACTTCTACAAACACCAGCAACTGCCCTCCATTCTCCCGTCATTTCCTGAAGGAGTGGACATGGCTACACACCTCAGTACCTAGGCCAGAATGCCAGTGGACACACTGAGCTTTGGGAACCCCTTGACCCACAAACGCTGTTCTCACTTGGTTGCAGGCCACCAAAACCCTCACGGACTTGAAGCAGGACCTCTGGTCAAGGCTTCTGATGGCACCGCCCACCCCGAACCAGGTCCTGACTGGCTTTCTCCTGGCACGGAGAGATGTCAGCCGGTCACAACTCCTCACCCTCCATCAGATTCTGTCACTCCCTCCCAACTGTGGGATCCAGTCAGGGCCCCAATGTTAATAAGTGGAAGCCCATCAAGACCCGATCCCCTGAGTATGGGGGAAGAAGGCGAGCTGAAGACACAGGGCCAAAGTGCTGCGAATGTGTTCCCATGACCTCTGCTAGCCTGAGAGTCTGGAGGCATCACTAGTATCTTCCAGAATCTTCTAGTCATCTTGTCTCCCAAGATTCTTTCCTTAAACTCACCTTAACTTGCCTCCTTGATCTCAGAGGCATTACTTGGTGGCACCGCTGGCTGTGCTAAGCCTTCCGTCTGCTTTTCAGCTGGACACTTTCTGACCCTACGCTAAACGACTCCATGACGTGGTCCGTCCCCTCAGCTTCCACTGTCGGGAAAGCTTTTACTTTCCATCCCCCTTTGGTCTTTAATGGGATCTCAGCTTTGTTCTGACAGCTAGGAAGCTTCCTTCCAGCTGTGTTCTGTGCCGACCAGGAGAAGTGATACAAGTGTCCTCCCGGCGAGGCGATGGTGTGGGGCAAGCCCAGCGTGAGACGGGGGCAGTTTCCCGCGCTGGTTGTCAAAGGCGGTGAACTGGTGGGGACTGGACTGCACTGCCACTGGAACCACGACAGTGGGTGTCTGGCCCCCATACAGGGCTGGGGCTCCTGGAACCCTGGGTCTTCCTCATTTAGCTCAGTGGGTTTAGGGCCTGGCTTACAATGGAGTCGCCTGGCCACCCCCACCCCAAATCAAGTAGATCAAAGTCTCTGGGACCAGGGTGTGTGCATGGGTGACTTTAATATGCAGCCAAAGTTGAGAACCAAGAGCAGAACCTGTCTTCTGAGACGTTCGCCCCCAGTAGACCAGCTAGATGGGCCGACTCTGACGCTGCTGCTCGTTGCCCAGAGTGGGGCTGGGGAGATGGGAAGGGGCTGTTCTGTAACTGAAAAAAGGGGGTTTGTGTCACAGACCAGCCCCCCATTCCCAGGCTGGGTATTTACCCTAGACTTGACTGGCTCTTTCCGTCTCAGTAGAAAGTACCTGGGACACTCTGCTGTGGGGGCTGGGGCGGGGGCATATACTTTCCAGATTACAAACACACCTGTTTATTAACCTGTCTGGTGAACTTAGCGAGCCCTGCCCTTCCCTGGGCCTCTGTCCGGGGACTGGGGCTCAGGGGGGAGCCAGGAAACCCCTCCAGCTTGGCCCCTGCGGACTGCTGGGGCTGGGATCAGGTGGTCTCTTTCCTTGTTGACGGATGCCCTCAGAGAGGGGAGAAGACCCCCAGGATCCTGGACAGCAGGGCGCAGGGCTGGCCAGCCCCCTTTGGGTACCATGCTGCCTCCGGGATGTGAGCTCCGGGGTCCCCAGCTCCCCCAGAAAGTCCGAGACTGGACTGAGGGCCTGGAGGGGAAGTAGGAACTCAAAGGAAGGGTGAGGACTCTGGGGACCCCGGGGGCTGGGGCAGGGAAACTATCTAGGGGCCTGCCCTGGCGCACGCAATGCAGCTCCACGTTCCTCTCTGACATGACCTGTTTGTGGCAGGGACCTTGCTAAGGAAGTGGAGGCCTAACCACCAACAGACACTCATCCCCCCAAGTTCCCTCCCGAAAAGAGCTGCACTCACGCAAATACCAGGGCCTGCCCTCGCTCTGCTTCCTCCCTCTGCAATAATTCAAAGATGTGAGACCAAGGTTATTGCTGGAGTCCCACTGGGACACCTGCTTGGTATTGATGACCTACCTCGGAGGAACATCAAGCCACCCAGTCCCTCTTCCAGGCAGCACCCACTGACCAGTCCCGCAGGGGCCTCTAGTCACATTTGGAATGATTCTCCCAGGCTTTGGGGCTCTTCCTAAGGGACTGTTAGCCCCACAAGGAGAAGGGCCACTCGGTGTCCTACCAGTCACAGATTCAGCTGGCAGGAGAAAGGATAGAGAGTGGAACGCGGGCTCAGGCCGACTGAGTCCAAATCCTGTTTCAGTCCCTCATCAGCCATGGAGCCCCTTGTGATTCATCTTAGAGCAAATGGCACCCCACTGCTCCCCAGATCCCCTCCCAGGTCTGTCTCCTGGCCTCCCTGCCCGTCCACGTGGTCACGTGAGTGGGTCATAGCGGGTGGACCATGAGCGTGCATCTTGAGCTTAATTCCTGTGTCGGGGATTCTGAGAAGTAAGGATGTGCTCTCCCGTGTCTGTTGTCCTCTGTCAGCTGAATGCAGAGGACATTGAGGCCCACGTAGCCGGGGGAGCCCCAAGATGGAAGGAGTCAGGGTCTCTGAAGTTCTACCTCGAGTGGGAAACAGATCTCTGTTGTGGTTGGGCCATTGCGTATTCTGGGCCGTCTGTCATAGCATCTGGAGCTACTCTGAGTAACACTGTCTCCTAGCACTGTTGGGGACATGGAATAAAACATGCAGCAGGGCCTAGCACGGTGTCTGGAACACAGAGAACAGGGGTACTTACTAGATGTTAGCTTCGTTCTTTCTTAATTAGCATTAACTTTTCCCAAATGCATGGATAGACGTGGTCTCGGACCTTTCTTATGACTCTGGATTAATGGCTTAACCTATTTTATAATTATGTTATTGACTAATATGAATTGTATTATACAGATAGTCATTTTATTATGACTCTAAGCTTTGACTCTGTTAGGAACCCACTTTTTTTTTTTTTTTTAAGATTTTTTATTTATTTGAGAGAGCGAGGGAGTGAGCAGGGAGAGTGGCAGAGGAAGAAGCAGACTCCACGCCGAGCAGGGAGCCCAATGTAGGGCTTGATCCCAGGACTCCGGAATCATGACCTGAGCCAAAGGCAGATGTTTAATTGACTAAGCCACCCAGGTGCCCAGGAATCCAGTTTTTAAGATGCCATATCAAATACTCTGTGTTCACAAAGCTGTGGCAGTCAGAAAGTTTTGGGTTGTAAGCGACAGAAAACACTTCAAACTGGCTTAAACAAAATAAGCAGTTGATTGGCAAGTAAAGACACTAATAGGAATGCAGATACTTACAATGTGTATGCAGGTATGGCTGTATCCAGGCACCCAAATGATGCCTCAGAATTCTCTCCCCACTTCTCAGCTCACCTTCCCAGTGGGGGGAAGGTTATCCTGTATGGCCACACCCTGTCAACTCAGCACCCAGCTCAAAAGAAAAGCCTCTCCCCAACATTGCAGTTTAGGGGGTGGGGAATATTTACATTTTACACATCACACATTTGACTGCAGGGACCAAGGCTCTGCCACTACTGTCCTGAAGCAGTTTTACCAAAGTCTCCAGGCCCCTTTCTAAAAACCCAGACCAGAAACTTCCTCTGATTTCTGCCCCTCAGGCCTGCCAGACAGAAAACCAAGTCACAAGAGGACAAGCAGAAGGGACTAGGAAAATTTTAAGCTGGAGAAAGGATGCTTAAAGAGGTCAGGGAAACTGTCTTCAGTCTCTGAAGGGACAGCTGGATTTTGCTCAAGCCGAGGGAACACTTTTTGCAAGTCAGGGCACCCCAGTTCTGGAAGGGCTGTCTTGGGGTGGTAAGCTCTGTCTGAAGTCATGAGGGTGCTCAGCCTGAGGGGACACTGCAGGCAGAGTCAGGACCTTGGGGAGGAACGCGCCTCGCGGTTCTGCCATGGACCTCCTGAGCCCCGGGTTTTCTTCTGCCCAGAGCGGTAACGATAACGCCCTCCAGGCATGGAGATCGGATGACGGTAATTGAGGTGGTGTTTTGCAAACAGTAGCACGCTAAAACAAATATGACCAAGTTCGGTCCAGGAAGCTGCAAGGGCAAAGGGCAGTGGGCGCTCAGGGTCAAGTGCGTGCAATATGCAGACTGTGTGTGTAACCATTAGGGAAGAGTCAAGGCCTCTGAGGCCAAGAAGGGGTGCTGCCTGGGTGCCATGGGTCAGGGCTCTGTAGAGGCTGCTGACCAGAGTCTTCAGGTTCTTACAAAACGCCAGGCTCCCTCTGTAGGGCAATGGATACAGGACTGGAGCAAGCTTATTGCTGAAAGAAGGTGTGATCAGTGCTTTGGGGGGAACGTGAGGGCAGGATAAAGGAGGCGGAGTGCAGGCGCTCGGGTGCTGCGCGTTCACGGACATCCAGGAGAAGCTGGGGTTCCAGCAAGAACAGGAAGTGTGTGAAAAGTCTGAAGCCACGCTTCCCACTGGAGCTGGTCCTGCCCTGGGAGCTTGGTAGCCCTGGTTCCCAGCTGTGGGACTCCCGCACTGGGCTGGAAGAGCAGGAGTGGGTGGGAGCAGAGACTCTTCCTTAGGAGAGTCAGGGAGACTCAGAGAGACCGAGCCACCCTCCCCCCAGGCAGCCCCCAGGCCACCCAAGGTCACCAGGGCTCACCTGGAGTCTCAGGCATGCCAGCAGACCGGCAGACATCATCTTACCAACATCTCAGGAAACACAGACCTGTGTGTGCGTCCCTCTAGCCACTTCCTGTCAGTGGGGCTCCAGGCCAGCCCCTGTCCGCTTTCCTGGGAACATTCTAGGGGGCGGCTGTGGGCTGCAGAGTGGGCAGAAGAGGGTTCTAATCCCCGCTTGACCTTGGGGCTCGGGATCCACCTTTGGGGGCCTTTGTTCCTTCTGGAAATGAGGAAGATGGCAGCTCCTCTTAAGGTGACGGTCAAAAGGGTCACGACCAAGGTGCGGAGCCGGTGCCTGGCTTGTGGGAACTGCTCAGGAATTCCCGGCAGAAATGGGGGTGTGGGCAGGAGGCGATGGGCCCTGAGTGGTTGTAGCGGTTGGACCCTGACCCCAGCGCTGCCATCCTCCCAGTGGGACTGTCGGGAATGTCCCAGGAGATGGTGACGGGACCGGGCTCCTCAGGGAAACGGGAGGCACTGCGGATCATCCCTGTTTGGGGATTGGGAATTTTCCAAGGAGCTTCTCAGCAGCTCCTCATCCTCAGATATGGCCTTCCCTGTCATCCCAGGACTGTTCCTAAAGAGGAGGAAAGTCATCCCATAACTGCTTCCCGCCCTTCCCATGCGGGAGCACCTGCTCAAGAGGATGTGGCAGTGACTCGTGACTTCTGACTAGTGCTGTGGAGTTTATGCAGTGAAGCCACATCTGCTCTCTCAGCTTGCCCTCGGACACCCCCGGGGGTTATGTCTTACTGTACCCATTTTCATAGATGAGAAGACTGAGGCCCACAGAGATCAGGTGCCATCCTTAGGGGTACACAGCTGGCAAAGGCTGAGCCCGGCCTAGCCCAGGTCTTCTGGAACAGGGTGTGTGTGTTCCTGGTGTCTCGACAGGTCTGGTGTATTTCTGTCACTCAGCACCACACCCTTTGGTCGTGTGCCTTTTCCGTGCCCCAAAGCTCCCTGTTTGGATTCTAAGTTACATGGTCTGAAATGAAGGCCATGTTGGTTTCTACTATATCCCCGATGATTTGAAGGGGTTCAGCCTAAGTGGGAAATCAGAGCCCACCTTGTAGAACTGGGGGGGAAGGGGAAGTAGTCAGCTCCCCACTGCCTTCTGCTTCCGGTGGATTGACCCCACTCTAGCTTTCTCTAGCACCAGACGGGCCCTTCCCTGCCTGCTGCCCTCCTGTGCACTCTTCCCTCCCCTACTCCACCCTCCCAGGACTCCCTGCAGCTCTGGCCACCTGCTCCCCCAGGTCTCCAGGAGTCCACACGCAGACACCCCAGTGGATCCCCACTGGGCACTCTCCAGGGACAGCTCTAAAGAGATGGGCGTGCTCCAGCGGATCCTGATGGGCCCCCATCCCTCACCCCGAGGGACCCACCCTCTTCCCCCCACCAACTCTCACCACCGGGGACCCACCTCCACCCACCTCCACCCTCACCACCGGGGACCCATCTTCATCCAGAGGTAGAGCTCCAGGACCCTCAGCCAAGTCGGCCAGACGTTGCCAGGTGCCTCTCCCCTCCCTCCTTGACCCTGAGCGAGCCACATCTCACTCAGGGTACCCATTGCGCTGACGGCCCCTGAGACAGATGTTCTAGATCCAGGGGGTGCTGGGAAAAGGAGCGAAGGAGCCCCTCCAGTTGCAGACCGAGCCGGTTGGGGGTGCAATGGAGCCTGGGACCCTGTCTGTGGTACAAGGTACGTCCCAGATCCAACGAGCAGAGTGTTCGGAGACATGGGTAGGGTCCTGTGGAATGCGTGACTCCTGGCCGGGCTCAGGTAGTGGGCGGACGCGGGGGCGGGTGAGTCACGCATGGCTCTGGGACGGATCCCCAGGAGTGCCCTGGAAAAGTACAAAGCCATTATTTACAGGGCAGCGTGACGCCGGCTTCCTTTGACATCGATTGTCGCTGGGCCGCTGCTGCATACATTTCTGAAAATGCCTCCGGTGGGTGACATTTATCAGATCAAGTGCTTTCGAGTTTTATTCCCCCAATACATGGACAATTCCCTTTGTAGCTAACGTCGCCAGCCCACCCGGGCCTGCGCGGTGAACGATGCGGTCGGAGACGGCGCCGGCGGGGAGAGGGGCGAGCGGGGCGCGGGGAGCAGAGAGCGGGAGCGGCTCGTCCGCTTCAGCCTTCTCCTTCCTAACGGTGCTGTGTTGGTGCAGATGGGGAGAGGTGGCAGGGCCCTGTCCCCGCTGGCGTTGTGCACAGATCTTTGGAGACACTCAGGCCACGGAGGGCCTTCCTGCAACCCGACCCCCGAGCTGGGCTGCAGCCGGGCCGCGGTGGGAAGCGTGAGCAGCAGCCGCCGTCCTGTCCAGCGTCGGAGAACTGCCCCTCCTCGCCAGCCAGAGGGGCTCCACCGTGGGCCAACATGAGGAGTGATCAGCCCTGCGACCCCACCCTCAACTCGTGCTTTCTTGCCACCTGTTGGAGGAAGAACTGCCTGAAGGCATGTGCGGGACCAGCTTGCTGCCCTCCTAGCTCCGGGCACGCTCCCCGAGGGGCACGCTAGGAACGCGTCCTACACTCTTGCTGTGTGCCAGGCCCTGTGCCAGGCTCTCCATGGTCATCCCGTCTACCCCAAGGGATAGACTTTGGTCTCCTCCCTTTTTACGGGCAGGAGTGTTTCCTCACCCAAGGCGACCCATCTGGCATTGGGCAGAGCCGGGGCCATGTCCCCTCCCTCGCCCTCTGTGCTACACCCATGACCTTGACACTGTTGCATCTGCTCTTCCTCCCGGCTTACAGGGGCTGCCCTGCCGGTGGCTCCCTAGGCTGGGCTCGTCCCAGGGTCAACCCTGAACCTCAGGACACACTGAGGGGCCCTTGGCAGAACGCTGGGATAGAGGAAGCCAAGTCTGAGATCCAACTCCCAACATCTCACCTCTGATTTGGGGAGGCATCCCTCTAGAGGCAGGGCACAGAGAGGTCGAGATGGTCTCCCAGGCCTCCGGCTCCTGCTCCCGCTGCTGCGGCATCCTGTGGCATCCTGGGAGAAGCACGAGACCAGTCTCTGGATGGAAGACAGTTCCTTCGGAGCGGCGCGTGGACACCGACAGCCGAGCGCAGTCTCGGTCAGGACGGCCCTGCAGGATGGCCAGAGCGAGGCCACGCACACCCTCGCTCCTCGGCTGCTCCTCTCCAGGCTCTCGGGGCTGCCGGCAGGGGCAGCCATACCCGACGGCGGGTAAAGGAGTGAAGCCCAGACACAAGAGCCCTGCCCGCTGCCCCCTCCACAGAGGGGGCAGCTCTTTCCTCCTGCCTCCCGATGGGCACTGAGTGGGTGAGCGCCATGACGTCTCAGACCTGCGGGGTCATCTGGGTCCACCCTCTCTCTGTGCTTGTGAGGAACTGAGGCTCAGGCAGGCGATGTCCCGGAAATGGAGGCGGAGCCTTCCAGAAGTTTCAGCCATCTTGGATGGATCTCGAGTGTTAACTCACGCACATCTGTGGCTGGGTCAGTGATGCTGGTTCACCTGTCACCCTCCCACGGCGGGCTGCCTTGACGGCGTTGGTTTTCCTAAAGCTCCCTCGTCTCCCTGAGCCCTGAGGCCTGAGAGTCAGCCCCTCCCGTCCCCCCACCGCGCCAGAGGAAGGTCCAAGGGCCTGGACACAAGGAGGCTTGGTGCTAGGCAAGACAGGAAGGAGTGTGACTCCTTACCGTAGGCCCCACAGAGGCCTTGGGGCCAGGTCTTTCCACAGCACCCCCCGAGGGGACAGAAACTGCCCGATGAGACATCTTGGTGCCCCAGATGAGCTGTCCTTTCCAGTTGGCTTCTGTGGAGTCCCCACCAAGTCCCACCTCTGCGGCCCAGCTCCGAGCAAGGTCTCAGGTGACCCTTCAGAAGCGGGGGTTGGTGGGGGGAGCCGGGGGAGGGCACCGGGCCTTCCAGCCCACCCCATCCTGAGGTGCTCAGCCTGCATTTTCAACATCTACTTAATTCTTTTTCAAATGGAAAGAAAAGAAAAAAAAGGCCAAGGGAAGGTCCCAGAAGCTCTAAAAGGTTTTCACTGCTCGGAGCACTTAGGCTGCTGGCTGAGTGGGGAAGTGGCAGGCGTGCTGCGGGGAGGGCACGCAGGGACACTGAGTCACCGGCGGGATTTTCCATCACGCCCTCCTCCCGCCATGGTGTGTGTCCCTGGGAGGGGGTCCCTCCAGACAGAGGTGTCTCTGAGAATCCTGGGGCACCTGCTTCGTTCAGCGCCGATCCCCAGCCACCCACTGCGCGCCCTCCTTCCTGCAGGGGGAGCAAGGGGATCCCAATGCACAGGGGTGAGTCAGAGGTGGCAGAGAGGGGCGGGCACCCCATGCCTAGACTCACCCCAGAGCGGACGAGGCCCTACTGTGTGCTAGCTGCAGGAAGCTTGGAGGGGGGATCCCAGGCAGCAGCACATCCTAACCCCAAGGAGGCCCGCTGTCTCGGGGGGAAAGTAGTTAAAAGAGGCCCAGAGCCCGCACCAAGCCGTAGCCTCCTTGGAGACCCCTTAACTCACTCCCAGGCCTCCCCGTGCCCCTTTCACACCCCAGATGGCTGCCTGGCCCAGCTGAGAACAGTGCACACAACACATTCACTGAGGTGCACCTGAGCTCCATCCCACGGCCGGAGGTGCCCGGAGCAGCACACATGGGGCAGGGCCCCGGGGCCTGCGGCGGGTTGCCTCACCTCCCCGAGCCTCAGTGTCCTCGTGTCAAATACAGCTCCTCCCTGGGGAGTCCATCGGTGCAGCTGGGGCCTGCCTGGCTAGAAGGCCCTAGAAAAGACCACTGCGCTGCATGCACACGCGTACACACATGCGCCATGCGTGTGCACACACACGTCAGCTGGGACACCAGGGCTGAGCAGAGGTCTGGCAGGGAAGAGCACATGAGCAAAACCTGGGCACCTGGGTGCGCACGTCCTGGTGGGAGCGACGGGGACTGAGAGGCCAGCTGGGGGGCCGGGTTCCTGCCTCTGTGGATCCCAGTAAAACCCCTTCACACCACAAGTTTCCTGGGGTGATGGGGGTCCCCAAGCCAGGAGCGTTTCCCAGGAATGGCTGCCTCTTCCCTCATCACTGTCTCCTGTCACGAAAGCCCAGACCGGTATCTGCAGTTCGCCTTTTCCAGAGCCGCAGCCTCGGAGATGAATCGTTATCTGCAAACACTGCCTACTCTTCACGGTCTCGGCAGGGCACCCGCCGCTGCTGCCGGCAGTTCGGAAGGAATGAGGTGGAGGCCAGGAGGGGAAGGCAGCCGCCACCGTGGGCAGGAGGCAGAAGATCCGGTCTGCAGGCCCTGAGCAGGCCGACAACCGCGGCCATGACCGGTGCCTGGACCTTCGGGGCTGTGAGTTGTTAATTCTCACGGCTCCCCCCGGGGTGGGGCGGGACTGGGGTGAGGGGGGCTAGACCGTAGGCGAGCACATCCACGTTCAAGCCTAACTGTCCACGCGAGACCCGCCCCCTCCAAACTCGCCCCGATGACCAGGCAACCTCCTCCCAAGTGTCTTTGCATCATTCAGCGGCCTCTTCTTCGGGTGCGGAGATTTTATAAAGCAGGTCAGCCAAGGGCACTTCTGACTCAACCTTGTATTTCTAAGAAACACTCACATTCATGTGTAGCCCTCCCCAGCCACGGATCGGCCCCACGCCGCTGACCTCCTCCACACTGGGTCACCCCAGCCGGCCCAGCTCAAGCCAGCTGGAGTCTGGAGTAAATGCAGGGACATGCTGTTTCTCCACATTTTTAAAAAAAAGATTTTATTTATCTATTTGAGAGAAAGAGCGCCATGCACACACGCACACACACGTGGGGGAGGGGCAAAAAGAGAGGGAGAAGCAGGCTCTCCGCTGAGCAGGGAGCCGGATGGGGGACTCAATCCCAGGACCCTAAGATCATGACCTGAGCCGAAGGCAGAGGCTTAACCGACTGAGCCTCCCAGATGCCCCTATTCTCTCAATTGTTAAACGGAGTATTTAGTTCTCTGGGGATGTTGGGCTGTGTCCAATGCTGTGACGCATGTATAAGGAGTGACCCTATCCCACCGCACTCTTCCTGATGTGGGATCATGGGGTCTGCAGTTGGATGAAGCTGCGTCTTCGGCTGCTCACACGAGCCTGTTTCTGTGCCTGGTGTCCCCTCCTGCAAATGGGGAGGTGGCAGCAGAGACCTCTCAGGCCTCTCACGGCTCTGGGCCCTTCTGGAGGACACCCCGGCTGGCGCACACCAGCCAGGACTCCTTGCCAGCCGTGGGGCCCCAGCCCGTCCCCGCCCAAAGCCACGAGCCCACCCGCCGCAGAGCCAGGACGTAGATGCCACCCAAAGCATCCGTTGCTGTCCTGCTCTGTGATGGTTGGCTGTTGAGAAAGGGAAGCCCCAAGAAACTGCCTCTGACCTTCGCTAAAATTAGGTCCTAAGTCCCAAGGGGCAACTGAAATGAGGATGAAAAATGAGAAAACGAATTGAGGGCACCGGAGAATGTTAAAAATATGCGTCTATATTAATGGAAGCCAGGAATACAGGCAGGCCCCCCCAGGCCATGAAGCGCTTCCGTGACCATCATCATTACCGTGGTCAGAACGTGCAGGGCCCCAGGGGCCCCGGGGAGCACCTGCTCCTCCAAGCCTCTTGTTCTACCGACAGGGAAGCTGCCCACGGCCGGGCGCGGTGGGGAGGGTTAGCGGGCAAGGACGTGTCCGAGGCTGCGACAGAGCAACCCTAGGCCAGGCAGACATGTAGACCCAGACACGCCCCTGGAGGGAAGGACCCTCGGTCAGCCTCGAAGGGGCAGGATTTGGTGTGGGATGGAGGGTTGCCTCAGCCCCTCCCGGCTACGCAGCGCTTATCACTGGGCCTGGCATGTTATCCGTGCCCAATAAACTTTGCTTGCTGCCTTCATTATTCATATTGATCCGCGGAGTGGAGTGACGTGAAGACAATGCTTGCAGGAAATGACTTCTCCCCAGCGGACTGAGTAGGGAGGGAAAAGCAGGGCTGCACCAGCTGCACCAGGTGGGGAGGTCAGAGAGGCCAAGGGTGTGACGCCTGGGTTCATAGACACAACGGCGACAGATCCAGGATGGGAGCCCCTGTTCCCCCCCCCCCCAAACCCCCCCCCCCCCCGCCGCAGTCTTTCACCCCTGCTGGCCTACAGACCCCACCCTGAGCAGACCCCTCTCCCTGGAGCTCGCCTGGGGCAAAGGGCACTGGTTCACCCAGTCCGCTCTGGGCCTCGGTGTCCTCGTGTCTATTCAATGAGCCCCAAGGAGCCCCACAAGCCTCCAGCTGGAGAACAAGCCCAGGACTGCCTCCCGGGAAAGTTCTGCGGGGCCGGCGCAGCCTTCAGCCTCACGTGATGTCCTCTCCATGGGCTGGGGCCTCGCACGAGGGAAAAGGGAAAACTTTCCTTGTCCTGGTAACTAAACACAGAGACCAGGCGAGGGAGGGCGTGGAGGAGCCCCAGTCCAGCCCTGGCCGGAGAGCACCCAGGACCCCAGCCCCTGCAGGCTCAGACCCACCTGGGAGCCTGGTTCCAGGACCAGAGGTGGGAGGGCGGAGGCAGAGGCTAGAAGAGAAAAGGGGGAAGAACAGGAGGTGGGGGCTCTGCCCCCTCCCCGGGTTCCACCTGACTTGTCTGCGCAATCGGGAGGTGTATGGGGGTGATCTTCCCCGCAAGTGACAAAACTCGGTGCTCACTGATTTCCGTGATAAAGTCTATTTGCTCTGCTGGTCTCTATTTGAAATATTTCATAATACAAACACAAACACGAAAACGAGTGCTGGAGCGATGAACCGCTTCGTGCATCCATCAGGGAGATGTAATGGTGCACCCAGAGAAAGCCCAGGTGTTGTCATTTTCGGGCCTGGTTAGAAGGGTTCTGGCTGTTTCTCCGCAGGTCTCCGGGCTAAGCCAGCAGAACGGGGACGTCCGCTCCCAGGCACCGGGGTGAACGCAACCTCACCTGCTCTCTGGACACAGACGGGCTTTCCCACAACCTGATTTGGGGCAGGACCCTCGTGAGAGGCGTCCCACTGGCCCTGCACGGTCTCCTGGGTGCGGACGAGGCCAATCACAGCCGGGCGAGGCCATGGAGCAGAATAGAGAGCCCAGAAATAAACCTGTCCTTGATGGTCACGGACCGTACAACAAAGCAAGCAAGACGCACAATGGAGAAAAAACAGACTCTTCAGTAAACCGTGTTAAAAAAAAAAAAAAAAAAACCAGACAGCTCCACGCAAAAGAATGAAACTGGTTACACTGTACACAAAAATAAACTCCAGAGGGATCAAAGACCCGAGTGTGAGATCTGAAACCATAAAACTCCTAAAAGCAAACAAAGACAGTAATCTCTGGGACATCGACCTTAGCAACGTAGTGATGGATCTGTGTCCTCAGGCAAGGGAAGCAAAAGCGAAAAGAAACAAGTGGCACTACACCGAAATAAAAAACCTTTGCACAGTGGAGGAACCATCAACAGAACAAAAAGGAAACCTCCTGACTGGGGAGAAGGTATTTGCTAATGAGATGTCTGATAAAAGGTTGCGACCCCCAAAACACAGAGAACTTCTGTAACTCACATAATCCAATTAAAAATGGGCGGAGGCCCTGATTAGGCATTTTCCTAGAGATTATTTATTTATTTATTTATTCGAGAGCGAAAGAAAGCACAAGCAGGGGAAGGGGCAGAGGGAGAAGCAGGCTCCTCGCTGAGCAGGGAGCCCCATGCGGGGCTCGATTCCCCAACCCTGGGATCATGACCTATGTTGAAGGCAGACGCTTAACCGACTGAGCCACCCAGGTGCCCTGAGTAGACATTTTTTCTTTCCAGAGAAAATACACAGATGGCCAACAGACACATAAAAAGATACTCTGCCTTGCTCATCTTTAAAGAAATGCAAATTGAAAACACAATGAGACATCACCCCACCCCTGTCAGAATGGCTAGGCTCAAAAAGACAACCAGCGTTGGTGAAGATGTGGGGAAAAAGGAGCCTTGTCACTTTGGATGGGAATGGAGTTTGGTGTCTCTGCATAGAAGCCTCCAGTGGCATCGGTCCCAGGGCAAACCCCGCCTCGGAACGTTCTGAAAGTCTTGGACCTGGTCTGGCTCTGCCCCTTCCAGCTCCCTCTTCGGTCACCTTGGCTCTTCCTCCTCCTGGACACCCAGAGCTGCCATGTCCTCAGGGCCTGTGCTCAAGCTCTTCCCTCTGACCTCTGGAAGCTGGGCTCTTCCCATCCCCTGAGTCTCAGTGTCACCTCTGTGGAGAGGCTCTCCTCGAAGGAGTCACAAAGCTGGGATACACGGAAGGTTTGGCGGGTTGGGGGGAATAACAAGACATGCGTCTGTTGGACAGAAATGTCCTGGGAGGTCCCATGGGTCCTCTCCCATACCCACCAGTCTTAACTTCTGACCCAACCATCCTGCTTGCCCAGAGCCAAGAAACTCTCACTGTGCAGTCCACGGGGTTCACTCTGAGTCTACTTTCACTCATTCATGTGTGTGTGCATGTGTGTGGCGGCCTGTGCAATGGTGCCCCACATGCAACCGTGTGTAACCACGACCACCATCGAGATCCCCGACGACGCCACCCCTCAAGACTCCCCACGTTGGGCCTTTGGAGTCACGCGCACGTCCTCTCTTTTCCCATCCCGAAGGCACAGCTCTGTTTCCATCTCTGATGACGTTTAGTTCACGACAGCCACAGAGCTGCGACTGGGGTAGGTATCCTCTTGAGATTGGCTGTTTTCCGCTTCCCATCACTTCCTCGCATTCTAGCTGCACTGCTCTGTGTTTCAAGAGTTCATTTCTGTGTGTTGCTGCAAGGATCGAGCTCAGCTTTTTTTTAACCATTAACCCCTTGAAGAACACGGATCATGTCCACTTCAGGGTTACCCTGGATAAAGAAGCATTTCCGGAACAGGCCTCCAACAAACTTGTTGGAATGAAGAAAAGTAGAAGCCGGAGAACACTGTGTGTCTTCATGGTCCCAGGCAAAGGGCTGGCGGGTTGAGCCCGCGTGTTTCCAGTCTCCCCGTGGGAGAGGCGGAAAGATGGTCAGATCTCCCTTGTGTTTGAGGTGGAGCCAGTGAGGTTTGCTGCCGGGGGGAGTGGAGAGCAGAGAGGAATCTTATGATTTTGGCTTAAGAAATAGAGCAGACGGTGGTGCGCCAGGGTTGTCGCTGTGTCTGAGCTGGAGGGCCGGGTGGAGCCGCAGTATTCGCAAGGCAAGGGCGCTCAGGACGGGGTCCTGGACTGTGCACAGCTGGAAGGAGCTGAGGGTTGAAGGCCTGCGCTTGCTGCCGTGGGGTCTGCAAGTCCCAGAGATTCCCCGCTCGCCTCCCATCAGCTTCCCTGCCGCTGCTCCCCTGCATGGAGGGAGGCTCTCAAACTCCAGTGCGCGTGACAGCCCCCCGGGGACATTCGAGCCCCGGCCTCGAGACTCCGATTCGGAAGCCTGCGTGCGGCTCAGGACTCTGCTGGTTTCGCCGGCTCCCACCGTGGGTCTGGTGCAGCGGGCCTGAGCCGAATCTTCCAGATCCCTGCACAGCCTGCAGGGGTCTGTGGGGGAGCGTGGAGTGTGCACGGGCCCCAACACGAGAGCCCCTGTCACGGGGAAGCCCTTGTGTGTTGCGGGGGAGAGCAGGCGGAACTCTTGGAGGGAGATGAGGTCAGTCGTTCGTCCTTAACGGAGAAGGGTGTCACCCTTGAAGGTCTGGAGACGGCAGCCCCCCCCCCCCGGTGAAGGTGACAGCAGGGAATGAGTGGGGGGGTGTTGGGGACATTCCCCTAGAAGGAACTCGGCTCCAGCACAGCCCGTGTTCGGCTGGAACAGAACACACCTTGCACTCCACGATTCAAGCAGGGGACGATGCTGGCACAGCTGCCGCGGGACAGAAGTCTAGGGGGCGCGAGGGGGGTAGGGGGAGGACGCTGTCTAACCCCCGGGGTGAGGGGAGTGGGATCCTCACAGCAGCGGAAACCCCCCTCCCCCCACCTCGAGGAAGGATGCTGCTGCCCTTCCCGAGATCCTCCCTGTGCACTGGTCACTGGCCCCTGGTCGCTGGGGACATGGAGGGAAAAGCAAGGAGGCAGGGGCAGCGGGGGCCGCATGGCTGGCGCAGCCAGATGAAATAGGGGATGCTCAGTTAAATGGGAACTTCAGATAAACCCCAAGTAACTGCTTTGTATTGGTCCCAAATAAGGCACAGTTTTATTTGCTCAATCTGGCTGCCACGTGTGCATAGGACACGAGGGCCTTTTATACTACTCTGCTGAGTGATACTTTCAACTCTGCCCTTTGTTCCGTTAATTAATATTGATGGGGCGCCCATTCGGTGCAAGGACCATTCTAGGGGGAGAGAGGGATTCAGCAGCGAGCAAAGCAGGTGTAAACCCTGCCCTCTTAGCCCTTGCCTTGGAGGAAGGGGACAAGAAAGAAATAGGCAGATAAAAATAGAACGTCAGGTGGTTAAAGGGCTAACTAGAAAAGAAAGAAGATTAATGGAGGAAGGGGAGCTCTGTTGCTAACCTACGTGGGGAAGAAGAAAGTCTACTCTGAGCAGAGACAGGCAAGGAGGCGAGCATGCCTGAGGGAGGCACTGCAGGCAGAAGGACCAGCATGTGCAAAGGCCCTGAGGAGGACATGCTGGGAGACGTACAGGTGCAGAGAGGCTGGAGCAGAGGGAGCAGGGGCTGGTGCTATAGGGAACAAGGTGGGAGCAGGGCCCACGTGGTGTCAGTCACCACGGGGTTTGGTTCTGAGCAAGACGGGAGCTCTAGGAGGCTTTCAGCCTAAGAAGCCCAGGAGCTGCGGTCATGTTCGAAGGCTCACTCCCGCTTTTGATACTGGATCTCATCCAATCCGCACAGCGGCCCTGCACTCACTCTACAGGAGGCAGGGTGAGGGCTCGGTGCTCCTGGGTGCTTGCCGGCCCTGCTTGCTTGCTGATCTCCAGAAGCCGAGGAAGGACAGGACTTAGAGGCAGCACCCATTAGCAGCAGGAAGGAAAGGCTGGTCTGAAAGCTGCTTGCTGGGAGGGGAAAATGTCACTGTCATCCACCCAGGTAACGGGAGGGGAGGGGCTGGGCAGGCTCACGTCCAGCACAGAGAGAGCTGCTGATCGTGCCCTGCATGGGCACCGGCGTCCCCTCTAAGGGCAGCCTGGGGCTCCCAAAGCAAGCGGTTCACCCATGTTCATGACCAGACTCAGGTTCAGGAGCCCCCGTGGCTTCCAGACCCAGGAAGGGGCTCTGCAGTTGCTCTTTGTGTTTTCATGCATTTTTTCCAATCATTTATGTCCCACAGATGTTTTCCGAGGGCCTGGCAGGTGCCAAGGACTCTGCTAGATGGCATACCCAGGATCATTCCAGAAGGCAACAGTAATGGCAAAGCCAAGGACAGGGCAGGCTGACGCAGAGCAGATGAGGGGGTGGAAGATGGGGGAGACCAGAAAGCCCCCCTGAGAAGTGGGCATCTAGGCCAAGGAAGGAGAGCGTGGACAGAGGTGCAGTCCTGTGTCATCTGTAACCCCCAGGTGGGCATCAGATCTCAGTGCCTAGGGACGGCATCTAGTGGGTGTCAGGCTGAACTTGAACCTGGCATTGGGGATGGCAGTCTTCATTCCTATGGACAGCTGGGGTGTGAGTGTCCCAGGAGAGGCAGGGTCATCCTTCAGCAGCCAGCAGAGCCCAGATCTCTGTTGCTCTTTCTGTCCCCAGCTGCATCCATCTGTTTCTGGTCTTGTGTGGCCGGCCTGTGATCCCGGCACCCTAGCTGACCCCAGGGGAATCCCCCCCAGCCTGTGGTCCTGGCATCCCATAATGGCCTTCAGGTGAACACTCTGCCTAATAGGAGCCTTCCTCCCCGTCCGGGACCAACCCTGCATTTTGAACTTATTCCGAAAGGTCTGCTCTCAGGGCTCCTCCCCAGTGGGGGGTGAGGGGCAATCGCAGAGCCCGGATGCCAGATGAGCCCTCCACCCGCCCAGCTCGGTGCGCCTTCAGGTCATGGGTGGGCTCAAGGTGGCCTCTTGACTGCCCCTGGGCCTCCGTTTCCATGCTTGGCAAAGCCAACTCTGCGGTTCCAAGGATGGCTTTCCTCTCCCTGATCTGGCAGGATCACGGCTCCCTGCAAGGTGGTGAGTCATGGCCAGGCCGGTGGGCGAGCCCCGCATCCAGCAGCCACCTACAGACAGCCCTGCTGCCGGCCGTGCTGCGGGCGCCGAGCAGACGCAGAATGATGTGGGGAAATGCCTGTCTTCCTTGAAAAGTCCTTTGGTGGGGAGCTGTTTGCTGGGCTCTGTGTGTATGTGTCTATGTGTGTGTGTGTGGGGGCGTGTGTGGTGTGTATGTGTACGCTGTGTGTGCATATGGGGTGTGTGTGTGTGTGTGTGTGTGAGCGGTATGTGTGTATGCATAGGGGAGTGTGTATGTGCACGTGCACAAGCATGTGGAGATCCTTGTGGACACTTGGCCGGGGGGCCTGTATACACCATCAACACAGCCGCGGTCCCATGGAGCCCTGGGGTGGAGCGGGGTGGGGGTTGTGCTGGTGGAGAGGTTTGGGGCTGGGTGCCCCTGCTCCCGACTTCTGCCCCGACCCCCCACACTCATCATGACCGCCCAGGCAGGAGCCCCCCAAGTTATGCTCTATGTCTGCCCTGTCCCCGCCACCCCCCATCTTGCAACCATTTCTTGACTCTGCTGGATTTCCCCCACCCTTCCCAGACAGCAAGAACAACTGGCAAGTAGCACAGCAGCTGCAAAGAAAGGTGCCCGAGTCAGGGGTTCAGAGGCTTTTCTGCGAAGGGGGCTTCTCCTGGACTTCTTCCATTCTGAAGCTGGAGAGGATGTGGGCTGGGAGCATTCGCTAAATTCTGAGGGCACCATCGGGAGGCTGCTCTGGCAAACAGCATCGGCTTTCTGGAATGTGCGGGAGTCCTGTTAATTTCAGCCCTCCCCTGGGCTCGCCGGTGCCAACCCGGGCCAACCCGGGACATCATTTGCCAAGAAAGAAGTGGAGGCCCAGAGAAAGCAGGCAGCGGGTGGCAGAGTGGGACCCAGGGCCAGGGCTGTGGGAACCCAGACCGGCCCTTACCTCTGTCACCGCCATAGAGCGGGGAGTCTCCTTGGTGACCTTCACCTACGCCACGCCTGGGAGGGCCAACCTGGGAGGGCTGAGGGGGTGGGGGGCTTCCACCAGCTGAGGCCCCCTGACTATCTTTAGCCCACTTTACAGTTGAGAAAATGGAGGTCGAGCCAGCTGAGGGAACTTCGGTGAGGCCGAGAAGCTGAAGAACCAGGAGTCAGTCCAGGGTTGTCTGGCTCCAAGTCTGGCTCCCCTCAAAGTCCTCCAGGCCAGGGGTCCTCAGGGAAGATGGGTTGTGTCGGGGCATGGGGTGGGGTGGGGGGTGTGCTGAAGGCAGAGCCCTCCCGCGGTGGGAGTAGGCAGGGTGGCAGGAGTACCGCGGAGAGGACAGTGTGCAGAGCTGGTCCCGGCTGCTCGGCCCAGAGGAGTGGCCCTCCCAGGGCATCGAGCCGCTACTGCTGGGTGCAGGCGCAGGTCAGAACCATTCCCAGGAGGGACAGAGCCTCCACATATGCTGCTGCGTTGTTTTGCTTCCAAGGAAAAAAAATATTAACCTTTGCCCTAGCCAGCTGAGCGTGTCCCCGGGTAGCTCGTGACTGAGCCCCCCACAGCTCCCCGGTGGCGGGGGGGGGTGGTCACACTGCCGGCTGGAAGCCCCCACCAGGACCCACATCCGGGGACCGGGGCCCACTTTTCCTGCTGAGACCTGGGAGTGTGCTGGAAAGGGAGGGGAGAGGCACGATGGAGGGAGGGCACATCCAGGGTGACCCCCTTTTGATGGCCTTCTTTCACAGGCCTGTGAGGGCTGAGAGTGGGAGGTGGCCCGGCAGGGCACCCCTTTGTCCCCCTGCTGCTGGAGGAGGGGTCTGCTGACCACCCGGGTGGGCCCGTTCCCTGGCAGTCTGGGGAAGGCTTGGGTTAGGGTTGGGGTTAGTTCACTGATTTTAATGTTTGACTCACAGAAAATTTGCCTCCCAGAAACATCCAGAATAATGTTTGACCAGATACCTGGCACCATGGCCCAGCCAAGCGGGCCCACAGAATTGTTGTTATTATTATTATTATCATCATTATTTTGCTCTGATCGAGAGGAGACAGGCCAATAGGACAGGAAGGGAACCTAATGGGTTGGATGCTGAAAATCCCCCGTCCGGTGGGACAGAGTGGGGGGACCCTGAGGCCGGAAAGGAGTGTGAGAAAAGGGGTAGAAAGCCTCGGTGGTAACAGACGCCTTGAGTGGTGCTTCTGGAATTCACCAGCGGTTGTTAACTCTCTGGGGTCTTGTAAGAGTTCCGGGCCAGGGGGGAACCCCAACACCATCTCTTGACTCCCTTGAGGCTGATGCATCCGTGCTCTACTCAGCTGGTCCCCACTCAAGCCTGGACCCCACCCCCTGTCTATGGCACCTGTCATAGGTGACAACCCCTGGCTCCTTCCTTTCCTTGAAGCTGAGGGTAGGGCCAGAGTCCTATATAGGGGTGTCAAGATGGAAGTCGAGACCTGTGGTGTCATTCTGAGAACCTGGGGTGGGGGGCAGTACCGAGACAGGCTCCCTGAACACTGGTGAGTGCAGGCGGGAGGGACCCAGTGGGGAGTGGGCTGCCTGGGGCGCTGGTGATGGCCTGTGGTTCTTAAGGTGGCCCAGCCAGGTGCCCTGGGCCCTGTGAAGAGGCAGAGGAGACCGTCTTGCTCCTTGTCCCTCTCTTGCCCCCGGCACCCTACCCTGAGGGGCCGCTGTCCTTGCCTATACGTTTTGCCCTAGCTCTCCATGCTGTGCCTGGGGCCGCAGGGTCGTCCCAGGTGTGGGGGTCAAGGCCGCCATAGTACCCAGCACTCTGTCTTTCTGTCTTCCCCGGCCCTGGAGCCCTCGCTTGCCTGCTGGTGCCTCTCGAGACTCGCTTTCTGGCCGGTCAGCTCCCAGCCCCCAATCCCAAATACAGCTCTCTGCATTCCAAGGTGAGCCCCCGCACCACCTATGGGAGGCGCAGTTTCCAGGAAGGAACTCAGGGAAGGTTCTGATGCAGGGTCTCTCCCAGGGGTCTGGCTGTGCTCCCTGCCAGGAACTCAGTCTCCTTCATGCCCTCCAGCCCCTACCTGGCCAAGGCAGGGAGCACTGGCAGGGGCTGCTTCCGAGTTCTTCTTCCTCCCGCTGTCATTCCAGCGGCCCAGAGAGAGAACGCGTTCCTGCTAGACTTTTCCTTTTCTGATCGTGTGCAGCATTTGACCGGGGATGGACTGAACCAGGCTCTGGGTTGGAGAATGACTCTGATCACAAAGCTGGGGTTTGTAAATGTGCTGGAGTCTTCCCTGCCCTGGGCCTCCCAGGCTCAGACCCGCAAAACCCAGAGCAGATGGGTCTGTCTGCAGCAGTGAACATGATTGTCCCTTATTGTCACCAGGCCCAGCACCTCCTCCACCCTCGCCACCTTCCCATACCACGTTTGTTACCGGCATCGCTGCCACCAACCGCTTGTTGCGTCTTCTGTTTGGTGGGCACTGCTTTGTACCCTCCTCACACCATATCTTATCAGATATGGCCCCAAGCAACAAACAAGCCAACGCCACAAACAACAGTGACGAGATTATATCCAGGGACACACAATATACCTGGAGCTTTACTGGAGGTTGGTCGCTGGGGGACATGGTGGGTGGACAACGCTGGGAGGGAAGGAGGGAGCTGCGTGAGCCCGCAGGGCCTGAAGGAGGCTGTGGGGGAGGGGAGCCGCCCAGAAGACAAAGTTCTGCTCCAGACACTCTGGGGGGGGGGGGGGGGCTCCTTGTTCTCGCGCCCTGCCTGGGTCTGCCCTCTGCTTGTTTTTGAACCTCACGCAAAAATAGCTCAAGGTTGCACACGGTGTTTCTGTGCCTAGCCCGCGCCCGGAGACACCCAGCAATGTAGCCTCTTAGAATGCCCTGATATATCGGGGGCAGAACACACTGCTCCCTGGTCTGCACACCCGTGAAGGTGAGCTCATTCTTGTGCGCTGTGAGTTCCCGCCCACCTCCCCTTCTTTGTGCTGGGCTGCCACTGTCTCTGGGACCTGCTCCCCACATCCCCTCGGCCAAACGCTTTCAAGAAAAGTCAGGGAGGGGGGTAGCACAGGGGTCTTGTTAAAATAGACACCGGGAGCCAAGCGAACACAGCAGGGGCACAGGAGGAGGGCGAGGGCTGGGCCGGCGAGACACGCCCTTTCCGCAAGGCTCCTCCCTCATTCTGCAGCGGGGGGCCACCACCAGGCAGGCCTCAGGTTAAGGGAGCCCCAGGGAAGGCTGTGGTTCTGGAGCAAAGCATTGCCCTTGAGCTTCTCTGAGCCAGGACGTAGGCATTGATGACCTTGGCTTCCTTATAAGCAGTACCTAATACCTGCCTCCCCATCCCCCCATCTGCCTCCCGGAGCCAGAGGATCAGGTCAAGACAAAGGTGCTTTGCACACTGCAACTCAAACGAGAAACAGGCTGTGTTGTTCTGCATCTGTCTGATAGGAGTTTGTTAGTCAGCTGGAACGAAAAGGAATTTATTTATTTATTTATTCAATAAACATTTGCAGAGTGATATCCCCAGTTGTCTGCGGAAGTCGCCCGCCCAGTGGCCAGGTTGCTAGTACCCCCCCACGCTGTTAGCACAGAAAAAACAGGACTTAACAGCTAAGCTGGTCGGTGATTCCCATTTCTTAAACCACCAGAAAAAAAAGCAAACCCCTGTCAGGCTGGAACCAGAGGTCCCCTCCAAGATCACGTACCGGGGAGCACAAAGCCAGTCCATAGGTGGATCTGTTCCCAAGGGCCTCCCCCCCAGAGCTCCAAGCCTGCCACGACGGCCTGGGGCAATCAGAGCTCATGCCCAGTGATGCGCCCATTGTGCTGAGTGAGGTGACAGCCTTTGCATGACTGGAGCCATCCCGAGGGGCATCTAAGGGCAACAGGGGAGCCGAGGTGTCCCAGAATTCCACCCCCCCAAATGCGGTGGGCGCTCTCTGCCTCAGCTTACTCAACATCACCTAGGTACATCACCTCAGAGATGTCCTGGACAAATACAAGTTCACTTCCGAATTGCAGGGCACAGCCGCTCTCCAGAAGGACGGTTAATGCCCATTGTTCAGGGCACAGCTCGACTGCCCAGCGCCCAGGAGTGGGGTGTGCCATGTTGGGAAGGGGGTGATTAAAACCTTATTGCTCTATTAGCTTTCCCTCTGGCAGGCCCAGGGCCGTACTTTGGAGACAGGTGAATTAAGCTAAGTCACTGTCCTCGAGAAGCTAAGGACATAGGGAGACAAGAAATGTCCGGGGCACCTGGGTGGCTCAGTTCGTTTTAAGTGTCCACCTCTTGCTTTTGGCTCAGGTCATGATCTCAAGGTGGTGAGATCAAGCCCTGAGTCATGCTCTACACTCCGCGTGGACCTGCTTGAGATCCTCTCTCTCTCCCTCTCCCTTGACCCCCTCCCTCCTCTCTCAAATAAATGAATAGATCTTAAAAAAAAAAAAAAAGAACCAGGAGCCTTTTGGTTGCCTATGGAAGAAATCTAGACCATTCCAAAAGGAATCATCTTTGGCCCACATGGCTACGGAGTGCAGGGGTGAGGCAGGCCTTAAATGATTCTGTCTGGGCTCTCACTGTCTCCTCCACGCCTCTATCCTGTTTATCTCGGCTGCCCTGGGCACATTAGCCTGATGCCCTCCTGCTTCAAATGGGCCCCAGACTTAGGAGGAAAGAGAACTGCTCTTTCCTCTTTCGGTTTGCTAATTGAACTAAACTAAAAAGAGAGAAGAACGCTCCCTTTCAGCAAACATATGGACGGACACCTCCTAAGGAGGTTATATAGAGAGCTTGGGTCCTAAGCAGATGTTCACAAATTTCAGGGGCTGCAGTTTGGCTGGGGTTAGCTGATCCAGGCTGGGCTCTCTTCGGTCTTTGCATTCAGCTTTGCCCCTGCGTTGTGGGCGCAGGCTCGCTCCCCGTGCATCTGCTCTGGCGGGGCTGAGGGCGCAGCGCCCGGACAAGCTCTTCTCATGCTGATGGGAGGGGAAGTGCAAAGCTTGAGCAGAAACACTCAAGGCCTCAAGCCAACACTCAGAACTGGCACCTTCTCTCTCCCTCTTAGTCCTGGGGTGCCGTGGTCATCAGGGGTCCCTCTTCCCCTTGTTCAGGTTGATGGTGTGAGGAGGTGGGGCCTTTGGGATGTGCTGAGGTCCTGAAGGTTGGGATCAGCGCCCTGATAAAGGAGACCTTGGAGAGCTCCCTCCCGTGATCCCTGTGAGGGTCTGGAGGAAAGCTGGCCATCCAAGAACAAGGCGGCTGCCCCCCACCAACACCCAAGTCTGCTGGTGCCTTGACCCTGGATGTCCAAGCCTCCAGAAAGGTGAGAAATAAATTTCTGTTGTTTAGAAGCCACCCAGACTGTGGTATTTGTACTATAGCAGCTCAAATGGACCATGGCCAAACCCGAAAGATGAATGGGAGAAGGGACACTTCAGTGTCATGTGGCCAAAGTTCTGACTGCAGGAAAGGTGAAGGGTCGAGCCAATCACACCTGGACCACAGTTATGATGGGCCTGACGGGTGCACGACATCATGCTGTCATGGGTCAGGTCCCGGCCAGGTGCCTGGATCGAGGGCCCCCCAGAACCCCAGAACCTAGGGAGAGGGTGGACAGCTCCCCAACTGGACAAGGGTGCTGGGCACCCACGCACGTCCCCTCCACTCAGGAAAGCAGGTCATGGCCTCCATGGGACAGAGCGGGCGTGAAACCAGAATGGAAGGGAGCCTGGAGGGGCTGGGGAAGCCCTTCAGGAGTGAGACCCCCAAACTGAGGCTTGAGTGCGGGCGGAGGGCCATAGGAGCAGGGGAGCCAAGCATGAAGGGGACAGCCATGCTGGGAGAGTGTTTGGAACCCGGGTGGCATGTGAGTGGCAACAGTGGGGGTGGGGAGGCGGGCAGTGGGCAGACCACAGAAGGGCCACGGCCAGGAGCAGGGGCTTGGAGTTGGTCCCGAAGGCAATGGAAATCCCTGTGGGAATTTAAGGGAGGGCATGACTTGATCAGCCCAGTGTGCGGGAGGTGATGCGGGCGGCAGCAGGAGGGTACATGGGGTGGGTCCTGCAGACCGGTGAGGGGACGAGAGACGCGGAGACCGGAAAAACAGAGAGAGTCCATCCAGAGACACCCGGCACGTCGATGGCCCAGAATCAGCTTCTCTCCTATGGGAGATAAAGGAGGTGGGGTGGGGGGTGCCGTGATGCTAGGTACGCCAGGCGGGGACATGCTCTGCTCTAGCCGAGGACCTCGGCGCCTCAGGAGCTCGGCACAGAAATCTCTGTCGCTCAAGCGATAGTCGGATCTGGGTGTCCGGGGGGAGGGGTGGGGGCAGCTCTCCCAGGCAGCTAGAGGTAAGCAGAGACCCGGGACCCAGGCGTCTTCCATCTTGTAGGGCTACCCTTTTGCCACGAGGCTCCCGAGGTCACCCTGCAGGCTGCCTCCCCTCCAGCCCACTAGGAGGGAAGAGAACAGAGGGCGAGCACAAGAAGGTGGTGCTCGAGAGAGCCGTAAGTCACATCCGCCATCCACCCCAATCCCTGAGAGGCCTGATGGACGTGTACGCAGGTATCTAATCGAATGCACTGCCACGGAGGGGCCCAGAGGGCAGGTGGGCGATCTGGGGGAGGAAGACCTCCGTGGGGGCTCTGAACAGAGGAAGGAGGAAGGAGTTCCTACCGGAGCCGGAGTCCAGGGAACACCATCTTGATTCTGGGGACAATGGGGGGTCATTGCAGATCTTTGAGCCCGGGAGTGACCTACGTAGACTGCTTTGAAAGGAAGGCCACCCCTGGGGCCCCCCACGGGGAAGGGAAGCTGGGGGGTCTAGGGGCCTGGGGTCAGGTTCAATGAGTGTTCTCTGAGCCCGTGACCCAGGGAGGGGTTTGGTTCTTGTTAATCTGCATGGAAGCTTATTCCTTTTCTTGAAGCTATTTTTGTTTCCTGATTAAAGCCAAATCCACTGAGAAAATTTTTGTTAGGAGAAAGCCTCAGACATTAGAATCGGGAGAGAGGAGGGTTGATCTGGACCCAAGTTAATGGAGGTTTTCTGTTTTAGGTTTCTTTATAGCTTCTGCAAAATGCGTGACTGCTAATGTTTTAGCTTTCAGTGAAAGCAGAGACTGGGGATAAAAAAAAAAATCAGGAAATTAATCTGCTTTTTCTCTAATTGAGACCTAACCTATTTTCCCTTTCATTTTCTTTCCCTCATTTGTCATATACTTCCTTGATTCTATTTTCAGAGTCTCTTGTTGGTGCGTTACAAACCCTTCCTGAAGCCAGGCTCCCCGTCCCTACATTTGTGCTTCGTGTCCTCACTCCCTTGTGACCTGATTCTGAAACCTGAGGATTGTCAGGTGCTTTCCGGGGTGGGAGGGGAGGGGTGGGGGAGGGGAGGCCATAGCTTCCCAGCGAGCGTCCCCTGCCCCTCCCAGTCCACCAGCACCACCTGCTCCAAAGGCAGGCGACACCCTCGCCCTTGTTGGAGAACCCTTGGCTTTCTCCTTACCTGGTGCTTTTTTGGTTACGTCTTCTGCATGTCATCTTGGTCCATACGTTCTTTTTTTTTTTTTTTTTAAGATTTTATTTATTTATTTGAGGGAGAGCGCAAGTGAGTACAAGCAGGGGGAGAGACAGAGGCAGAGGGAGAAGCAAGCTCCATGCTGAGCAGAGACCCCGATGAGGGACTTGATCCCAGGACGCTGGGATCATGACCTGAGCCGAAGGCAATGGCTTAACCATCTGAGCGAGCCAGGCGCCCCTGGTCCATACGTTCTTAAGCTCAGTGGCGTCCCGGGTGGGGCCCTTGGCTCTGGTTGGTCATGGCTTCTGACACCTGAGAATAACTTCAACATGGATAATGTACTTGTCTCCCACAGGAGCTTAAAACCGTGCACGTTCAAGAGGATGAGAACACAAGCTCCAGACGGGCGAGAATATTTGCAAAAAACATACTTGATAAAGGGCTGTTACCCCAAATATACAAAAACCCTTAAGGCTCATCAATAAACAAATAACCTGATTTTTTGATAAATGGGCTAAAGACCTCAACAGACATCCCACCAAAGAAGACACGCAGATAGCAAATAAGCAGATGAAAAATGCTTCCCCGTCATCCGTCTTGAGTGAATCGCAAACGATAACCACAACAAGACAGCAGTTCGCATCTCGTGGATCGGCTAAAGGGCAGAGCTCCGCCAACACCAAATGCTGGCGAGGCGGGGGAGCGACAGGAACGCTCGCTCACTGCGGGCGGGAACGCAGAAGGGGCTGCCACTTTGGAAGACTGTTTGGGGATTTCTTACAAAACTGAACATGCTCTTACTGTATGATCCAGCAGTCGTGCTCCTTGGTGTTTCCCCAAAGGAGCTGAAAGCCACTGTCTACACAAAAACCTGCACACCGATGTGTGCAG
The DNA here is from genome assembly GCF_022355385.1 of Mustela nigripes. Taxonomy (NCBI): domain Eukaryota; kingdom Metazoa; phylum Chordata; class Mammalia; order Carnivora; family Mustelidae; genus Mustela; species Mustela nigripes. The sequence goes on from NC_081563.1 coordinate 6,845,085, forward strand.
CAGCTTTGCTCCTCATCACCAGCATTTGGGAAGCACCCAAGACGTCCTTTAGCCTGTGAGTGGATAAAACGAGGTCGTCCAGACCATGGACTATTATGCAGCACTAAAGGGAAATAAACTATCAAACCATGACAAGACACAGGGGAAACTTACATGTCTGGTCCTGAGTGAGATATTCCAGTCTGGAAAAGCTGTAGACTGTATGATTTCAGCTACATGACATTCTAAAAAAGGCAAAACTCCAGAGTCAATAAGAAGAGCAGTGGTTGGCAGAGGTTATGGAGGGGGGAGGGGAGGGATGATCAGCAGAGCACGGAGCGTTTTTAGGGCTGGGAAACTACTCTGTGTCTATGATCAGGGTGTTCACATGCAACGGTGTATATGCCCAAACCTCTAGAACGTCCTACACTAAGACCAGACTGTGATGTCAGCCGTGGACTTTGGGTGACACTGCCGATGACAAGTCACTGTAGGGTCGCCAACCATAACAAACGTTGCGCTCTGGAGGGGGCTGTTGATAACGGGGAGGCTGTGTCTATGCGGGGCAAGGGGTAGAGGGGAACTCTCTGTACTGTCCTCCTGATGGTGCTGTGAACCTAAAACTGTTCTAAAAAATAAAGTACCTCCAAACCCCAAACACCGCATGTTAATTCCTTTACCGTTCTGGAAGTTGCAGTCCAAAGTCAGGTTCTCAGAGCTAAAACCCAGGTGCTGGTGGGGCTCCCGGGGAGAGTCTGTCTCCTCGCCTTTCGGTTCTCGGCGGCTCCATTCTTGTCTCCCAGCCCTTCCCGCCACCTTCAAGAGCAGCTGGGGAGCATCTCCAGATCTTTCTCCACCTCATCTTCTCCCCACTTTCTCCTCTCTGGGAGTTTCTTCTGCCTCCCCCTCCTAAGGCCGCCCGGGGATGTGTTTAGGACCCACTCTGATTACCCAGGATAAAAGTCCCATCTCAAGAACTTCAGCCACACCTGCGAAGACCCTTTCTCATACCAGGGAACATTCACAGATTCCTGGGATTAGGACACGAGTGCCTTCGGGGGCTGTGACCCAGCTGACTGCAGGCAGACAGGGGCCCTGAGCCACACACGACCCTGACAGGAGGCCCGGCAGCCCAGAGTCCCTCCCTGCGGCAAGAACAGCCCTGCCCCTGGTCCCTGCCCCATGCAGTTACTCCCTGGGGTCGGCTTAAGGCTGACCACCCCCAGGACCCCACTCTCCCCTTCCCAGTTCTGGCGGATCTGAGTCTGGTCAAGAGTTTCAGGGTTGGGTGGGACCTTGGGATGATTCCCCTTCTGACCACAGGGGACACTAAGAAGCTCATGGCCGGGAGGGCCAGTCAGTGGGAGGGCAGACTCGACCCCCGGGACCCGTGTGCCCTGTCTGAGGCTCTTCACTCACACCTGCAAGTCCAAGTCCAAATGCAGATGGAACTTCTCTGGAGAAGGCTGCCCCAACCCCTGGACCCAATGCCAGAGGGGCTGGCCTCTGTATGGTCCTTTGTCGCTGTAACCCTAGGTCATGAGGCTTGTACCCCTAGGTCACCTGCTCTGGAGGAGGAATTCAGCTCACCTCCTTGGCAGATGTCCTGCTCTGATTCTGCTGACTCCTCCCCACCTCCTCTGAGCTCCCAGGAAGGTGGTCCTAGGGGCTCCTGGTGTTCTGCGGTCCGCGGGATGGGGGAGGGGGTGTGTTCTTCAACACGAGTAATGGGCTGCCCTGTGGCCAGCTTGGGCCCTCGCTCTCCAAGGAAAGGGTCCAGGGTGGAATTTGCTGACTCAGGACCAACCTTGGTTTCCCCCGGGGAACTTGTTTGTGTCTCCTGGGGCTCAGGGTTCTTTCTTGTACCATGAGGGTAAGCTCTTGAGTTCGTCCCGTTGAGTGCCGGTTCCCGAAGCCCCGAGACTGGCTAGTTTTCAACTTGACCAAGCCCAGGGCAACGATGAGGTCTTGGTTGGTTTTCAGTTTTTGTTTTACATCTTTTTTTTTTTTTTTTTTTTTTAAGATTTTACTTATTTATTTGAGAGAGAGAAAAAGCGCATGGAAGGGGAGGTGTGGAGGGAGAAGGACGAGCAGACTCTGCGCTGAGCACAGAGCCCGACACGGGGTGCGATCCCACGACCCTAAGATCATGACCAGAGCCGAAATCAAGAGTCAGACACTCAACCAACTGGGCCACCCAGGTGCCCCGAGGTCTTGCTTTTTCTTTTTTAAGGTTTTGTTTATTTATTTGAGAGATTGTGTGTGCAAGTGGGGCGTGGAGGGAGAAGCAGACCCCCCACTGAGCAGGGAGCCCAACATGGGGCTCTATCCCAGGACCCTAAAATCATGAACTGAGCCAAATCCAGAAGCTTAATTGGCTGAGCCACCCAGGAGCCGCGCTCCCCGCCCCCGACCTCCCACCCCTGCCCCGAAGTCTTGGTTTTTAAAGACTTTACAAAGTGGCTCACAAACTTTTTTCTGCAGAGCGCCTGGTGGCAGAAGTCTGAGAATGAGTGGTCTGGAGGGTGAAGGTCTTAGGGTATCCCAGGGGGCCTGCCTATAAACCAGAAATGTTCTTGAAGATTCCCGGTTCTAAACCAAAACACACAAACATAGTTATTTTTCATTCACTTCCATAAAACATCTATGTTTGTTTGAACATAAAAGTTACGCTTTCCTTCCCAGTCTGTGAGCAGGGAATGCCCCAGGAGAGCCCAGCACCAAAGCAGGTGCCTCGTGCACTCTCAAAGCCCACCCTCTGAGGCACTCACACCTCAGTTTGAAAAGCCCAGGTTTCGCAGATAAGGGGTTCTTTGTAAAAACAAACACACAAAATAAAACAAATGACAAACAGAAAAAAAAAAAAAAAAGAGGGAAAGACCTTTATTGACTTGGCCCCACAAGTGAGTCATTTACATGGGGTTTTTAGGAACTATTCCAGGATTGTGGTAGAAAAATACACAGGTTCTATTCTGTGCCTCACATCTCCTCCCCACTCTGAGACCTGCCTGGAGTGAGAATGAGGACCCACACCCACAAGGCAGGCTCCCCCTCTCTTTGCCTGTTCCCAGCAGTTTGGAATGACGGAGAAGGCTGCCCTAATCTCTGGCTTTGTTCTCTTCACCTTTCTCGAAGTCCTGTGAACTTTCTAGAATTTTCTGACTCACAGCTGGCATCTCCACGAGGACACCCCCAAGGAGCTGCCCCAGTCCCCCCAAAGGCCTCCAGACGGTCCTTGGCCCCTGAGGCTTGTTCCCCTTGGTCCCGGTAGCCTTCCTCGTGTCCCCCTCCTCTGGAGGAAGAATTCAGCTCACCCCCTCTGCAGACAGCCTGCCCGATTTGGTGAGAATTCCTGAGCGTTCTGGCTGCCTTAGCTGTGAGCGCCCAGTGGGCTAGTGTAGGAAAGTCCGCACGAGTCCGTGAGGGCCCCGGGTCTCAGTCCAGATTAAAACTTTACTCGGCAGCTCAGTCACTTCGCTGCTCCTTCCCCTGCCCACCGCCTGGTGAATTTAAAATATTCAGTTCCACAGCCCTGTCTTCGGTGCCCTGCACTGCGATGGGTCCTGGCCCGGGGGCCCCGGAGAGAACAAGCGGGACAATCCCCCGGAGCTGTAAACAGGTGCGGAGCTGTGCCCAGCGCGGGCGGGGGGGGGGGGGGGGGGGGGGGGGTTGGCGCCATCGAGGGGCACCTCTGACCAGAGGACGTCCCTGGAGGCTACCCTGGGGCCATGTTCCCCCCAAGCTGCCTTTCCTCATGAGGATCTCCAGATACCACCTCTTGTGTGGAGCGAGCTCCCTGCCTGCTGGCATCGTACGCCCCACAGCAGCTGCCCTGCGATTCCCCCTCACCACTCCCCCAGCTCTGCCCTCTGTCTGCTCCCAGGAATGGGCCCTTGCAAGCTAAGGTTTCCCTAGCTGGCGGGGCAGAACCTGCCAGTCCCCTTTCTCCGACAGCTGGGGGTTGGCTGCGGGCCGAGTCTCGGCTTGGGAAACGAGGCTATAAAAATGGAAAAGATACCCTCCCTCCCCGCAGGTGCCCGCAGCCAGGTGGGGAGGCAGACCTGTGGGCAAACAGGGCGACAGCTTGTCCCCAGACAAGTACACAGGCCGTGGAAGGAAGAGACGAGACCCACCCGGCGTGCCCCAGGAGGCGGTGAGCCAAGGCAGGGCTGGAGTGTTCCTCCTGCAGCCTGCGGGTTGGCCTCACCCCTGCCCCATGCCCCTGCCTCAGCCCCAGCCTTCAATCACTTTCTGTTCCAGCCAGTGTAGGCTGGGCCCCTTGTGCTGGGAGCCATCTGGAGAGGCCCCCCTATCAGTGATCATTATGATCCAGCGTCCCCGACTGTAAGAGGCCACATACTAAAAGATGTACCTGCAATGGCAAAAGAGTGTAGGGGGAGGGACACCCCAAATGTAGCTGGATCGGGATCAGTTACGAATAGTGTCCCATCACGGCACAGGCAGGGGACGCGGCTCAGAAGCGACGAGATGTGCTGAAGGAAGATGAGGTAGGAAGCAAACCACACCAGAGATGGTAGTGCAGTGGTTCTCAAAGTTTGGTCCAGGGGCACCCCTGCAGAACCCCAAGACTGGCTCAGAGAAAACTAGTCCGATAAAAATAATAAGACATTAATTGCTTTTTATTGTTCTTGTTCTGTCACGAATGTGCAGTGGAGTTTAAACACAGAGTCCTCTATCAAGCCAAACATCAAAGGTATTTGCAAAAATGTAAAAGCATGATATTTTTCTCACTAAATTTGAAAATACAGGTTTTTAAAATTTTTTTTAATTTTTATTTTTTAAAAAGGTTTTGTTTATTTATTTGATGGAGAGAGAGAGAGATCACAAGTAGGCAGAGAGGCAGACAGAGAGAGAAGGCTCCCCACTGAGCAGAGAGCCCGACGCAGGACTTGATCCCAGGACCCTGAGACCATGACCTGAGCCAAAAGTAGAGGCTTAACCTGCTGAGCCACGTAGGTGCTCCCCCCTTTTTTCATTTGAAATGTTATTATGCTAGCATGGAGTGGACCTATTTTAAAGTGAATCAATAAGAAGTATTGCTGAAATTGTTGTTTTAATTCCTAACCCAGTAACTATCAGTAAATATAACTCTGCTACACAAAGTAGCTTTTGGGTCCTCGGTCATTTTTCAGAACGCAGAGGGGGTCCTGAGACTGCTGGTCTAGAGCCGGCCCTAAAATGAAATCTATTAAGATGTAACATGGGGGCAGGAGAGATGACTCTGAACTTGAAGCAGGAGACAAGGGCTTATGGGCTCTGCACACTTCATCTCTCTGCCCGTCCTTCTCCTCCTGTGCCCGGGATGGTAATTCCACTCCACACCCAGTGTGTGTGTGTGTGTGTGTGTGTGTGTGTGTGTCTGTGTGTGTGTCTGTGTGTGTGTGTCTGTGTGTGTGTGTCCCCATGGAGTGACTTGGCTTCAAGCTGAAATTCTGTGCAAATAATGACTTTACCACCTTTCCTGTTGTTCCTTGTCTTCTCAGGGTATTGGGAGGGCATGTGGCCAACAAGAAGTCCAACTATGGAAGCCATGTAAGTGGCAAACGGGGGGTGGTTTCTTTCTGTTTCTCTCTCTCTCTCTCACTCACTCACACACACACACACACACATGCGTGTGTGTGCGCGCATGCGCACGCACACACCTGCTGTGGGAGGTTGCTCAGGGACTGGCCTGTTTTGGGCAGATGAGCCAGGTCTTCTGGCTTTAAGAGCCAGGGAGAGCAGGCACGTTACCAGGAACAGCGCTGGCCACTAGGGTCACCTTGGGCATCTTTTTCTTCTGCCATAGCCTCAGTTGGCCAGCCGTGAAGTTTGAGGGTCAGAGTCTCCTCTGGGAGAGGGACTTCTCCAAGGGGAAGGTGCCCAGGGACCAAGCCCATAAGGGCTGCCTGGCTGCACCTGGCAAACGGGCCAAGGGCATCAGCCGGGCCCCGGAGCCATGCCAGCTGGCCTGCCTGGTGCCAATCCCCTTTCCTGGGCCAACACAGGAGCCTTATCAGGTGGCCCTGCCCAAGACACCCTATCTAGAGCTGGCAGACCTGGCGTCTTGAGCTGAATGGGCAGCGTGTGTGTGTATGAGTGAGTGTGTGTGTATGTGTGTGTATGTGCGTGTGTGTGAGAGTGTGTGTGTGTGTACGCACACGCACATGCTCACATGCGTGCTCTGCCTGTTTACACCAGAAGGACGTTTCTAATCGGCTCCTCCTTGACCTCAGGAAAACGCAGAGCCAGAGGTTTCCCCCCACATCAACTCCTGCCCCAGAGAGACAGCTTGCCCCTGAGCCACTGCGCAGGGTGGAGGTAGGGAGGTGCTGTCTTAGACCCCTGAGTGCCAGGCAGGGGGTGCGGGCTACAGGGGTTGGGACCATGCTCCCCTACAAGAAAGAGGTTCTGAGGGACACCTGGGTGGCTCTGTCCATTAAGCCTCCAACTCAGTTTCGGCTCAGGTCATGATCTCAGGTTTGTCTGAGGGAGTCTGCTTGAAGATTTCTTCCTTGGACCCTCTCCTAACCTGTGCTCTCTCTCTCCCTCTCTCACTCTCAAATACATAAATTTTTAAAGAAAAAAAAATGTTTTGAACCCAAAGAATACAAAAAACCCTAATTCAGGGGTGCCTGGGTGGCTCAGTTGGTTAAATGTTAGTTAAATGTCTGCCTTCAGCTCAGGTCATGATCCCAGGGTCTTGGAATCAAGCCCCACATCAGGGTCCCTGGTCAGTGGGGAGCCTGCTTCTCCCTCTCCCCCTGCCCACCCCCCACTCATGCACTCTTGCTCGCTCGCTATCGCACTCTCTCTCTCTCAAATAAATAAATAAATAAATAACCACACTAACTCAAAGGGACCCTGCAGCCCATGTTTATAGCAGTATTACCTACAATAGCCAAGACAGAGAAGCCACCCCAGTGTCCATCAACCTACGAGTGGTTAAAGAAGACGCAGTGTAGACACGCAATGGAATATTATTCAGCCGTTAAAAAGAGAACAGAAACTTGCTGTTTGCAACAACATGGACAGAGCTAGAAAATGCAAGGCCAAGTGAACCATCTGAGACAGAGAAACAGCACCTGATTTCACTCGTGTGGGGTTTAAGAAACAAAAGGATAAGCAAAGGGAAAAACTGAGGGAGTCAAAGCAAGAAACAGACTTTTAATTATAGAGAACAATCTGAGGGCTACAGGAGGGGAGGGGCGTGGGGACGGCGGGGGAAGGAGGGGGCGGGGAGGAAGGGGGGCCCTGGTCCCGGTGAGCGCTGGGGGAAGTACAAAGGGTAGCATTACTATGTTGTACGCTGGAAACTAACACCATATTCTACGTTAACTAAGTGGAATCAACATAAGAACTTGGGAAAAAAGAGGTTTCAAGCACACACCCTGCTGTGTACACCTTCGTTCAGCTTTGTATTATACACAAGTGTTCTGTACTGTGTTGCATAAATTACGAAACATTCCCCAAAGAGAAATTTTAAAGGGCGAATCCAATCCCACAGCGAGACTTTATTTTGTCACTTGGGTTGTTCCGTACCCACACCCCAGGTGCGTCTACCCCCCGACTTGGGACCTTTGGAGGTCTCCAGCCTTGGGGGACCCGAGCCTGTTCTACTCAGGCTGTGCCTCCCCCTGGCAGCATAGCCCTTCCCAGGCCCAGATCCGGGCTGAGGCTGGCATCGCGTCAGGAAGGCCCGGCCCCTGCAGGTGCGCCCAGCCCGCGGTGCGTTCCCACCTGCTGCCCGAAGCTCGCCGTCGCGCCCACGGTCAGCCTCTGCCCTGCCCTGTGTCAGAAGCACAGTGAGACCCTAAATGAGCAGAGGCTGAGCCAATCTGTAGGACTCTGAACCCATTCTCGGCATGTGTGTGCACTCTGTGCGTGTGTGTGTGTACGCGCGTGTGTGTGTGCGTGTGTGTGAGCCTGTACCCTCCCTCTGCTTCCTGCCAGTGCTTCCGTTGCGAGGTGTAGCTCCTGAGACGGATCGCTTATAACCCGCCTTTTCCTTCCCAGAGACTGGAGTCCAACACCCGCAGCCAAGCTGGCAAGAGGAGAAAAACCGAAGTTTCTTTGGAAGGGTGACAGACACCGTCGCATGGGGCCGGACTCCCTACGCGCGGCCAGGCAGACCGCCTCCGGAGAGGCAGCTACACACACACCCAAACGCACACACACACACACACACACACGCACACATACACGCACAGAGTGCACACACACACCCCTCCCTGCTTTACTCATTTTCCTTCAGACTATCTGGCCAATTCATATTTTCCTCAAGTCCTGGTGACCTCACCACGTCTTTATCGCTCCTGTGGTCGGGGCTGGGTTAAAATGTTTTTCCAACTTCCTTTTACTCTTTCCAGCTGATTTAACTTTCCACGCTCGAGGCCAAACTACGCACCGGCTACCCCCGTGAGCAGCGGCGGTACTGGTTCACGCCGTGGTGCAAGGTGCCGGGGTCCGAGGGGGGGCCCCCTCCCCACACGCTCTCCACGCAGGTGAGAAGCAAAGTCCTGAGGAGGCAGAGGCAGAGCTGGGTGGGGGGGACCCAGGGCCTGTTCTAAAACAAGGAGGGCTTCTCCTGCTTGAGCCCATGTTTCATGCTGATGGCTGAGACCCACCTCCCCCGCTGGTCACACAGACCACGTCTCCCCACCTCCACCCTCTGTCTGCCCGGAAAACTCCTACCCATCCGTCAGGACCCTGCTGGGGCAGTGCCGGCTTTGAAGCCCACTCAGACCTCCCGGGATGGACCTGATGCTCTTCCCTCCTGTGAGGGTTGAATTCTGTTCCCTCCAAATTCATACAGCGAAGCCCTAACCCTTCTCAGAACTCCGGTGCACCGGATTGGGCCTTGAAAGAGGTAATTAGGGTAAAATGAGGTCACACGAGTGGGCTCTGATCCTAGGAGACTAGTGTCCTTATAAGAGGAGTTTAGGACACAGAGAACACAGAGGGAGGGCCGTGTGCAGAACAGGGAGAGGAGGGCAGGCTGTGAGCCCAGGAGAGAGGCCTCAGGGAAACTAGCCCTGCTGACACCTTGACCTTGAACTTCCTGCCTCCAAGACTGTGAGAAAATAAATGTCTGTTGTTAAAGCAGCCCACCTCCCCCACCCCTGCTGCGGTATTTTGTTATGGAGGCCCCAGGCAAACTAATACCCTCCCTTGGCTTCCCTGGGCTTCCCTCCGTGCTTCCCTCTGCCCCACCCCCGGGAGCACCTGGGGGAGACACTCTCTGTGCCTCTGATCCCCCAACTGGCCGGCCACTTCGCTGGAGAATTCCGTTCCTTCCGGGCCTGGATCTTCAACGGTTCAGGAAACGCCTCTTGGAGTGAACTAAGCTTTTTTTTGGCCCCAGGACACCATACTTGGTACAGCTCCTAGGTCCACCGAAGACATCAAGCATGGACTCGGGTTCAGGTCTTTTCAGCCCTCTCAAGGGCTCCAGGGGCACCAGATGGCCCATCAGTCTCTGTTTCTCCATTTCTGACCCGACACAGAGGATCTCCTGCTGTCCCTGGGGCGTCTGCGTCCTTGGGCAGCCGCAGCAAGAGGGACCTGATCACCTGTCAGTCCATTACGCTCCCAAATCCATTTATGTTCCTTACGCTTATTATTATAACGACATGGCGTAATTCAATACACATAAAATGATAAAGTAGGAATTCAAAGAGAGGGTTTCTCTATGAACGCTAAATTAAATGCTTTGAAAAAGATTCATTAAGGGTGAGCTGCTTTAAAACCATCGCTGTCGAATTAAGCTTGGTGGGACAGCCTGTGTCCACACTGGCTCCCCCCAGGGCCGGTCGCCTCTTGGCATTCACAGCTTCTCAGAGGCTCCCCCACATGGGGTCAACACTGCCCTGTAAGACCCTGAGAAAACGGTGTCTGTTACACCGTGTCTCCCGAGGAAAAAGTAAAAGGTGTTGCAGCCTCTGCCGGACCCCCCCCCCCCGCCCCGGTCGTGAGTTCTGGACGAAGCTGTCCACACCGCGAGGACACTCCAGCCTCTTTGGAGAGACCCACGTGGGAGGGAGCTGGGGCCTCCCACGGGAGGGCCTGCACCTGCTTCCACCGTGGGGGTGAGCGGATCTGGAGGGCGACCCGATGGCCCCGAGCAATCCTTCTCTGGAGGGCAGGCCCGGGTGTCAGCTGGCCATAGCCTCAGAGGAAACCCTGGGACAACCTGTATGATTCACCATGTACTGGAGTCACTTGTTACGTGGCCAGAGGTAACTAGCTCCTACAGGCAGGCCTCTGTGACAGAATCACAGAAAAATGATAAAAATCTCAGTGGAGGCCGCACCTGGCCTGTCTCTCAAGTGTTTTTAAGCTTGATTTGGATTTCAAAGAAGTACTAAGCAGGGGTCAGGAGGTCCGTGTGGGCATTGTCAGAGGGAGAGGGCACACTCTTGCTCCAAGCATGGGGCGCCCGCCCAGAGACGCCTTTGCCCCTCTGTCCAAGTTGACTGGACAGAGAGGCAAAGGATTTCAGTTAAAAATGAAAATTATAGGGGTGCCTGGGTGGCTCAGTGGGTTAAGCCTCTGCCTTCGGCTCAGGTCATGATCTCAGGGTCCTGGGATCGAGCCCCGCATCGGGCTCTCAGCTCAGCGGAGAGCCTGCTTTCCTCTCTCTCTCTGCCTGTCTCTCTGCCTACTTGTGATCTCTATCTCTCTGTGTCAAATAATAAATAAAAAATAAAAATAAAAAAATAAATTAAAAAAAAAAAGAAAATTACAGGGACATCCGGGTGGCTCAGTCAGTTAAGCGTCTGACTTCCCGTTTCAGCTCAGGTCATGATCCCAGGGTCGTGAGCTCGAGCCCCGGGCCAGGTTCCACACTCAGCGAGGCGTCTGTCTGCTTGAGATTCTCTCTCCCTCCCCCTGCCCCTCCCAGGCTCACCTTCTTTCTCTCTCAAATAAGTATGTCTTTTAAAACAACGTAAAAAATAAAAATTTTAAGGTAGGTTTGAGTTTTTACAAATAATTTTCCACCTTGACCAACTTTTTGTTGAACTGAAGCGATACCAGCCCTGAGAGGTCGCAAGAGGGTTTCTGTGGGCTTCTTTCTGCTGATACACAGGGATGCCCCCTTGTGTGGTGACCTGAAAGGTTATGTGTCTATCAGACTGGGAATAATCGAGTTATACTTCGAACATCCAACCGGAGGCTTTGCACAGAAAGGCCCGTAACACATCCTTAAACCTAGTTTGAGTTCGGGGCTGCAGGTCCGCGGGGGGGAGGACCCCCACAGAGAGCTGTTTTCGGTGGGTGGCCCCTCCGGCCCTGAGCCGCCGCCTGACTGAGTTCTTTCTTCCTCTGTGTTTTCGCGAACCGAAAGAGGGTTGACAAAGGGCCTGGCAGCTCAGCCGGCCACTGGCTTTCTGCGTTGTGCTAGGTCTGCCCCACGCGGCTCCTCCCTGTGCTTGGCCACTTCCTCCCACTGCCACCCCCCCGCCCCCGGCATCCCTGCCCCAGGCCGTGGGCCGGCATCCTGCCCATGCCCCATGTCTTGCCGTGATCTTCTCTCCCTCACCCAAACCCTCACCCTTCTAGAGCCCTCTTCCAGCCCACGGGGCTGCCGTCCACCCCGCTCCTGAGCCAAGAGCCTGGGCCCTTCTCTCCCCTGCTCCCCTCCAGTCACCTCCCTTTCTGTTCTCACGGCCTGAAGACCCAAGAGTGGCTGTGTTGGGGCCAGGAGACTTGGGTCCCCAACCATGATATGCCAGCCAGGAAGAGGGTCTTCAGCAAGAACAATCTACCAACACCGTGACCTCGGACTTGCCCTGTACGAAATAGTAGCTTAAACCCCTCCCCAGCCCCCAACCCCGTGACCCCAAGCTGACCGCCTCAGAGACCAACCCCAGGGAATCAAGCTCTTAAGAGGCTGTTCCAACAGGGAAGAAGTTTGGAGGTTGGCCATCCAGCGTGGGGATGATGGTGACTCTCTCGTATCTGCCCTCCTGTGTGTCTCTCTCACACACAGCACGGTGCTCCCTCCGGGCCCCGGGTCTGCAGGCCGGGGTCAGCACATGTCTCAGCACCAGCCCTGCAGAAATGGCAGAAACGAGGCAAAGGTGAAAGAGCTGCTTCTTTCTTTGGAAAGCGAAAGCCCAGGGCTCAGAAGCAGGCTGGGAGAGGGGAGTGCCATGCCGTTAGGCAGGGCAGTGACCGTGGCTGTGCCCACGGCTGTTTCCCCCGGGTGGGCAGCCGGGAGACATAGCAGGCACTCAGGTTGAAGAGAGGGAAACACATCTGCACAGGCACACTCTCCCAGTTCCTGCTGATCCCGGTCCCCCCACAGGGCGCTCCTGGGGTCCAGGGTGCGTCCTCCGGGAAACAGGTGCAGGGTGCTTCGGCTAATTCCCAGCCTGTGATTAGAGGCTTAGAACTTTCAATTCCCAAGGCACCCTGCATGGATAGCTGCCAGGAAAGAAAGGGAAGCAGCAGGAGGCCCGGGAGCCTCGAGGGCCCAGGTGTTCTGGACTGAGTGTCCTCTGCTCAACTCCTATGTGACTCCAAGGGGAATTTCTCCCAGGAGAAAGGGCCTTTACGGGGTAATCAGGGTTAAGTGAGATCATGAGGATGGGGCTCTCATTGGATAGGACTGGTGTCCTTAAAAGAAGAGACACCAGAGAGCCCCTTCTCTCTTCTCCCTCCCTGAGCCTCAAGGACACAGAGGGAAGGCTGACTTTCAAGCCCTAGAGAGCTTCCTCACCCAACCAATCTGCCACCAACTTGATCTTGGTCTTCTAGCCCCCAAACTGTGAGAAATAAGTGTCTGCTGTTTAAATTACCCACTTTGTGGTATTTTGTTGTGGCAGCCTGTGATACTATGATTTTTTTTTAAAGGATTTTATTTATTTATTTGAGAGAGCGAGCGAGCGAGTGATCCCAAGCAAGGAGGAGGGGTAGGGGAGAAGCAGACCCCCTCTCACCACGGAGCCTGATGCAGGCCTCGATCCCAGCACCCTGGGATCATGACCTCAGCCGAAGGCAGACGCTTAACCAACTGAGCCACACGGGCATCCTGATATTGTGCTTTATAATAAGAAATATATATTTGGTCTTCATTTCTCCTGCCCACCCCCCCACTTCCTGGCACAGGGCTCCTGAGCCCTTGGGATTTCCTAAGTGATAAGAGAGACTATGCTTCTTTGCAACCACACCTGAGTTCACCTTATTGAGGTGACTTTTGGTAAGCCCCTGAGGGTGGGGGCTGGTTGCCAGGGAAACCAGCCTGTGATTAGAGGCTTAGAACTTTCAGTCCCAACTCCTGACTCCTGGGCGGAGAGCGGGGCTGGAGACTGAGCTCAGTAATGGCCAGTAACCTAACCAGTCTGGCCTCTCTAATGAAGCTTCCGTAAGAACCCCGAAGGCAGGGTTCAGAGAGTTCCAGATTGGGGAAGGTGTGGAGGCCCTGGGAGGGTGGTGTCCCTGGAGAGGGGGAGCTCCACCCCTCACCACACCCCTGGCCTGGGGAAAACCCACATGTCTGGGACCCAGAGAATTCTGTGAGTGGACGGAACCGAGGAGATTTTCCTAGACACAGCGGGTTTGGGACCAATACTGTGAGCAAGGAGTCCAAGTCACCTCTGCTTTGTACACTGTCCCAGGCGGGGTGCCGGGCCCAAATCTGTCCCATGGAGGGGAGGGATGACCTGCGTCCCTGGTCACCTCTGACAGGGATGGAGCCGTGGCGAGGAGCCCACCTGAGTGCAGGGACAGCTCCATGGCCTTCTCCCTGTGCCTTCTTACCCGGCTCGTCCCAGGGAGAGGGGGTCCTCCGGCCCTGAAACGGGTTTCGCAGAAGAGCTAGGAAAGGCAGGGAAAAGCGGGGGAATGTCCCAGCTGTGGCCTTGAAGCCAATGGAGCCTTGGGCTGTCCTCTGAGGGCCGCCACGTTGCCTCTCTGCATCACACCCCTCCCCCACTACCTCAACTGTCATGAGGGGTCACCAAGCACCACCCAGCTCGGAGGCCTGTCCCCAGCCTGAGCCCGGTGGCCCCGCAGCCCCGCCGGCTGGTTGATGCTGCCGGCACTTCAGTTCCAGGCACGTAAGCGTCAGCCTGTGGGGAGAGATTCGTCCTTCACACCCAGCCCCGGACCCCAATCTCAAGGCCACTCGCAGCCCAGCCCTCCCCCGACAAGAGCCCCTCATCCCCACTCACCCTTCCAGAATGGAGGGGCCCCTTCGGCCGGAGCAGCTCCCCGCCTGGGCGGCTACCCTCTGGCCCTCCCCCTTGTCTTCTTGATCTCTCCACCCTGAGGTCCTTCACATCAGATTCCGGGGGGCCTTGGTCCCCTCTCTGCTAAGGCCAGGATGGATTAACTTCCAGACACTTTCTGGATATAAGGGGAAATATTTGCATGTTCTCCTGGGAGGTGAATTCAGCCCCGAAATGGGTTGGATTCTTCTTATGCAACAAAGAAAATGAATAGGGGGAAAAAAAAATCATAGTTTCCATATCAGACTAGGTTGTACCTTTATTTCCTGTTCCGTGTCATTCAGCTGTTCGTTGTCAGGGCCCTAACAATAAGCTGGGGGCACGGAGGGGAGTAAGAGCAGCTCCTGCCCCGGCTGCACTTGGCCAGAGCCCGGTGTCACAGCATAGAGGTGGTGCGGACTGAAAGGTGGCCCTGGGCCCCTGGGACTCTGGGGCAGAGGCTTCCGGCTCACCCAGCAGCGAAGGCAGGGACCCAGGCTTGGCTTCAGGACCCAGGCCTCAAAGCACGGAAGCAGGAGGCGCTCCAGCATTCCGGGGAGAAGGGCGAGCTTGGAGAGAGAAGATACCACCCCTGCTTTCCCCCGGGAGGTCCTGGGACTCCCACGCCTCAGAAACTCTTGGAACCAGGGTGGGAGCTGGGCTGCACGGGGCGGCGCTCAGGGGTGCCCTGCCATGCTCCAGGCCTCTCTGCCATTAGGGTGCAGGGAGCTGAGGCCTGTGATGGGCTTGCCTTGTCGGGGCCTGGCACGGATGCCAGCTGGAGTACAAAGCCGCATTGTGCCCTCTGGCAGGCGCTCACGGACCCCGCGCAGGGCCTGGCACCAGAGTGTGGCCGCTCCCGCAGGCTCCATGTGCGGCCCGGCAGAACCCCCTTCCCCCGGAGATCTGAGGATATCGCTCCGCACAGCAGCCTCAGCACTCGGAATCTCCAGGACGAGCACCTCTCCCCACTGTCAGTCTGGGTGTCCCAATGCGGGGCTTGGAAACCACAACCACAGACGCTATGCCCACTCGTGGCCCCAAGACCTGGCCCCAAGACCATGACCTTGGTGAACTATTCTGTCCCAGTGGCACTCACCTTTGCAGGCCTGCCCGTGACATAGGGCACTTCCTGAAGGGGAACTCGTTCGAGCCCAGCACACCCACAAGAGGGAAGGCCACGCGCCGTCAGAGCTGGGCATGGGCAGGAGTGAGGGCTCTGCCTCGGGGCCCGTGGCAGAAGCAGAAATTTGTATTTGAGCTTGAATTCAGTCCATGACCCACAGTCCATGCTTTTCCTTTGCCTCCAATGGGCCACCCCTCTTGTAAGGAGAGAAACTTGGGGAGCGCCTTCCCAGAGCAGGAAGGGAACAGACCTGCAGAGAGGCACCACGGGGTACCTAAGGCTTGTAAGGAGGGGGTGTGAGGTGCTGGGAGCTACACACCCTTCTGCGGGGACCCAGGTGCCAGGGGTGGGGAGGTGGTTCTCAGGGACCGAGGCAGGAGGGACTGCCTGGAGCGGCCACAGCAGGAGCTGCCGGGCAGAGGTAGGGGAGACCAAGGCACCTGTCCCTAAGCACTGAGCGGCAGGATGTTCAGGGCAAAGGTCACGGTTACTTAATTCCTGAATCAGCTCTGGGTGGAACTCTGAGCCGCAATCCCTACTTCCCAGAAATAAGCAAACCCAGACTCAGAGAGGTTGTGCAACATGCCTAGGGCTACCCAGCTGCAAATGGTTTATAGGAAGCTCAAGTCTGACCCCTGGTCCAGGGCTGGCATCTCAGAAACACGCGAGCTCCCCGCTGGCTGGCTGGCTGGAGGAAGTGGCTGGGCTTTCAGCAGGAAGCCGGCCTCCCGTGCTGAGTCACGCTGGCCCCTGGCTGGTATGGGACACGAGGAAGGTGTGGGCCCAGCAGCCCCGTGGGTCCTGTCCAGCCGTGAACAAGCCAACCCACTCACCACTGGGGGCTGCTGCACGGGTCCGGGACGAGGGCTGCTGCGTGCGGCCCTCAGCATGGGGGGCCGGGGTACAGGCAGGGAACCAGGTAGCAGAGCTCAGCCGCAGTGCTCTGAGGGCCACCCAGAAACTGCAGGCACAGGCCGGAGCATCTGGGGGCCACTCGCGCTAGCAGCTGGAAAGGTGCTTAGGGACGTGACATTGAGCCTTGAGACAAGTTCTGAAGGGTGAAAGGGGCTTGATAAGTAGGTAATGTGGGGGCCGCTCTCTGGCCCGGAGCTGCAGGTGAGGCTGGCGAGTGCCAGGAGGAAAGAACCCCAGGGTGGGCCTGTGCAGACTGGCCCTCAGGGGAGCAAGGGAGAGAGGAGGCCCGTTTTCTGGCTCTGCAGGCCTTCCGGCCTGTGGGGGGGTCCTGCGTTCTCAGCCGACTCCACTCTAACCAGCTTCTGGTGGGCTCTGAGCAAGGAAGACTGGTGTGGCTCCGGGAGGGATCCAGAGCTGGAAACGTCTGCGATGCCCTCCTGTCTTTACTGAGCTTAGAAGACAGGTCTTGGGTGCCAATCCACTGGGAGGGTTCCTACCCATGTACAGGCTTCCCTGGATGTAGAGCTCTGACGGGGAGTCCTATCTGGAGAGCAGGCCTGCCGGGGCAGGGAGACGCCAGGCCTCCCCTGACTCTGGTGCAGACAGCTGCTGGCCTTCCCTTGTCGGTGCTCTGGGCTGGGGCACTCGGGCCCCGGGGCTGCTCCCTCTGAGCTGGGGCATCCTCTGACAAACCAGGACCTCTGGGGTATCCTGAGAAGGTGGTAGAAGAACCAGAACAGCCCCTGAATCTGAGCCAGCAGAACCCCCCTCCCCCATCCACCCCGAGCAGACCCTGGCACCCTTCCAGTGGACCCAGCACACTGGTAGTCCGCAGCCCTGAAAAGAGAAACAAAACAAGGGGCTTTACTGCCTGCAAAGCTTTCGAGTTCCTTGTCTTGCTGGTGTCTTGCCTACCCCTCCTGGGGGACAGTGATGGGGAGAAAGCTTCTGCCCTGGGCTTTGGGGCAAAGGAACAGAAGGAGGGATAGCACCGAGTGAGGAGGACCCACTGTGGCTTGGGTGCGGCCAGAGCCCTGGTATCCAGCGGGAACTGTCGCTGGCTCGGAGAGGGACCTGGTTCCTCTCGCCCTCCTCCACCTGTAAGTGATGTGGGTAGAATATTCCAGGCCCAGACTCCCCGGAGCCACCTCCTGTGAGCCTCTAGACCATCTGCCCAAGACTCGGCTGAGACAGTCCTGCTAGTATGTCAAAGCCGGGGGTTCTGCCAGCACCCGGTCTGAATGCAGGGACCCTGGGCCTAAAAGGGGCTGTCTTTTCCCCAAGCCCCAAACACAGTGCTGCTCAGCCAGCCTGGGTTAGGCCTGAAGATAAAAGCCTGGCCCACCAAGCCTCTGAGGCTCCAAGCAGCTTTCCCAGGGAGATAAAAAGAACTTGGGTTATTTCTTTGTTTTGCTTTCCAGGAGGTGGGGTGGGCCGACAGGGAGACCCATACTGCGTCCCTAGTTCGTGAATTCAGCCACTTGGTGACAGCCTGCTTCCGTCCAGGCTGTCCAGGAATATATAAGAAAAGTCCTGCCCCCAGGGAACTCACAGTTTGGTGGCAGAGACAGGCCGATAGTGAGTTTGTGACAGCTGTGGGACAGACTTCCAGAGAAGCAGGACAAGCAGACAGAAGGCTTCTGTGAAGCAAGGATCAGGGCGAGAAGAGTGAGGCCCTCACCTTACCCATGATGTAAACGGGCACCAAAAGCTCAGTCCTCAAGACAATTCAATTTTAATGTCATGTTTTTAAAACTCAAAACTGATGTAAAAAAAATCCCTGATGAACAAAATATCAAAAACTAAACAGAGACAGCCTGTTGTTTCTTGTACGAACCTGCATTATCGAGCAATGGGAACAAGTGTGTCCAATCTACTCAAAGTCACGGTCGATGGGATCTTCTTGTGCCCTGGACAGATGTGACCGGGGCCAAGGCCTGTGTACACACTGGGCGACTTGGGGTTTCCACATAGAGTGGAGTGTAGAGCTCGCTTCCCACTTGGGTTCAGAAATGGGACGAATTGTGGTAAGTGTACAGAGGGTGCACACTTCCCTTCAGCCTGGGGCTATGCTGTGGTTCAGGACTCCTGAGGCACTTTTCAAGGCTAAATGTGTTTCTAGGTGGAGGAGGGGTGGGGAGAGCCTTGGGCAGAGAGCGTGGCATGTGCAAAGGCCTGGAGGCAGGAATGCTCTTCAGGTGACCACCAAGAAGATACAGGAAAATGAAATCTTTTGTTGTTTTTGAAACAGCTTTATTGAGATATAATCCACACAGTATGCAGTTTACCCATTTAAGTGCACAACTCAATGGTTTCTGTATGTTCACAGAGCTGTGCAACCAACACCATGACCAATTTCAGAATTTGTTCGTCACCCCAAGAAGAAACCCATCCCCTTTAGCAGATAATCTCACATAGTACTCATCCCTGACTCCAGCCCTAGGAAACCATGAGTTTACTAAGAAAATAAAGTGATTTACTAAGTGATTTTTCCTTTGGATGTTTGATCTTTGCAGATCCTAAACCTGTCTCCGTGGTACAGATACAGATCTGTGAGGACATTTGGATCGTGCACCTTTGCCGGGACAGCCCCAAGACCTCCACATGGTCAGTTTTCTAGCTTGATCCTTTCCCTTTTAAGCATGCAAAAAAAAAAAAAAAAGGAAAAAAAATATCAATCAATAACTTCATCATAGAAATCTAAGATATTGTGAAAATCGGCCCCACAGTGGTTCTCTTCCGGCCCCTTAATAGCAGGATCTGCAATTTATTTGGAACTGCAAAGGCCCTTTAAGACCCCATTTATCTGGAGTGCAAAGGCCCCATTTCCAGCTTCCTTATTGAAAGGTGTGGCCATATGACTAAGTTCTGGCCACCGGAGATGTGAGCAGAAGCCCTGTGTGGCACCTGCCTTCTCTTTAGGAGGAGGGCATGGCCCCCTTCCCTTTCCTTCTTCCTTCTGCCTAGACAGGGATATAGAGGCTGGAACTTCTGCAGTCATTCTGAGCCATGAGGTGCCCTTGAGACCAAAGATCATGGAAGGAGGAGAAACACAATAAAAGAAGACTGTGTTCTGTTATCTGGGACCATTTTTTAAAAAAATTTTATTTATTTGACAGAGAGAGAGATCACAAGTAGGCAGCGAGGCAGGCTGAGTGTGGAGGGGGAAAGCAGACTCCCTGCGGAGCAGAGAGGACCATGAGGGGCTCCATCCCAGGACCCTGAGATCATGACCTGATCTGAAGACAGAAGGCCCTGCCCACTGACTGAGCCACCCAGGCACCCCTATCTGGGATCATTTTAATCCCAGACTTCCTGTCTCTGGACTACTTAAAAGAATTTTTTTAAATCAACTTTATTGAGTTATAATTTACTTAAAATACACCCCTTTTAAGTGTATCGTTCTTTGGGGCTCTACAAATGTATGCCGGTGCACCATCCCAGTTAAGATGTATTTCTGTCACTCCCCACAGCATTCTGCAGCCCTCCGCTTTCCAGCCCTGCTCCCACGACCCTCTGTGCAGCTACCTCAGGTACCGCCTTCCTGCGTTTTGTCCTGTAGAATAGTTCTGCTCCGGGCTGCTCTTCAATGAGAAAGAACTAAATGCTTATCTCACTGAAGCCAATATTTTGGGGGCCTTTATGATTTGCAGCTGATTCTAATGCAGAAGTGACTATAGATATATTACACGCAGCCTCAAAGAGAGGTTCCTAAACACACTGTAATATTGTCTTGACTGCCGGTAGCCATCCCATATCTTCGATTGTTCCCTAGGAAACAGATTTGGAGATGAGATTTTCAAACCGGAGGTTTATTAGGAAGTGCCAGTGGACACGCACCTCTGCAGGAGGGAAGGGCCACAGGGCGAGGGCAGCTTCACCAGAACCTCAGCTGTCCCCACGGGGAGCTCTGAGGCCAAGGTGACCTTCAGAGATATCCTGGTCTATGTGCCCAAGTTACCAGTTATCGGATGAGGGCTGAACCTGGGGAGCAGGGAAGGCAGCTCTTTTCACTCAAAGGCAATTTCCAGGGAGGAATCAGCCAAGAGTCAAGAGCAGCCACTCCCGGGAGTGGAGGGATGCGTGTCCCGGCTCCGAAGGGGAACCTAGGAAGTGTGTCACAGCAGTGGTGACACCGTGTCCTCAGGGGTTTCATGGCTGTGTGGGAGCAGCCTGCACCTGCTTGGAAGACCTTGGAAGACCACTGATGGGGCAGATGCCCGGCTCTGTGGGTCCTGCCTGCCCCTCTGCACAGGGTCCCCTCCTGCCCAGGAAGCTGTGGCATCAGACGCTTTCTCTACCCGTCTCTCGAGCTGACCCTTGGTGGGCTGTCTTTACACACGCTGACTTTGGCAATGGCCAAAGTCCTGTGTCCTGGCCCTTCCTTATTTTGAGCTTCACGGTGACGCCACTGATGCTTCTCCAAAAATGTGAAATTTAACATCCTTCTGAGCTACGGGCATTTCTCTGCTCTGAGGATGGCTCACTGGTTCCCATGTGTCTGCCTCATTTGACCAGCGAAGGCTGAATTCAGGACCTGGTCTGCCTAACAACCTTCTCCGTGGCAAGAGCCGTTTTCTCCACTTGGTCTGAGTGCTGCGTCCCCAAAGGTTGGGGTTCCCGGCAGTCTGCCGTTTTACGAGCGCTGGGCATGGCCATAAATTAGAATCCAACAGATGAAACGAGGGACGAGGGATACTGTTCGTGTTACTTTTTTATTTTTTTTACGAGAAATATTGTAAAACACAGATAAATTTAGAGACACATATATATCAGACACATACATTTCTGCAACAGAGTTGCTATCAGAACAGATTGGCTTCATATTTTTAGAAATAACGCCCGTCAGGTACAGCCGATTAGCACTGTACTCTCTTTCCCATCTCGTGCGGTCCCAGAAGCAATCACTCAATCACTTTCAGCAATCCCGGCTCTGTCTTTCAGCCCACGTTGGTGCTTTTGCTATGTTTGCATACATTTACACAAATGTACATTGTATTGTTATAGCTGAAATTAACAGTAACATACCATTCCGTTTCCATTCTTTTTTTAAAAAATTCAATGATTTTTTTTTTAAAGATCTTCCCATGTTGATTTGGACCTATCTAGTTGATGGATTTTACTACCATATATAGTAAACCGTCGTGTGAATATAAGGGGCTTTTTTCACTCCTTCCCCCCCTCAACCCCCCATGCAGGACACTGAGGCAGATTTTCTCTCCTGTATTGGGACGTGTTGTCTCCACATGGCTTTTCGGCTTATGTATGCACAGAGGTTTTCTCGGGGTGGGTAACTGGAGGGACAATCGCTGGGGTGGGGGTATCTGTCTCTCCAACTTTGCCAGATATTGGCAAACCATTCTCCTGAGAGACTGTTGCCATTTACACTCTCAGCTCAATGCCTGGGAATGTCTCTTTCCCCATGACCCCTTCATTACTTTGTAGCAATTATGAAGAGTGCTGCGATCAACATCAGACCCAAGTTTTGGGGTGGATGTATATTGGAAGAACTGCCAGACTGGCCTCAACAGCTAACACACCATTTTGTATTACCACCGGCAAAGAACGTGGGTGGGTTCCAGCTTCTCCGGTCCTCACCCACACTTACTGTTCCTCTTTTTGATTATAAAAATGCTCGTGTGTGTCAAGGAATCTCATAGAGGTTTTACTTTGTATTTCCCTGATAACTAATAATGTTGGTCTTTCCATGTGCTTTTTGGCCCTGTACATGTATTGTCCTTAGACAGATGTCCACCCAGAACAAATTCCTTCCCATTTTTAAGTTGGGTCGTTCGTCTTTTTATTGTTGAGCTGTGAGACTTCAATTTATATGCCATAGAGACTCCTTATTAGATACACAGTTTGCAAATATTTTCTCCCCTTCTGGGGGTTGTCTTTTCATTTTCCTGATGGTGCCCTTTGAAGCCCCAGAGTTTTAAGCTTTGCCAACTTTTCCTTTGATTGCTTGTACGTTTGCTGTCATACCTAAGGAGCCATCGTCCGATCCAAGGTCCCAAAGATTTACACTTGTGTTTTCTTTTAAGGTTTTATTGCTTTAGCTCTGACGTTCAGGTCTTTGATCCATTTGGAGTTAAACTTTTGTATATGGTGTGAGGTAGGGGCCCAACTTCATTCTTCTACAGGTGACCGACCGTCTGTGCCCATCCTGTGGTTCCAACATCACTTGTTGGAAAGACTGTTCTTTCTCCCACTGAATTGTTTTGGCACCCTTGTCAAAAAGTAATCGGTTACAAATGGAAGGGCTTATTTCTGGATTTCAATTTTGCTCCGTTCATCTGTGTACGCGTCCTTATGCCAGAACCACACTCTCTTGATTACTGCAGCTTTGTTGTAACGATACAGCTTTGCCAGCTGTATATTATAAAGCGCACTTCTGCTGTTTCAGAAGACTGCCTAGGCCAGTGGTTCTCAAAGTGTGGACTCCTGACCCGCAGCGTCATCATCACCTGGTAATTTGTTAGAAATGCAAATTCTCAGGCGAGACCCTAGACTTTGTGGATCATTAACTCTGGGGGTGGAGCTTAGCGATGTGTGTCCTTGCAAGCTCTTCAGGGGATTCCAACGTATGCGAAAGTGGGGATCCCTTGCATCTAAATGACAGCCGCTGGTCGCCTATGGCTATTAAGCCCTTGAATGGTGCTGAGATGTGTGATAAATATAGAACACACACTGAATGTCAAAGACTTAATATGAAAAAAAAGAATGCAAAATATCTGATTCATAGGTTTTGGAGTGATTGCATGTTGAAGTAATAATATTTCCTCTATGTTGAATTTAAAAAATATATCATTCAAATTAATTTCGCCTGTGTCTTTTTACACTTAAGAATGTGTCTGCGTATGTGGGTCACATTTCCTTTCTGCTGGGATGTGGACAGTCGGCTAGAAGGTGAAACGAGAGATAAGCAGCGCCGTGGGGGTGTTACTTCCATTCCACATCAGCCGCCGAACTGTTCTGGGCAGAGAGTCACCTGCTATCCTGCTCAGAACATGTACCAAGTTCTCAGGCGTCAGGAGCTCCATTTCTCCAGAAGAGAACCCATCCGGAGCTGAGCTGGAAAGGCAAGGGGCCTTTTCCGGTTCAGACAGGTTGGGAACAGCGGTCAGAGCCGCTGTTTGTGTTTGGCTTTGGGTTTTGTGCTTGAGCCGGAGTATGGTGCCGCCAAACAGACTCTTGGCTGCTTCCCTCATGGTTCACCAGCATGCAAAGGATGTCGGGCCGGGTGTGCGGCTTCCCGGGCTGGAGGCTTGGCTGGACATATGGG
Organism: Mustela nigripes; assembly: GCF_022355385.1. Classification (NCBI taxonomy): domain Eukaryota; kingdom Metazoa; phylum Chordata; class Mammalia; order Carnivora; family Mustelidae; genus Mustela; species Mustela nigripes. The sequence goes on from NC_081563.1 coordinate 6,868,603, forward strand.
GGGCCTGGCAGGCTACTGCTGGGTGCGCCCTGCCTACCCCAGGTCATCGTGCGGGACACGGACACAGGCCCCCTTGAATCCAGCTGTGCCAACCAGCAAGGTACACCTGTCCCGGGGCTCCATTCCTATGCACGGTGAGCACGCCTTGTGCAGCCGTGACTTCAAGATCGCAGCTCCAAGTCCCCAGCAGGTGCTTCGACAGGGTCTTGGGTCACTTTCCAAATCCTTGCTGCATCTGGCCCTCTCCCCTGCCCTGGTCACCTGTGGGGAGCGCTGTCCTGAGGAATAAAGCTCCCAGAGGTTAGGGGGTCTTGTTCAGGTGACACAGCTAGAATGTACCAGAACTGGGGCTAGAACCCGGGCCTCCCAAGATTCCGTGGGATGCTCTCCTATACATTTGTACTGAGTCGGTCAGCCTTTGATGAGCTGCTGATGATGCTGAAGGTAATGTCTTCTCAAGTATCTACCGTGCCGCAGGCCCTTTTCATGCATTGCCTTTTTAAGTCCAAGGGAGACATGAATATCCACGTTTTATAAATTAGGAAATCGGAACCCTGGATTAGGGTTCAACTGGGATGGCTGAAGAGAAGGTTCTGGACCTACTAAGGGGGAAGGAGGGAAGAGGGGGGAGGGAAGGAAGAAGGGAGTTACTACCAAGGTCCCCATGCCGGTGACAGTGGGATCCAGACCTGCCTGTAGGTCTGCCTGCCCCAGAACCCTGCTCACTCTCCCCTGCACCTCAGTGGGCATGCATTAGGGGACTCCGAGAGATGGCCCAGCCCCTGAGCCCTCACCGGAGAGCCAGGCTCCTCTCCACACCCTTCCCCTGTTCCTCGGGAAGCAGGGGCAAGTGGGTGATGCACTGCTCAAGGAATAAAACAAGCTCTCCTGAGAGCTCCAGGTCCTGACGACCGGGTCCCGGGGCCCAGCTTTGAGACTCAGGGGGGACAGCTGGGCAGGCAGAGTGGGAAACAGAAGATGAGAAGATATGTTGGTCTGTCTTAGCTTGTGTGGCCATAACAATATCCTGAGACCGAGAGGCCTGACATTTCTCTCTCACAGCTCTGGAGGCTGGAAGTCCAAGACCAAGGTGTTGGCGGATTCAGAATCTGTTGAGGGCTCCTTCCCTGGCTTGCACTTGGCAGCCTTCTTGCCGTGTCTTCACACGGCCTCTGCGGAGAGCCAGAGAGATCTCATTCCCTCTTCCTCTTCTTGTAAGGCACCAATCCTCTTGGATGAGGAGCCCATCCTTATGACCTCATTAATCTTAATTACTTCCTAAAAGCCCCCTCTCCAAATACAGGCAGGTGTGCTGGGGCTTCAGTGTACGACTTCCACAGGGGCACAGCTCAGTCCATAGCAGGGGAGAATCTCCAGGCGAAGGGAGACTCTAGTTTATCTTGATACCTGGGCACTTGCAAGGGCGAAGGGAGACCCATGTGAATGTGCCTCTGAGTCACGCTCCCTAGGTAAGCCACGGGTCACAGCATCTGCCTCAGGGTCCTTCATGAGCACCGGTGGACCTCAGGGAGAGGCAAGGTGGCCTCGCCCTCCCATTTCCCCACCTCTGATCCACGCTGACCCCGGGCAGGATCCAGCCATCCCAGCAAGTCTTGCTATTGGCACCGCCAGCAAGTTCTCCGACTGTGTCCTCCGGGTTGCACTTCCGGGGTCGGGCAGGGTGGGCAGTCAGAGGGCTGTCTCTAGCCCAAGGGAGCATGGTCCACTCCATTCCCAGCAGCCACACTTCTCCCCTCTGCAGTTACAATGACACAGAGGACCAGAGTCAAAAGAGGACCTGGAGATCAGTGGACCGTCACCTCTTCAAGCTTTCAGAAGCAGGGGTCTGTGGGCTAGAAGCCTGGTTATTGGAAAGGACCTCCTTAGATAGGATTATCATTATTATTTTTAAAGATTTTGTTTATTTATTTTGAGAGAGAGAGAGTGAGAGTGCATAAGCACGGGGAGCAGCAGGCAGAGGGAGAGGAGAAGCAGAATCCCCATGGAGCAGGGAGCCCAATGAGGAACTTGATCCCAGGACCCTGGGATCATGACCTTCGAGGAAGGCAGATGCTTAACCGACTAAGCCACCCAGGTGCCCTAAGTCAGTTATTATTACTACTAATGAGGCTCATTCCTGACTTCAATTGTTTATAGCCATGGTATGGAAGACAAATTGTATATAGAGCAGGCCATCTCTTACATGTTGAATTGTTCCCCCATAAAGATGTTGAAGTCCTAATCTCTGGTACCTGTGAACATGACCCTGCTTGGAAACAGCGTCTTTGCCCATGGTCAAGCTCATTAGAACGGGCTCTAATCCAGTATGACTGGTGTTCTTCCACAAGGGGGGGAATTTGGACCCGGAGGCAGACACACACAGAGGAACGATGACAGGAAGACATAGGGAGAAGACGGCCATCTGTAAGCCAAGAAGCCCTTGACGGAAATCAGGGGAGAGGCCTGGGACAGATTCCCCCTCAGGTCCCTCAGAAGGAACAAACCTTGCTGACACAAAGATCTTGGACCTCCCAGCCTCCAGAACTCTGAGACAATAAACGTCTTGGTTTGAGCCAGCCAGCCTGGGGTACTTCCTTAAGGCAGCCCAGGACACTCACAGGGCACCATATCCCGAGTTGGCTCGTTGCTTTGCTCTAGTTTATTAAATTCAGAAGTACCTACTGAGTCACTACCGCATGGCCCGCGAGAATGAAAGGAAGAGGTCAGCTTGTCTCTCACCTGAGGGAGACACTCCTCCTTTAGATGCTCTGAAACAGAGGTAGAGACATGGCGACATGCTCACCCACTCCATGGGGTTCTCCATGACCCCTGGCAGCCAGAAAGCCCAGTGTGACTAATTCTGGTCCCTGAATGTGGACCCATGTTATGTGTGCCTCCTCTAGGCCTGGCTCCCGATGACCCTGAACCCCCCCCTTACCCCCAATACCATCCCCACCCCCCCGCCACCAGCACGATCTCTTCCCTTGTTGCTGGCTGGAAGTCAAGGGGCAGCAGTTCCTTGGAAGCCCTGAAAGAAGAATCTCGAAATGGAAGAGATGTTGGCGGAATCTCGAGACGGAAGGGGCTGGAATCCCTGATTGCCCGTGAGGAGCCTTCCCCGTGTCCCCCGACCTGATGCCAAAGCACAGCCCGAGTGAGAAGTGGGTCTTACGTGTGACCACAGCAGAATATGACCTACGCCACTGAACCCAGTATCTGTGGTCACCCTGCTGACAGGCCTGGGCTTGACTTGGTGGGGGAGGGGGGCGTGGTGGTTCTCACCTACAGCCCTACCCTCTGTGCCGACAGACAGAGGAAGGCTGCTCAGTGCCCCTGGCCCCTGGTCTGCGGAGGAGAGATGCTGCCCCTGGGTACCAGAGCCATTCCGTGTGACCTCACCACAGCCCCAGACGGCTGACTCTCACTGTCATTATTGTATTTAATCCCCACAGCGGGGCTGCCTAGGAGACTAACTCCCTGTAGGGCTGGTTTTGCCATTTGCTTGCTGAGAGAGGGGTCTGGGCTCTCAGACCACCTGGCCTGCTGGCCCCTCTCTTCCCACCCAGCCGCCCACCAACATTCCTCTCTGCAGCCTCCCGTGGAGTGGGAGTTCACTCCCGGTGTTTTTGTGGAGGAGGCTTTGCAGGAGGATTTGAGCTTTCCCCTGGAGACGCCAGAAAGACAGTCTGTCTCAGCCTAACACTAACGCCCAGCTCCACATTCAGGGCTGTTTCTGTGGTTACCTTTCTTTGGGGATGTTTGGGGTGGGCGGTGGTGGTAGTGGTGGGCGTGGGTATGTGTTTGCTTTTCCCAGGGCCCAGATTTTCCGGAGCTACTGGGGTGAGAGGCTCTGGGAAGCACAGTCCCTTATTCCTTCCCTCTGTGCAGGTGCCTTAGAAGGGGGACAGAGGAAGTCCGCAGGAAACACAGGTCTGTCTCTCTCCCTGACTCCCAGGCCGCCTGTCCCTGGGACCCAGATGTCCACCAAACCCCTTCCCCAGCAGAGGCGGAAGACCCACAGCATGTCGGGGAGGGAAGGACCAGAAGAAGCCTGCTCCTCCTCCCGTCCATTTTAGAGACGGGGAAACCAAGCCCTCCGGAGTCTCGGGGACTCGCCCAAATCACCCAGAACCGACAAAGGCGACCAGAACTGGAACTCAGGTGTCCCCTCTCCGGGTCCTCAGCTCCTTCCCAGAAAGAGGCGCGGGAAGGCTGGTGGTAACAGCTCAGGGGCCTGGCGGCGAGGGTGCCAGAGGGCGCCGGGAGGCGGCCTGGGCCGAATCCGGCCTCTTCCCTTTCTGGGCCACACTTCCTGCAGAGGACCGGGGAGGCGGGGGAGTGGGCGCCGAGCTCGTCCCTCCCGGTGCCGCCTCCCCGCCTCTCCCACACCCGCAGGCCGGAGGCCAAGGGTTACGGAAGCGGAACCGGTGCTCAGCTCCGCTCCTGCCCCGAAATCCACCAGGCCTGGGGCCGGGTCAGGGCCTAGGCTGGGCGGAGAGCGCGCTAAAGCGCAGGGACGGACCGGGCCGGGACGGCTCCGAGGCCCGGCACCCAGCAAGAGGCGTGGCTAGGGACAGGGGCGCGACCCGAGCGGGCTTGGTGGGCGGGGCCAAGTCTGGGGGCGTGGCCGGGCGGGGGCGGGTCCGCAGGAAACTTGAGCGCCAGCCCCGGCCGCACGCCCCGCCCCCGGCCTCCGCCTCCGGGTCCCGCCTCCAAGTCCCTTCCTTCCCGGCGCTGGCTGGCGGGCCGCGGCGACTGCAGGCGGCGGACGGGCGGACCGGCGGACGGGCGGGCGTCTCCACCTCGCTCCCTCCCTCGCTGCCGGCTTCCTTTTGTTTTTCTGGGAGGAGATGAGCGCAGGGCCGGCGCGGAGGCTGCGGGCGCACGGAGGCCCGCGCTCCTAGCCACCCTCCCGGCCTCGGCGCGCTCGTCCCGGGCAGCGGCCCGCGCCCGCCCCAGCACCAGCTGCGCCGAACTTGGGCTCGGGAAGCCGGCGGACCGCGTCCTGCGCGGGAGCAGGTAGGGCAGCGGGGGGCTACCGGCTGCGGGCAGTGCGGGCGTGTGCACCGGCGTGAGCTGCGACCGGGCTCTCTGCGTGTGTGTGTGTGTGTGTGTGTGTGTCCGCGAGCGTGTGTGTTGGGGGTGCCTGTGTTTGCGTCGTGGAGTTGTGGGTGACCGCGGACGGTGGTGTATCCCTGGAACGGCGTGTCCTCGTGGGGATCCGTGTGTACAGTGGGTGTGCACATTTTGGGTTGCGTTTGTGGAATTGTGTGTCCGGGCGCAGTTGCTGGTGGGGACGGGTGCGGGGCGGGTGGCCGGTGTGAGCGGCTGCGCGTGGGGCGCGGGCAGCGGGGTGGGCGTGGGCAGTCCATCCCTGCGTGCGGAGCCCTCTGTCCCCCGCCGGCCGGCGCAGTGCGGAGCTCCAGGGGCCCCGGGGACAGCTGGCATCCGAAGGAGCTAGCGCGGGCCTCTGGGGCAGCGTGGGCTAGTCCCCTGGGGGGCCGGTCCGTGCGGCCCACGTGGGTGGCAGGTGCGCTCCGGCCAGGGGAGGGGACCGGCTCGGCGGCCATCTGCTCCCTCCCCACTAGGCCGAGGGGCGACGGACAGAGCCGTGCTCCCGAGTCAGGAGCCCCGGCCTCGCCGTGACTCGCACTGCGACCTGGGCCAGACCCGCCACCTTCTCCGGTAGAGGTTTGCTTCTCTAGCAAACGGGGACAGTTCCTCCCTTGGGGTCTGCCGTGACATTTCAGAGGAGAACGCACCAAAGATGGCTCTTGGTCCAGTGCTTGGCACATAGTAGGTGCTGAGTTAATTGAATTAGTATCAATTAGTGCTCTCTCTCTCTCTTTTTTTTTTAACCCTTTTTTTATTCTTTATCGCGGGTGGGGCTGTTGCATCCCCCACCCCCACCCATCACGCCCCTAACTTAACTGCGAAGCACCGAGATTCGAGAAAGTTTAGGCTGACGGCTGCGCTGCCTGCTCGCCGCACCTCCCTGGCGCCGCCGCCTAGGGCGTGCAGCAGGGAAGGCTCCGGCGCCCGAGCTGGGGGTCCCTCTCCTGGCCAACTGCGGCGGCTGCTGAATGAGTCGGGAGCCTTTTTGTTCAACAAGTGCCTAGTCCCCGGGGCTTGCGGCTCACAGAATCAGGGCGTGAAAGTGGCGCTCCCCGCAGAGACGGACCTCGGGCTCCCAGGGCATCCTGGCCGGGCCTGGTCAAGCTGAACGCCATCCCCTTGACTCCCGGCCGATACCGAGTCCTCCTAGAGGAGGGTGTTTGCCAGACCGCAAGTCCTGCCTGGGGCCTCGGCGTCGGACCCTCCTGCCCTACCCCCTTCCACCCAAGGGTGGTTCTGTTGATCAGCCTTAGGCAGGAGCCCAGGGGTCCGGGGGATCCTTCCTCCTAGTCCTACACCTTAATTTTTAAAATATTTAGTTCGAAGCCTACTACTACGTAACACTGAACTGCAGTGAACGCGCACACCCTGGAACCACGATTTGCTCTCAGGGAGAGTCCTGCCGACTGCAGCATCGCACTTGCTAGACCCAGCAGGGCCAGGTGGCCCGGGCTGGCCTGCTGCCTTCTGCCAGAGCTGGTGATTCCTTCCCTCCATCGCTGTGGTTTCTTTTTTTCTCTCAGGACCCTTCCCAGTCGGAAAAACAAATAAGCTTTTGAGAAGGGAGTTGCGGAGGGCATGGTGCATGGTTTTCTCAAAATGGAACATGGGCCTGGAAGGGGCATGGGGGGGGCGTGGGGCTGAGCAGCGGGGCTGTGCCTAGGGATGGGATGTGTCTCCCGGGGTCACCTGCCCCCCGTGGGTGTGCTCAGGAAAGCTGGAATCCTTTGCAGGATTTTATGACACAGGAGCAGAAAGCTCTTGCTTGGTCTGTCTTCTGCCGGCCCCAAAAGCTGAGGTCTCGGCGGTGACGGCAGGCCGGAGGACCTGGAGGAGCCAAGTGTTCATCTGATTGGGTGTGAGGGGCACAGTTAGAATGCAATCTGCTTTTTTTCTGTTGCAGAAAATGATTTTATAACCTAGAGGAGAAAAGGGCTTTTCATCTGAATCCTACTGTCTTCCCCATAATCAGATTGAGTAATAATGGAGGAAAAAAAAAATCAGGCTGGCTTTCTTAGCTCAGAAGACAGACCAAAAGCTGGGCTGTTTGTTGTTGGGGTTGTTGTTTTGTATTTTCCTGCTTAAAACCAGCCCTTTGTCTCAAGCAAACCAGTGCTTCGGCCCTAGATCTATTTCTGTTTCACTTTTGAGAGTGCCTCTAATTACTGAGCTCTTGAGGTTTTGTTGGATACTGTGCTGGAGGGAAGGCCCGGGGGCTCTGCCTCCCGCCTGCCTGCCTTCGGATGTGCTGACTTTTAGCCTTGCCTGCTCCCTTCGGGTCCTACTTGGATGCTTTCCGCAAGGTGAAAAATAGATGTCAACGTGTGATAATAATTTGGGACACCTGGCATTGGCCATCAGATGCCTGGAAGCGCAGACTTGTGGAGAAACAACAGGTCAGACCCCCAGAAGAACAGAGATTTGCCCAAACCTGAGCTGGTGATCCGTTCATTTCCAATAAGCCCTCTAGAGGGAAACTCTAAGAGATAGAAAGGAGCTCAGACTAATGCCTTCAGAATTTTATCTTAATGCCTCTTTCTGGCCACTGGGCTGTGCAGAATTAGAAATACAAGCTGTTGAGGGACAAGGAGTGGCCTTGCCTTAGTGCACAGTCCCCATGGGGGCCTCCTCCTTCCTGAGCTCAGTCTCTACCTGGAGCTGCTCTGGAGTTTCATCCTGGTAAAGCAGTAGTGCTGTCTTTTGGGGAGGGGGTCCAGGGGGCTGAGGGGCTTGATCCACTGCCTTATTTGGCTCCATGTGCACACTTACTTGTAAGACTTGCTTTTTCCTGGGGCGCCCGGGTGGCTCAGTGGGTTAACCCTCTGCCTTCGGCTCAGGTCATGATCTCAGGGTCCTGGGATCGAGCCCCGCATGGGGCTCTCTGCTCAGCAGGGAGCCTGCCCCCCCCCCCCCGCCTGCCTCTCTGCCTACTTGTGATCTCTCTCTCTTTCTGTCAAATAAATAAATAAAATATTAAAAAAAAAAAAAAAAGACTTGCTTTTTCCCATAGAATACCCTATTGAACGTTTGTGTATCAGGCAGTCTGTCTCCCCCTTACGCCTGTGGTCCTTCCCCCTGTCCCAACTTATCCTGGGACCTTGTATGACCACTTGCAAGTGACAAAGCGCCTAGGTCACTTGGGGACTGGTGTTAATCCGGGATACTATTAAGGAGCCCCACAGTTTTTTGGCACTACGGGGTAAGCTGTTTGGCAGCTGACATTTCATCTATATCAGGATCAGGTTTGTGTTAGAACTGAGTGTGCCAGCAAGCCCTAAACCAAGCTTGTTTGTGAGGGGACAGTCTTTCGAATTTGTTATTCGGCCAGCCTGGGATCAATGGGGGATTAGGTGTGTTTTGCTAGTGTGTCAGTCCCGGATGTCATTGTGTTTGTGGAAGGAGGGCGCTTACCAACCAACCTTAATTGTGCTCTGTCTACCTTGGGATTCACCATTCTCCTGCAGTCTCATTGGATTTCTCGGGTGTTTTCCCCGCCCACACGTAAGGCTGTGCATCTCACGTGGCTCCTGTCCTCTTCCCTTTGGATCGAGTTCCTAATCAAGGGATGGCAGGTAGTGGTATATGGAGAGAGCAGAACAGGCTTAGGGGCTGTCCCGGTAACTCTTGCCCCATGAGGGGGAGTGGGGAAATGTTTCTTTCAAATCACTTTCCACCCCCCACCCCCCCAAAAAAAGGTTGGGAGTCTAGTGGCACGGGTTTTAATGTAACTTCCGGTAATCAGTATGGTTCGACAGGTGAACGTTTCTTAGGCACTGATGAGCAAGGTGCAAGTCTAAAGAATTATTTTTTTTTTTATCATCAGGAAAGCACAGTAAATCCTTTAAGAGAGCCCTGCCTCGGCCATGTCCTTTCAAGTATAATTGAATTTCAGAGGCAAAGCTTCATATCTCTGCATTTATGAGGCATGACTAACTAAAGACACTTACGGAGAGATCCCAGGCTCTTCCTGGCGCAGTCCTCCCCTGCTGGCATCAGGTGGGCAAAGATGTCTTCTTGGGGCTCTTTAAATCTACCTGTTTTTTTGGGGCGCCTGGGTGGCTCAGTGGGTTAAGCCGCTGCCTTCGGCTCAGGTCATGATCTCAGAGTCCTGGGATCGAGTCCCGCATCGGGCTCTCTGCTCAGCGGAGAGCCTGCTTCCCTCTCTCTCTCTCTGCCTGCCTCTCCATCTACTTGTGATATCTCTCTGTCAAATAAATAAATAAAATCTTAAAAAAAAAAAAATCTACCTGTTTTTTTTTTTTTTTTTAAAGATTTTATTTATTTATTTGAGAGTGAGAGCAAGTGAGTGAGAAGGGAGCGCATGAGCAGGGGCGGGGAGCAGAGAGAGAGGAAGATACAGATGCCCCCGCTGAAGCAGGGAGCCCGCTTCGGGGCTCGATCTCAGGACCCTGAGATCATGACCCCTGAGCTGAAGGCAGATGCTTCACTGACTGAGCCGCCTGGGCGCCCCTTCATTTACCTTCATAAGCCAAGTGCACCCTGCCCTCCCCTGCTAATCCAGCAGCCGTGTTTTCCAGATATCTGTTGCTTTGAGCTCTTGAGGTGCCCCTCAGGTTGGCAGGAAGCCAGGAGACGGGTTGGGGTGCTGGCATCAGTCCCACCTGCCTCACTCGACGAGAAGTTTCTGAGGAGCAAGGGATGGGTCGGTGACCCTTGGCTAAGAAGCACTCAGGCTAGTTAAGTTTGTATTCCCGGGTAAGGCTGCTGTGATCTGCAGACAGGAAGAAGGCTTTGCGGGGTGTGCGGTTCCCGTGGGAGTCTCCCTCGATTGCCTCAGGACCCTGATGCTTCCTTCCAGCTGGAAGCTTCCTTTGCTCTGTGCCTCTTTCGGCCACGGAGGGGTCCCTTCGGCAGCGTTCTATGAGCTCTCCTCTCACCTGGGCTCACGTCTGTGCGCTGGCAGGTGAGCAGACCTGAGCTCTTCCCACGCTCAGACCCAGCCCTGTGGTACACGCTCCGTGCTGCTCCACATCAAAGCAGAGCCCAGAACTTTCCTCCAACCCAGTCCCTCTGCCTGTTGTGGTGATTGCCTCTTGCCTACTTGTTCATTACAGCTAGAAATCTCAGGAGTGTTTCTGGGCTCTTTCCCCTTTTTTTCGTCCAGGAATCCTGAGATGGTCAGTCCTCTGAGGCCCGAGCCCTCCTCTCTGACCCCACGACTCCTGTCCCTACAGGGCTGAGCTTTCTCATCCCTTATCCTGGGGCCCTGCTTCCACCTAGGTCATTGCTGTCATCAGATCACTGTGGGAAACAGATTTTCTCATCTCACTCGACACTGTGGTCCCCCCCCCCCCCCCCCCCCCTCCCCCCCCCCCCCCGTTCATGCTCTTGCTCTGTAAGACACCTGCTGGGTGCCTTGCTTCAAGCCGAGACTTTGAAACCCAGACCCAGGCTTCCTCCCTGCCAGAGCCCAGCTTGGGCTTCGGGTTGGGGAGCGGGCCTGAGGAGCCCTCAGACCTTGACAAGAGCTCCAAGGAAGCACTTCCCCCTGGGCTGGGGGGTGGGAGGGGGGGAGGGGGGTGCTGGCTCCCAGCTGTGCTGGAAGGGGTGCAGGTGTCTGGGGGGAGGTGGGACCAGGAGGGTGAGCCTGGCGGGGTTGCCACAGCACCTGCCTTTCTTCTCTCCCACCCAGACTTCTTTATTGGCTAAACTCCTGCTCATCCTTGGGGAAAAAAAAATCTTTTTAACTAACAGCTTTATTGAGATACAGTTTATATACCGTGAAGTGTACCCATTTCAAATGTACAATCCAGTACTTTTCAGTAAATTTACAGAATTATGCAGCCGTCACCACAATCCAGTTTTAGAACCTTTGCATCACCCCAGAAAGCTCCCTCCTGCCCGTTTTCTGTCACTCTCTGTCCCCGCCCCCATCCCCAGGCAACCGCCAATGGGCTTTCTGTCTCTACATCTGCCTTTTCTTCCTCCCTCTCCGTTATAGATTTGGCTGCAGGGCCTTCTCCTTGAGGCTTTCCTGGAGTTTTCCATTGAGAATTGGTTGCTCCCCCTCAGGCAGATCAAAGGGGCTGGGTGCTCGCCCGCAGGTGGGCTGGCCAGCTCTGTGATGCCCTGACTTGGTCCTTCTGGCCCCTATCCCTCCCCTAGCGCAGCGCTGGGCCCCTGGACTGCTCCCAGGGCCTGTTGTCTGCTCTGCGCTCAGGTGAAGTTGCTCCCCCCCATTTCTTTTGTGGGCTCCCGAGTATCCAGCAGGGGGGTTCGGATTTAAAGTACAGAGTGAGGCAGAACGGGTCAACCCATTATTTATATATGTATGTATATATTTAAAAGATTTTATTTATTTATTTGACAGACAGAGATCACAAGTAGGCAGAGAGGCAGGCAGAGAGGGGGAAGCCGGCTCCCTGCTGAGCAGAGAGCCCGATGCAGGCCTCCATCCCAGGACCCTGAGATCATGACCTGAGCCGAAGGCAGAGGCTTAACCCACTGAGCCACCCAGGCACTCTAAACCCATTTTTTAAATGAGAAAATCTAGGATACCTGGAGCACACCAACTCACCCAAAACCTTGGGCAAGGAGAAGAACCAAGAATGAAGCCAGGTCAAGTTCTCTCCCACCCCTGTTTGGTAGCCAGGATCTGCCCTTCTGGGGCTTTTTCCAGAGTGATGTTCAGTTTCTCGTCAGGGTCTCCAAGCCATGGAAGTTCCTTGTAGGGCATGAGCGGTGCATGGCGCTTCTCCATTTGCCCCAGTACTTGGCTGACAGCTGATGGGGTAGCAGTGATGTAAGCGTGCGTGGGCGCAGGGAGGTCTCCCGGGAGGTAGACAGACAGGGGCCCTGGGAGGGGAGGGCGCTTGCCTGGGTTGTGCGTTTCAGAAGAACTTCCCTTCTTGGGTTCTTTTTGTTCTTCAAGGAAAAGCAGAAGAGAAGACCCATTTTGCAGATTGCAAATTGAGTCACAGAAATGTACAGACAGGTAGATCTGGGTCGGGGTGTATAGGCCACTGGGTCCCCAATGGTCTCTCTTCACTGTTAACTAACAAAATAAAAAAAAAAAAAAAAAAAAAAAAAAAAACAAAAAAAAGCCCTCCAGTAGGGGTAACAAACAAAACTAAACAGAAAGCACAAATGGTGTCTCTCTCCCACTGAGGCAGAGAACTTTCTCGGTAGACAGCAAGAGTGTCTTATGTCTTTCGGAAGATGGCGGATGTTGGGGTCCGGCAGGCCTGGGTTTGAGTCAGGCTCTGTTCCTCTTCTGGGTGACACTTTCTGAGCCTGTTCATGAAGGGATTCTGGGGCCACGTTAGACTGCACGTGGACGTGGATGTAGAGTTGTTGTGGAGGAGTCATCAACTGGTCACGTACATGTCTGTGGTTAAGTGGCGGCCATTATTGCTATTTAACGTTCCCGGAAGGCGTTCCTCCTCTGCCACGAAGGTTTTCTTCTCATATTCGGTTTATTAGGCACCTTTTGACCCAGGCTGTAGGAGCAAAGCAGTTGTTGGGAGAGCCTGTGCGTGTGTGTGAAGGCCTCCGGCAGGGAGCTGGTGCGGGCCATGATTTGGAGGTCAGGGAGCTGCCATCTTGGATTGCCCGGCTCATGTCTTCTCAGAAGGTTTTCTGGGGGTCTCTGACACAGCCGTGGTGTACTTGGAGGGCTGCCCAAAGCGATCTGGGCGAGGTCATTCTGCAGATCTAGGTAGGTTGTTCCTCAGACCCAGGGAGGCCCTGATCTCTTGATCCCCTGCCTCCAAGAGTGGTTGGAACCATTTTTTGGGTTGGCTTGCGAGCGTGCTAGTGTGCTTGGAGACTCTTGGGAACACCGGCAGCGTTTCGATTCTCTGTGGCTGTGTGTCTGGATCACAGCACGTTTATTCCCCCTCCAGCAGCAAAATGCTCAAGTCCCTGCTTCCTTCCTGTGCATTTAACAGACGTTTCCAGAAAATAGAATTGACGACAGCTCCCCACCCTTCCCTGTCACTCCCATCCTTTCCCTTTGCCGTGCTGCAATCCATTTTTGGAGGGAAGCGAGAACCTCTCAAAATCAATCATCTGGGTTTAAAAACAAATCATTTCCAACATCGTATGATTTTCCGTATTTACATGTGGGGCTGGGGAGTCACTCCTGCCAGAGTGAGTGTAGGATGTCTAGAAAAGCCTGTGCCCCAACCGTGGGCCCAAGGCAGGGCTGTGGGTGGGCAGGACTGGTGGCTCGCTCTCTTGCTCGCTCTCTCTCAGCCCTCTCCAAAGCGTGGGGCGGCAGTCGCAGGAATAAGCCTTTATTAAAAATCCTCAGTCATGCAGTGCCAATCCCATGCTTGGTGACGCAGCCTGGACAGTCTGGCTCGGCTTCCAAGGGTGGGAGACGAAATCTGTTGGCTGCTTTGCCTTCTTTGGGTGTCTTTCTTGTAAGTACGGGAAGGTAGGAAGAGGCCTGGGACAGGTATTGAGGCTCGGCTTTCCTTCGCGCTGCACCTTTGGCTCTTAGGGCCTATTCTTATTCTTATAACACACTCTGGGGTGTGTTTGTCCCTCCTCTTTATCTCTGAAGGTGGGATAAAGAATTGCCGCTTTTATTAGCTTATGTTCTTGGTGATATGCTATTATCTGCCCTCAAAACAAATGGCCTGGCTGATTGTTTTCAGAGCTGGCTGTGAGGAGAAAGCTCATGCATTTGGGAGTGATTTTTGCTGTCGTTGGAGGAAGTAGGGGGAGGGGGTTTGTAGCACAGGTGAGGAATTCCAGGTCCTCTCGGCCAGGGCCCCCCAAGCAGTGTGAAGATCTCACTGTGGCTCATTTCCCCTTCCCCTGTGCTTTGTTCCGGGCTACATGCTGGCTTCCCAGCATACCGTGTTATCAGTCTCACCATCACTATCCCGTCATCACTGTCATCACCATCCTTCTCCCCTCCTCCTCACCGTCATCACCACCGTCACCGGCACCTTCCTCATCCCCACCATCCCCCTCTCCACCACCATCACTGTCCTCTTCCTTCTCACCATCACTACCATCATCACCATCATCATTCTCTTTCTTCTCATCACCATCATCACCATCACCTTCCTCCTCCTTCCCTCCTCCTCACCATCATCATCCCATCGTCATCACCACCATCACCACCATCACCACCATCACCATCATCACCATCATCACCATCATCATTCTCTTCTTCCTCCTCATCACTGTCATCACCATTAACACCACCATCACCATCATCATCACCGCCATCACCATCGTCACCATCATTACCACCATCACCATCCTCATTCTCTTCCTCCTCATCGCTGCCATCACCACCATCACTATCATTACCATCACCTTCCTCCTCTTCATCACTACCATCATTACCACCATTACCATCACCACCGTCATCACCATCACTATCACCACCATCGTCATTGCCATAACCATCATCATCCTCCTTATCATAATCATCCTCCTTATCATAATCATCACTGTCACCGTTACCACCATCACTGTCATCATCATCGCTGTCGTCATCATCACCTTCACCACCGCCATCAACACCTCATCCAGTCTCCACATTCCTTCCTCATGTTTGGGTCACTGCTTCATAGAGCCCATTTCTGTTGAGTGAGCTGTTCTTTGTCGACAGGTTGTGTGGGGACACCTACTGTTAGGAGGGTCATGAGGAGAGTTAGTACGAGTTAGAACCCAAATGGGTGGGTGATGGAATGTTACTCTAACAAAGGCTTCACAAGACTCATTGATCTGGAATATTCTTGGAAAAATCCCACCTGTGATGGTTAATTTTATGTGTCAATTTGACTTGGCTAACGGATGCCCAGATAACTGGTAAAACTGTATTTCTGGGTATGTCTGTGAGGATGTTTCTGGTAGAGATAAGCATTTGTGGCACGCCTGGGTGGCTCAGTGGGTTAAAGCCTCTGCCTTCAGCTCAGGTCATGATCCCAGCATCCCAGCAGGGAGCCTGCTTCTCCCTCTTCCTCTGCCACCACTCTGTCTGCCTGTGCTCGCTTGCTCTCCCTCTCTCTCTCTGATTAAAAAAAAAAAAAAAAAAAAAGAGATAAGCATTTGAATTGGTAGATTGAATAAGGGAGACCCCCTTCCACAGTGTGTGCAGGCATCATTCAATCCCCTGAGGGCCTGAATACAACAAAAATGAGGGGGAAGGTGGAATTCACTTTGCTTGAGCTGGAGTGTCCGTCTTCCCTTGTCCTTGGAGATCGGAGCTCCTGGTTCTCCGGCATTTGGACTCGGACTGACACTTAGACCATCAGCTCCTTTGATTCTCGGGCCTTTGGAGTTGGACTGAATAACACCAGCTTTCCTGGGTTTCTAGCTTGCAGTTGGGAGGTTGTGGGACTCTTAAGCCTCCAAAGTCACATGAGCCAATTCCAGTTAAGTCTCCTTGACTGAGAAATCACCTGCCTGCAGGCCCAGGAGAGACCCAGTGGTTCCTAGTCTGTTCAGCTCCACGTGGCCCTTCCAGGGAGGATAAATTTGGCCCCTGTTGTATTGTGTAGGCCCTTTGCTGGCCCTCTTCACCAGTGCTGGTTGGAACCTCACCTCCCTGGTTGTGCACTGTGCTTGTCTGCCTCTCCTAGGGCAGTGGGCCTCTTTGCATGTAGGACCTTGTGGATTTCTCCTCCCTGGCCCCCCATTCCTGGCACAGAACCTGGAACACAGTGGATGCCCGGATGTGTGCCTAAACCACGGCTCCCTTCCCTCAGTGGGGAGTTGAAGTATTTAACCTCAACGCCTTTGCCAAAAGGGCCTGCTTTGCAGGCTGGATGTGTGATCGGCAGGGCAGCACTATTTTCTGTGCTCATCACTGATGGCAAGTGTTTTTCCCATTCGCTAAAATTGCAGCACCGCGGTGTAGAAGCCATCAGGGTTTTCTGGGCTGGCGGAGCGAGCCCCATCTGATTGTCGATGTCTGGCTTTAACTTGGCATGAGTGGTTTTTCCTCTCTAGATCGCAGTTTTTTGGTTTGTCGAATGGAGCTTGGGACTAGGTAGTCTCTGCATTCTCTATCAGCTCTACAGTTCAGGAAAAATGTTCAAAAATGTAAATTTGGGGGGCACCTGGCTGGCTCAGTCCACGGAACATGCAACTCTTGATCTCAGGGTTGTGGGTTGTGACTTCGAGCCCCACGTTGGGTGTGGAGATTACGTAAAAATAAAATCCTTTTTTCTATAAAGACTTTATTCACTTGAGGGGGAGAAAGATAGTACGAGCAGGGGGCAGTGGGAGAGGGAGAAGAAGACTCCCCACTGAGCAGGGAGCCCAGTGTTGGGCCCGATCTCAAGACCTAGAGATCATGGCCTGAGCTGAAGGTAGACGCTTAACCAACTGAGCCACTCAGGCGCCACTTAAAAATAAAATCTTAAAAAAAAAATGTAAACTTGAGTTATGGGGCACACCCAACATAAGCATGGAGAGAATTTTCCTAGCTCAACTGACTGCAAAAAAAAAGAACGTTCTAGAAAGCACAGACACCTTAGTAAGTGCTATTTCATGGGCTGGCACCTTGATTCAGAAGAAGCTGGTCCTGTAGAGGGACAAGCCTGTGGCGCACAGATGAGAAGGAAGGGGAAGGGTCAGAGGATACTGAACTTGGGGAGGTGACCTCTGTATGTTTCATCTACCCCTCCGTCATTCAGCATGTTCCTATAACTTCCTGTCCCAGGCCGGTGCTGTATATGAACGAAGAGGATGGGCTCATGGTACAAAGGTGGTGAGCAACGTTGGTGGGAGCACAGAAGCCTGGCGGTGGAGCCGCCAAGTTCTCAGGCCCTAGATCTGGTGCCTGATTCAGGAGCTCTTGACTATCCCTTTAAGAGGACACACCCAGGGAAAACCAGTGCAGAAGATAGAGCCCTCCTTTTTGTAATGGTGCAACTCTCTTCTTGCTGGGAGGCCCTCACTGCTGATATCACCAAACTGGTAGACTCAGCTTTCTGTTTTGATTAACCATGACTCAGGGAGAATTAGGGAGTATTATAGAAGACAAGGAATTATGTTATTCTTGGACAAAAGCGTACGTTAACACAAACTCCTGAATTAATTGAGCTAATTTAATTACTGAGAATTCTTTGAGGGGCACCTGGGCGGCTCAGTGGGCTAAACAGCCAACTGTCGGTTTTGGCTCAGGTCAGTCAGGGTCATGAGATCGAGTTCTGTGTTGGGCTCTGTGTTCAGGCCAGAGTCTGTTCAGGAGTGTCTTCTCTCTCTCCGCCCTTCTCCCTGTGCTCTCCCCAACCCCATACATAAACAAACAAACAAACAAATAAATAAAATCTCAAAAAATAATTCTTTGAAATGAGCACATTTATGGTTATAGGCTGCTAGGTTTTTGCTAAAGGGGTTAAAAACAAGCAATTTAGGCATTTCAATATATACAGGGCTGGGGAGCAAGGTATAGAACTATAGGGACAGTTTCATTCCAGTTATGTTTATGAGGGGAAAAAAAAAAAGAGAAAACAGGAGAAGGGCATACACCGAACTTTCAGCAGTGGTTGAGGCTGATGGGATCATGAGTGGTTTCTCTTCCCGGCCTTTTCGTATTCCTCTACACTCTGAATTTTCACCAATAGCTGTGTATTACTCTTGCAACTAGAAGGGAAAAAAGGTTTTAAAAGGAACCCCAAGGACACATTCCTCTGATAACCTTGTTTACCCTGTTATTTGCTTAGCAAACTTTCTTTTTATAGTCAGACTGTCTGGAACCCAGGAATTCCATAGTTGTGATGACTTGAATTAATGGAAATTTATCGTGATGCATCATTAGAATTTGCTAATCTCATCTAAGTTCGATGCGGAGTAACTTTATTAACTGGGTATGAAGAAGAATGTTGTGAGCCTTCTTAGAAATTCACCATTTCAACATGGCAACGGGTAGAGTTTGTTTAAGGTCGAGAATATGCTGCTTCTTTTTTACTTGCTCGAATTTGGGGGTTCCCTCTCTTTCTTGATCTGGAAGAGCCTTTGTGGCTCCCACGGGGTCTGTCCAGAGTGTTTGAATGAGGTGGTCGGTGTCCTCACCCCGCCCGTGGCTGGTCTCGGCTCAAGGGATGATCTCCTTGCTGTTTGTCGGTTAGGCTGCTGTTCAGCTCCCTTTTTGAAAATAACTTTTTCTGTTCCCCATCCTTGACCTCCCTGGCTTCATGCCCGCCCGAGAGCAGAGCCGCTGGTCTTCATCCTCTTCCAGTTGGAGGCGAGTCTTCCCCGCTCCCTGTGCTGCTCGGGCCTCGGACCTTGTGTTGACTTGGGTTGGTATTGGGTTGACATTGGGTTGACCGTCTTTCCTTACTGGCTGGGGAGCAGGACCCCCGCAGCCTTTGTTAGGGCCTTGCCTGACTTTTGGTGGCATTGTTCCAGATGCTTCTTAGGCTGCTTTTTTTTTTTTTTTTTTTCAGAGGTTCATCTGCCTGAGTCCAGGATACTGAGTCAGCAGTGGGAGGTTGTGAAGTTGAGGCCAGTCATCAGAGGACTTGGCCAACATGAGGGATACATTTCAGGGTGAATGAGGGAGAGATCCTGGTGGCTGGCCATATAATGTGAAATACCAGATGTTGCCTCTGCTCCTAGCTCAGAGTCTGCCTATAGTTTAGTTCCCTGG
Organism: Mustela nigripes; assembly: GCF_022355385.1. Taxonomy (NCBI): domain Eukaryota; kingdom Metazoa; phylum Chordata; class Mammalia; order Carnivora; family Mustelidae; genus Mustela; species Mustela nigripes. Next base: position 6,887,303 of record NC_081563.1, read on the forward strand.
ATTTGAAATTTAAAAAAAAAAAAAAAAATCACAACTCTATGGTCTGAGGTCCATATTTCTGATCCTGAGCTAGAAAATAGTTGTCAGCAAAATTCCGTACACATCGGGTAGACTATGTCAGGATCTTAACCATAAGGAACCCATATTTTTTAAAAAAATTAGTCTGGCTACAGTGTTCAGAAATTATTATTTTTGAAAGCTGGGTCCTCAGTTTATTGTAGGATTCCACATGGAGGCAGGAAGGAAGCCCTCCAAATCACTGGAAACAGGTAGGTTACCATGGAGACTGGGCGTGTCCCTGTGGTTTCCCAGTTGTCCTGGAAAAGGAGCAAGCCTGACTTCTCTTTCTGAAATTATGTGAAGGGTCATACGTTTTGTGGACTTCGACAGTGATTTCTGACGTGATTTTGCCCTCCTTTCTGTTTGTCTAATTGTTAATGCTGTGTGCCCCTGCCTTTCCTGCCAGAAACACTAAAAAAACAAAAAACAAAAAACAAGGGAACACCTACTGGAAACATCAACCAGAACAAAATCTTTTAATAAAGCTAGGGATGCTCTCTTTAGCGCCAACGATGATTACTCTACAGTTCGGCAAATTAGTTCTACTCTTTTGTCTTGTGCGCCGGGCTGGGCTCTGGGCCCTGGGGACCAACAGTGAGCACGATATTGGGGGCCCTGCCCTTGCCAGGCTGGTGTTGTGGTTGTGACCCATAAGGACACAGCGTGAAGCCAGGAGGGGTCCAGCGTGAAGCCAAGGAGGGGCCCTGGGCCGATGGGCAGCAGCTCCCACCAGCAGCCGCGGAGCCACAGCCAGCCTCCCACAGCAGCAGCGGCTGCAGGCTCGTGGCGGGCCTCGCTGCCTCCCTCTCCCTCTCCCTCTCTCTCTCCTGCCGAATGCTTCCTTCCGCAGAGAAGGCATGTCCTCTTTGTCCTGCCTGCTGCACGTTTGTAGTAAGCAAGGACCGGTGCCACCTCAGCACTGGGTGGCCTGTTTTGCACAAGCTTGTTGACTGGCGGGGACCTCGAGTGGGCTTGTCATAGCCTACAGAGGCTGCCGGTAGGCACCGGGCAGAGCTGGTGGCCACACTGGGTGTCGGGGACATTGAGGAAGCGGCAGACTCCAGCCTCTGCGCACCTCGTGCTTAGACCAGCGGTCATGGCCACAGAGGATGCTGTCAATCTGAATGAGAAAACCACCCTTAGGCTCCCAGGGTCCCGGGCCCCCCGAGGAGACTTCCTGCCTCATCAAGCTGCAGAGGGGGACCCCAGACTAGAGCTGTCTCTTCTTGTTTTGTTTTTTTTTTAAAGTAGGCTCTGCGCCCACCATGGATCCCAATCTGGGGCTTGAACTCACAACCCTGAGATCCAGACCTGAGCTGAAATCAAGAGTTGGGTGCTTAATGGACCGAGCCACCCGGGTTGGGGAGTGGCGCTAAAGATGTCTCTTCTTGACGCTGGACTGACTTCTGTTCTAAGGGACAGTGAAGAGACTGTTCTTTTCCAAAGGAGAAAAGGCACCTGTGTGGACTCAGTCCCTATCTTGCTCCCCTTTTCAGGGTGTAAACAGCGCCCACTGTTGCTTCCCCAGGCAGGTCCCTTGGGTCTGCTGGAACACAGCCCCAGGAATCCCTTTCTTCATCTGATGTGGGAATGATAAAACCCTCCCTCCCCGGATTGTTGTAAGAAATCGCCGTTAGAACTCTTGTAAACTGTAAAGTGCTGTATTCGTGGAAAGACTGTTCCCATCATTGTCATCATTAATCTTTTTATATTCACGTCCTGTAGCCCCTGACCCATGGTGGTCTACCTTGGCAGGTCTGCCTTGCTGGGGCTTGATGCCCGCTCCCCTCCCCGGAATCCAAATTCGGAGTCTCCTGCCCTTTTTCTTCTCCCACTTGGGGTCCCCATTTCCCTCCTGCAAGGTGGCAGCCCGCAGCAGAGGCCCCGAGAACCGTGTTGTCCGAGACTCACAGAAGAAATGGGAATTTGTATCTGCTCACCTGTCCTCTGGGACTCTTGGATCTTCTCCATCTTTCTGAGTCTGCCAGGAGGGGGTCACTGGCTGAGTGTATGTCAGGCAGCAGGGAAACTTACTGGTCCGATTAAAAACACTTGTTCAAATACAGACAGTCAGGCTGGGCTCAGATCAGTGACGTGTTCAGCAAGCAGGGCATTCCCCATCTGGGTCCTTGGTTCTTGGGTTATGGGGAAAGAGAACATTCACCTTGACTCTCATCCTTTGAGGAGAGGATGCCTCCCCCCACAACCTGGTGAGCCCCCCACACGTCCTTCAGGAAGCTTCAAGAAGCTATGCCTTTTCACCTGCCTGCACCCTGCGCCCTGTATTTTACTGTCATTATCAGAGCATCTTTTAGAGGGAGTGGCATGAAAAAGTAAGTCTTTCTTCCCAGCACGCAGAGTCCCCTGGGGAGTGGAGACCAAATGTGTTCCCTGTTAGGCCGCGCGCTGGGGCTGTTACTCCCCTTGCCACGGAGGTGGATGTTCAGTGACATTGGCGGGATAGGACTGGGGCAGCTCCAGATGAAGGCTCCCGGGTGAGCCCCTCACAGCTTCCCCCTTATACTTCCCCCTAGAAAGGCACCCCTGTCTCCGGACTCGAACCACACCTCGCTCAGGATGAAAACAGTAAAATCTCGAGTAACCAGCACCGTCCCGAATGGCCCTTGATCACGGGCCTTGAGAATTAGCCCTCATTCATTCATTCATTCGACACACAGTCACCCCCAGTGCCTGCTCTCTGGCTGGAGGGAGGTGTCCTGGGGAGGAAGATACCTCTTGGAGCTCCTCTTGGAACTCACCTGTGCTTCCATTGTCCACACGCCTTGAACAGACACAGAAAGCATTCGAATCCGATTTCCCTCTCAGTGTGATGCCAGGATTGTCTAAAGGATGAACTCCAACCTGGGGCAGGCCCTACTGTCTTCTCAGGAAAAAAATGGAGACTGAAGCAAAAACCTACTTGAAAGTCAGCGAAGAATTTTTCCAAACACGAAAACGCTAAATTATTAGCTTTCTTCGGTCCGCCTAGGAAAAACTCCCTCGCTCTTGTTGTTATTAACAGGGCCAAGCCCAGAGGTTTAGTTATGTAAAAGCCAATTAAAATAAATTAAATGCAAATACTGTTTCATTGTAATGTCAATTTTGGGAACTGGATCAATCAAAGGTTGTGGAAATGCCAAAGTTGTTAAGACTTTGGTTGCCATGACAACGGCTCTCTGTCATGAGTGGTCGGTTCCTGGGGAATTCTTGGGGTGGGGGGATCTGGCTCTTGGGGTGACTGCGTCTCTGGGGGCAGGGGTGGAACTCTCTGGAGGGAGGTCCCAGTCCAGCCAGGCCACCTGTGTCATGACCTTTTGGGGAAGCCAGAATTAAGAGTGCCCAGGGCAGGTGAAGGAGCTGCCCCTGGTCCCGCTTTGTCTGTCTGCCCTGCCCTTTGGTGAAGGTGCTGTTCTTTGTCATCTTGGCTCCCGGCTAGCAGGGACCTTACCTGCCCTGTCGCTCCATTCCGGGTGGGGGTGGGGAGTGTCGGCGGGGGGGGGGGGGGTGGGGGGTGTTGTTCGGATGGCACCCACCTGCTGCCATCATCACACCTTCTCAGGGCTTTCAGTTCACAGACAAGGCTCTCCAGGCTTCATTTCATTTTGCTCCGGAGCCCCAGCCTCTGGGGCCATAGTTATTTTACAGGAGAGGGACTTAACTGATGTTGGGATTCAGAGCGCGACTTGCCCAAGGTCTCAGGGCCCTAAGATAGCCGTGCCAGGATGGCCGTGGGCTCCTGAGTGCTGGGCAGAGATGGCGCTGTGTCCCACAGAGGCCCTGGGGACCCACGCTTCGAGCCTTTCCCTGCACCTGCTTCTGCAGAAGCCTGCTCAGAGCTGGTCCCCTCCTCCTCCAGACTCCAGCTGACCCGGCCTCTTGGTTCCTAACGCTGGGCCCAGAGCCGCCATGATGTCTCTTTGGGGTGTCCCTGCAAAGAAGCTTCCTAACACGTACATGCTTTTAGGATGTCAAAATCCCACAGCTGGTGCATATGAACCCTCTGCTCTCTTAGCGGGAGGAGGGCCCGGAAGCATCTGCCAGGTGCTAATTAGTGCCTCCGCGGGGCTGCGGTCCAGGGCCTTGTGGATGAGACCCCACGGGCCTCTTTCCGCTCCCTGGAGGGGGCTGGCGATGGTTGGGAGATGCTGCCGCAGTTGGGGATCCTGAAACTCTGTAGCGACGAGGTTGTTGCCCTGCTGTTGTCGCCTTCCACACAGCAGTCCATTCATACCCCAGACGGAGCGCCTGCCTGATCGGTCCGCTGAGGAGGAGGCCCGTCAGACGGAGGGCTGCAGGTGGGCCGTGGGCTGCCCCGTGTCCCCTCGCTGCTGTGGCCATGCTCCGTCTTGGCGTGCCCGCCCGCTGGTGCCCAATGAGCACATAGAAGGCAGCGGTTTGCGCCGGAGGACAGGCGCGCTCTCCCAGTCTGGCCTGGGGGGTGTAGAGTTTAATGAACTTTGCCACGTTTTCTTGGAGTTGCTTCTCAGAGTAAGCACAGGGGGTGTCCCTGCCTCACGGGGCCACTGGCCACGGGGCCACGAGCAGATGCTGTGCAGGAGTCGCGGTGGGTGTGGGAGGTTGCTGTGAGTGTGTGTTGAAGGAGGCTCGTGTGTCATCTTCTCATCCTCAGACTCTTAAAGTGGGTGGTGGGAACCCTGTGTGGTTGGTCCTGCTTTGGACACCTTGACCTTTGACACTCTTATCCTTGACCTCCAAAACCTTGGCAGGCCACTCTTTGGGGGTGTGAGGGTTGGGGTCCGGTCGTGTTGGCTGGACCCCTGGGCCAGGAGTGAGCCGACCTGGGGCCTGCCTTCGCCTCCGCTCCCAGCCTCGGTACCCTCACCGGTGTGTGAGGCTCCACCTGCTTTCTGTGACTCGAGGGGAGAGTGCGCAGGGCTGGCCTGAAGTCCGGGGTGTCCTGCGTGAGGGATTCTCCCGTCTCAGCGGCAGTGCTGACAAATACATGAGATGGGGCGTTTCTCCCTTTGGGGAGAATTGGGGCACTGTCACTTGACACATATTCTGTCTTTTAGAGAATGCTGCTCCCCTTTCCCCCTCCCGTGCGCTTTGAAGTTGGCCGGTGCTTGCTAACAGATGCTCCGGGCTCTCAGCCTGGGCCGCGGGCCACCATGTCCTCCCCCGGATCCACCCCGCGTTCCAGCTGGGCTGGACCGTCGCCACCCCGCAAACACATCAGCGTGTCCTTCTGGCCTCCAACTCGCGGTCTTTGCTGTCCCTCCCTCACCCAGCTAGAGCGAGCTTTGTGTCCGGGTGGCCAGAGTACGTGGGGCTGCTCCCTGCTTTGACCTGTGGACCCCACATCTTAGAGGGACACAGCCCAGAGTCTCTCTGCTGCGGCGTCCCCAAGGAGAGGAGCCTGTGTGGGGCGCGCCCTGGGGCTCCTCTTCCCCGGGACCCCAGCCCCGATGCAGCGTGCGCAAGGACTCCTGTCTCATGAGTCTACCCAGAGTCCAGCCTTGCCTTCCCATTACTCTGTGACTTGAGCCGTGGCTGAGAGTTGGAGAAATCCTTGCAAGTGTTCTAGATTGTGTTAGAATCTCAAAATGTGCATTTCGTGGCTGTTGGTTCTAGAACCCCAGAATGTATAAAGCGGCTCCCTGGGCGGCGGCAGTGGGCCTGCTGCCGGAGGGACCATGCCCGTTGCTTCTCCAGATCTCCCGTGGCTCTGTTTCTTGGCCCTGTGAGCCCCGCGCAAGTCACTCCGAGCCTCATTGTCCACCGCGTTAACTGTCCGGGCCTGGTAAGGCTGGCGTGAGGATTCTCTGGGCTCGTTTGTATTAGAGCGCTGTGTTTGTGTTAGTTGATTAGTGTACTTTAAAGACGGAACAGGAACGAATTTGCTGGTCATCAGAACAAGAGCCTTGGCTTGTTCTGCCAGAGGATGGTGTTATTCAGAGCCCAGTTGTATGGGACCGAATTCTCCGGGTGCCATTCTTTGCAGCCGGCGTTTGCGCTGATAACTTACTATATATGTACTCGCAAGTGGGTAATTTATGGTTCACACTCAACCCGTAACTTTTCATTTCCTGGCTGATGTATCAGAAGCTGCGTTTGCAGCGGCCTGTAAGTGTAGTAAGCGGAAAAGGACGTAAGCTGAGGCCGTTTCTGTCCAAGCTGTGTGTGTGCTTCTAGAATCCTGGCCCTGTGAGGCACGGAGGGGGTGGCACCTGGCTGCGTGTGGGCCCAGGTGTGTCCCCCAGCAGGCCGGTGGTGACAAGGATCCCACTGCACAGTGGGCACGCTCGGGCCCAGAGAGGTTAAGCGACTTCTTCGAGGGTTTACAGCTCAGAAGTGACGATGTGCCTGGAGGTCCAGTGTGTCCCACTCTGGCGGACAGTGCCTCGCTTGGAGCAGGTGCTCAGTCAGATTTTGTCCAAGATCTGGTCAACTCGCCCACATGAATATTCTGTACCCTAGATATTCAGGCCCCTTGGGGTGTGGAGGTTGTTGAGGAAGATGATTAAAATGCATCTTCCTGGCCCCAGCCCACCTCGTCGGCATTGGGGAAAATAGGGGTGAGCCTCAGAATGCCTTTGAGCCGTTGCGGGGGTCTCTGAACACACAAGTTAGAAACCACTGCTCCAGCTTTGTGGAATCCATCTCCTTCACAGTCACATGGCACACAGGATGGTGGCCTCCCGCACTCCCCCCACCTCCCTGGACGGGGGTCCACATCCCTGATCCTAGTAAGGTAGCCAGGTCAACCTTACATGGCAAAGGGCTTCGCAGTGCAATTAACATGGGGGATCTTGGCTCAGGGACCGTGTCCCAGACTCTCCAGGTGGATCCACGACCGCGAGAGAGAGGGGCCTCCCGCAGCTGCAGTCGGTCTGCCGCGATGTGACTGAGAACGGGCTGGGAGATGCCGGCCAGCGCTGCGGCTGGCTTGGCGGAGGAGGACGGGGCCACCAGCCAAGAGATGTGGGCGTCTGTTCGAAGCTGGGAAAGGCAGAGAAGCAGAGTCCCCCTGGGAGCCTCCATGTAGCCCTGCGGCCCCTCTGTCCCAGCGAGGCCAGTCTCTTCCTCGTCACTTCCTGTTCTCCCTCCAGAGTGCCCCCCCTTCCAACCCCTCTGCCCCCTCGGCCCCACCCCTGCCCGTGCCCAGAGTCCAGGACTTTGGCAGGGGGGGCCTTGGGCCAGTGTGGTTCCCAGCTGTGGGAACTCAGAGTTCAGGATCCCGTGGTTTGTGCACATTTAAGTGGTGCTGGGCCTGTCTTGTTGCATTTTTCCTGCATGACGTGGGCTAACCGTCAGAGGGGGTGTAGGCCGTGACCGTGACCGGCGGTGCTGGGCTCCAGGACCCCGGCTGCTTCTTTGTAGCTCACTCCCCCCTTCCACCTGCACACTTGGCCTGCAGGGTCTCCAGCCCTCAGAACACTTCCTGTTATTTAAATGTTGGTCCTTTTGATTTTTTTTTTTTTCCTTTCAAACTAGAGACTTGACTTTGTACAGTTTTGTGGTGAGCCAGACGCATTTTCTTTTTCCGAGTGGCCCGGTGATCTCTGAGTGTGTGAGGAGGGCCTGGTAACGGGGTCTTTGAGGCCCCCTTGGGGCTCCCCCTGTAGACACCTCTGATGAGGAGGAGAGATGATCTCTTGAACTTTCGGGGGGACCTTGACCAGGCATAGAATGTTCTCATTGGAAATGGTCTTAGTCCTAGAGGAGAGTGGTTGGGAACATTTTCTTTGGAGAGGCCTAGGGGACTTGGGTCCTTACTACTGGGCCCCTTACTGCTAAGTTCCTTAACTGGGCCTCTCTCCTTGGCTTGTGGACAGCTGCCTCCTGACTGTGTCCTCACAGGGTCATGTCTGTGTGTGTGTCTGTGTCCTGATTTCCTCTTCAGATAAGAGCACCGGCCAGATGGGACTCGGTCATTCCAGTCACTTCTGTAAAGAACCTGTCTCCAAGTCTGGTCACATTCTGAGGTCCTAGGGTTGGGGCGTCAACGTATAAATGTGGGGGAAACGTCTGCCTCAGCCCACAGCTGAGTTCCCATTCACATGGGAACTACAGTGCTCGCCGGAATCAGGTTGGTGAGGGATTAATTTGAATGCTGATGTATTTAAGTGCTTGGCACACTCAAGAGGTGGCAGCCAGCACTAGTTGTGGAAAATTTGAGGGATTTTTCTCGAGTGCCTCTTGCATGCCAGGTCTAGGTTCTTCTTGCTAGACATTAACTTGCTTCACGCGCGGGCAGTTGCTGTCCGTGTTGTGTTTCTGGAAATGTGGATCCTATCCACATCTATCCAAGACCGTAGGTACCTGGGCCCCAAACCAGGCTTTGGGAGTCAGACACACACGGCTGGGCAAGGGCCTGGGAATTGCATTTTAAGTAAGTATTCCCAAGCACACGAACGGCAGTGCGAGACCCAAGCTCCCGTCCACGGCTCTCATCATTATCTTGGTCCACGCTTGCCCCTCCCCTGTGGACTGGGTTATCCCCCCTTCCCTGTGTGGCTGGCTCCCTTTCCACCTCATGTGTCCGTCGGTCCTACCGCCTGCAAGAGTGACTTCTTTGAGCCACATGGCCTCCTCCTGCTCTATGCTCCGAGGCCTTGCCAGCAATCTGCAGAAGGCAGCTCGAGCTCAGGGGACTGCCTGGCGTCCAAGTGGGTCCTGCCTGGCCTCCTGCCCACTTCTCTGCCACACTCCAGGTGTCCCTGGTCCCAGGCTTAGAGAGCCGTGTGCCATCTGCTGAGCAAGGCACCCCTCCTGCCTCCTCAGCTTTGCACGTGTTCCGCCCGCTACCGGAGGACCCCCCCCTGGCGCCTCTCCTCCTGTATCTCCTCCTGCCTGTGTTCTCAAGCACAGGCTCCTTCGTGTCCTCTGTGGCTCTGAGCACCGTTTCCGAGCCCGGAGACACTCAGGAAACGTCTGTCGGCCGAGTGGATGTAAGAAGTGATTTTCCTGGGTAAGAAATGAGCTCCCAGTAGCTTTCTTGAGGCCACGTTACGGCCAGCGGCCAAGCCGAGCTGGTCATCCTGTCTTCTGGGCGTGCTCCTCGGGCGAGGCCATGCTTGTCTTTCGCCAAACACCCCCACGCTATGGTGAGTTCTTGGGTTTTCTACGGTTTTGGTTTCCTTCTTTGTTCATGGCTCTTCTGGTGTCTCCAGCCGCTTCTTCCTCCCCGTCTGATCCTCTGGGGACTTGGAAAGGATCCTGGCGTCACCTGTTGTCATTTCACCAGGGAGCTCAAAGTCACCTGTTGTCAGCTCACTGGGGAGGTCTGTGTCACCTGTGTCATCTCAGGAGGCAGCCCTGTGACACCTGACATTTCACGCCCTTGGCTCCTGGCTGTGCGGTAACCTGCCGCACGCATGGGCTGCGGGCCCTGAGCCTCAGTGTGAGTCCGCCCTGGGCGGGCATGGGGTCTGGTTGAACTGGGGAGCAAGGGGCCAGCAGCCCTACCTGCCTTCCCATCTCAGCCCCCCACCCCACTCCCCATGGGTGCATTTTAGTGAGGTTCTGGGAGAAGTTCCTTTTTTAAATCCTTAGCCAAAGTGTCTGAAAACACGAACCCAGGCGATCTCTAAGACCCTTCCCGTGCCAACCTTCTTTGGCTTCTAGAACAAATCCTTCATAACCATCAGTGGATTTGCTGGAGGTCAGTGAGGTCAGGTTGGCCTGTCCTGGCTGTCGTGGTCATCCAGAAATGGCAGGTGAGCCTGACTGAGAGGGAAGGCACCGTGCGGTGTGGTGGTGGTGGGGGCTGGCATCTGCCTGACTTTGGGTGTCTGTGGCTTACCCCCACCGGTCGCCGGGTAGAGCGTGGTGACAGGCAGGGAGCTTGCTCCGGGGGTACAGCAGAGCCTGGGGCCGTGGCCTGGAGGGACCACAGCTTTGGGGAGCAGGGTGATGGGGGGGGTCCATGGCCCAGCTAACGAACGGGTAGAGGCTGAGTGCCCTGGGCTGTTGTGGTTGGTCAGCGAGGGCACCTGGTCATTCTGATGGCCAAGCCCGAGAGAGAGATCACAGCCTGCCGGTGAGCTGTGACGCGTTTCCTAGAAGTGTTTCAGGTCTCAGCCCGTTGAACTCAAAAGTTTAGTTCTGAGTGTTGATTGGCCCGGCGGTGTGTGGAGGCAGGCTGCTGTATGTGGACTTCCCATGTCACGCCGTGAGCATCCTGAGTGTGTCTCTTCTCCCAGGGCAGACGTGTGTCCCTCTTACCAAACAGACAGACCGACGGACAGGAGAGGAGAAGGGCTCGTTTTGCTGGGACACTGGTTCCTTATCTCACTTCCTCTTCCTTCCTGCTTCCGTGGAAGATGCCAGAGGGCGATTCTGGGGAAGTGACTTGCCTGAGGTCACACAGAGTTGAGGTCACACTGGGACCCGAGCCCTGTCCTGTCACCACTTTCCCCCACGCCTTCCCCAGCCAACCGCCTTTTTCCTTCTCTCTCCTTCCCGGGGTCTCCTCCGAGTTCCCGTTCACTCCCCGCGAGGCATGTTCTCTGACCTTTCCCCAGTCGTGTGTTTAAGGCGCATCGGCCTGGCCCGCCCGCCCAGTGTCTTGGGAACTGTCTCTGTGACCCCCGTTCCTCTCTGGGCAGGTGGCGGGGAGGGGGTCGTATGCAGGGAGGGGCCCGGAGCTCCCCGGCCGGGCTGCTGGCTGTCAAGGAAGGAACCATCCCACGCGTGGTAAGTGGCGGGGGACCTAGACTCAGGAGCAGGGCAGGGGGTGGGCCTCTGTGGCCGCAGGAGGGAGAGCCCGGCCCAGGTGAGCGGGGATGGAGCCAGTAGGGCTGGGGGAGGGCAGTCGGCAGACAGTCCATCGCTCATCGGGACCGCCAGGGTTGGAGGAATCTTTTGGGGCTCGTTGCTCAAGATAGGCCAAGGATTAATAATACATCCAAGGTCAGGGATGAGGAACGGGGTTAGGGCTGCGGTGGTCAGATGTGGAGGGTGGGGGACTCTCACTGACCTGGCGGAGCAGGGCGGGTGGCGGCAGCCAGCAGGGACTCTGGGGGGCGGGACGGCCCGAGCTCCGTCTTTCATCAGCCTCTTGGGGATTGTGGATCTGTGCAAGTAGAGATATTTCCCTTTAAAGTCACTTGTTGGGGTGCCTGGGAGGCTCGGTAGGTTGGAGCCTCTGCCTTTCGCTCAGGTCATGATCCCCAGGGTTCTGGGATCGAGTCCCACATCAGGCTCTCTGCTCAGCGGGGAGCCTGCTTCCTGCTTCCCTTCCTCTTTCTCTGCCTGCCTCTCTGCCTACTTGGGATTTCTGTCTGTCAAATAAACAAATACAATCTTAAAATAAAATAAAATTAAAAAGTCACTTGTTTCCCGGTGACGAAAGTAATGTGTTCTTACTGTAGACTTAGGAAGCAGAGAAGGCATCAGTCGGGTGGTCATAACTTTTGTACCCCTGGAGCCTGTGCTCTGGGAGTTGGCTTGACCCCCGCTAATCTGTGAGCCCTCGGGGGGCTGGGGCGGGGTGCCCGCACGCTGCTGTCGCCAGCTTCTTCCCTTCAACACCGGCAGCAGAAGGCCCTTCCCTGCAGGGATAGGAGCCAGGCTGCTGCCTCTCACACAGTTCCCCGGGGGCCTGATGACAGGTGCCACTTCCCTGGGCCATCCCTGGGGCAGGCTGCTGCCTAGGATGAGCTTCCAGGGGCCCCGTGTCTTCCGAAGATGCAGGTGTTTTCCCTCAAACTTTCCCCTGTAAACTGGAATTCCTTTATGCTCTCAAAACTCATGTGCTCTGGTATCAACTGTGGCCATTTTACTGTTGTGTTGACTTAATCTTTGGAGAAATTTTTCATTTTCCTGCACAAAATTCTGCATCACTTTGTAAGATAGGCAAACACAGAAAAACAAAGGGAAAAAGATCCTTTATAAAATTGTAAGCACTCACCCCCCCTCATGTAATCCTTGATAGGTTTCCGTTGTGTACCCCTTGAGCTTCATTTCTGTCTACAAAATGGTATCCATGATTTCTGGAAATGTAGGCAGATACATACGAGGTCATCTTTAATCTGTAAAAGAATTAAAGAGTGTCCTCTGTGTCCAGACTTTATAGATGTCCTATAGAGACGTATAATAAAACTTATATATATTTTAGCAAAAAAAGATCATAGTTTCATTTCATTTTGACTTACTGTTCTATAAAGACCCAGAAACGTGACAGGCCCGCCAATGCCCAACCTCTCCTCTCTGTCCGCCCCTTCCTCAGGGTGCCCCTCTGCTGAGGGACTGGAGCTGTGTCCATCCATGTTTTGGGTTCTTGCCACAGGCGTTGTAAGAGCTTTAAACAAACATTAGTTTCTATGTGTTAGAAATAATCCTAAATCTACTTATTATTCACATCTTTTCAAAGAGATTTTATTTATTTACTTGTCAGAGGACCGAGCACAAGCAGGGGGAGGGGCAGAGGGAGAGGGAGAAGCAGGCTGCCAGCTGAGCAAGTAGCCCCATGCGGGCCTCCATCCCAGGACCCCGGGATCATGACCTGAGTCAAAGGCAGATGCTTGACCCACTGAGCCACCCAGGTGCCCTCTTCATGTTGTTTTGTAGTTTGGCCTTTGACGATATGTCTAACACTGTCTTTGAGGTCAGTCGTAGTGATATGTAGGTATGGTCCATGGTCTTCTTTTCCCTCTTTTTGTTAACTGCTGGATAGCGTTCCCTTGTCTCAATAAACCGCATTTCCCAAGTTGTGTCCAGTTTTTTCTTACTGTTACAGAGAGCGCTGTAGCAAGCGCTGTGTTTTTCTTGAGTGCCCCAGAAGGCAGCCTTGGACACGGTGCCCGCTGATCCCGGCATCCTGTGGGATCCCCTGCCCTTGAGTGTGGACCGGACTTACTGATTTGATTCCAAAATGGAAAACAGCAGAGTGTTGTGATGTCCCCTTATTAGGTTATAAAAGGACTGCGGTAGCCAACTCGGGTGCTCTCTCTTGCCCTCTCTTGTGTCCCTTGCGCTGCATCAAGCTAGGTGCCACATGGTGAGGGCACCCTGTGGGGTGGCTGTCAACATGCATGGGAGTGAGCCCAGAGCAGTGCTCCACCCCGACCCTCCACCACTGCCTAGCAGCCCTGGACGGAAACCGAGCTGGAACCCCATGACTGACCTTGAACCAGAGCCCTCCCACCCCCACCGCCCCAGCTAAGGCACAGCCAGATTCCTACCTGAAGGACCTGTGATATAGGAGTGTTTATTTTATGCTGCAAAGTTGAAGGGATCCTGTGTTACACAGCAGTGACTAGCATGAGCATACCATTAGAGTTCCTGGAGCCTTCGGAGTTTTTACCAGGGGAGCTGCTGGGTCCTCTGCTCACGTTCCCTGTTACTGGTTCTTAAACCATCTTCATGGCATTTGCGGTGGCTTATTGTCCCCACTATAAGGGTAAGAGGTTCCTTTCCCCACACCTCTCCAGCACTGGTCTTCTCCAATGTTAGTGTATTAACCCGTGGATCTCATGCATTTAAAACAGTATCTCACGGGCTTTTAATTTGCACGTTCCTGAGTTCTAGCGAGGTTGAACACCTTTTCAGCATATTTGCTGTCTCCTTCACTGTGACCGGCATGTTCCTTTCCTTCGTCCAGTTTCTTTTTGGGGGTACGTTGTTTTTTCCTATCGATTTATAGATATTTTTATATTATGGAGACTAATCCTTGGTCAGTAATACTATTTCATACTCTGTTTTTTTAAGTTAATACCATATTGAGAACGTATTTGTATGCAGACAGTTTTTTAGCTCTGAACTAACTGAACATTTGATTGACCTCATATCGTAGAGATACATATATATACACACACATATCTAGTAAGATATACAGGTACTTATGTATAAATATAAGTTGTATATAACACACATGTAACACATATAAACATTGAATATATCTTATAACGTACAGTATGTTATTTGTCAGTACGTATTTTGTTATTTAGCTGGTGGTTTATGTTGCTTGCCGTTCTGCGTTAGTAGGAATGTGGCTGTGTATCAGTCAGCTAGGTTATGCTCTGGTAACAAATGACCCCTTAAATCTTCTGGTTTGCAGCAATGTAGGTTTTCTCTCACTCAGGTTACATGACTGTTGGCTGTGGCTCCGCTTTCCACCCTTGTCCCCCTGGGGCCCAGGCTGACACAGCAGCCCTTGTGAGACATGGCTGGTTTCGTGCTGGAGAGAGAAAAGATGGTGGAACAACAGGATGGTTAAGCTTTCTCTCCAAAGTGGAGATGGCCTGTGCCGCTCGGCAAGGCCCCTCCTTTCTCCCTCCCTCTCCCTCTCCCTCCTCCCTCTCCCTCTCCCTCCTCCCTCCTCCCTCCTCTACCTCTTTTTCTTCTCTCTTCCTTTCTTCTTTCAAGTAAATTTCAGTAGTTAACATGCAGTGCACTACTGGTGTCTGGAGGATTCAGGGATTCATCACTTACCTACAACACCTGTGCTTATCACAAGTGCCCTCCTAGTCCCCTTCGGCCATGTAGCCACCCCCCCAGCATCTTTCAGTTTGTTCTCTGTCCTTAAGAGTCTCTTCTGGCTTGTCTCTCTCTCTCCTTTTTTTCTCTTCCCCCTTCCCATACGTTCACCTGTTTTCTTTCTTAAATTCTGCATACGAGGGAGATTGTAGGGATTTGTCTTTCTCTAACTTGTTTTGCTCAGCATAATACCCTCTAGTTCCATCCATGGTGTTGCAGATGGCAAGACGGCATTTTTTTTTGTGATGGCTGAGTAGTATATACACCTTCTTTATCATTCAGCAGGTGATGGACATCTGGGCTCTCTCCACAGTTTGGCTGTTGTAGATAATGCTGCTCTACACGGGTATCCCTTCGAATCTGTATTTTTGTATCCTTTAGGTAAATCCCTAGTAGTGCAGTTGCTGGATCGTAAGGCCATTCTCTTCCCCCTCACATTGCAGGGGCTAAAGCAAACCATATGGTGAGGCCTGATGTTAGTGGGGTGAGAAGTATCGCTCCCCCCATGGGAAAGGTCAATGATGATTTTTTTTTTTAAGATTTTATTTCTTTATTTGCCAGAGAGAGAGAGAGAGAGAGAGAGAGAGAGCGCACAGGCAGGCAGAGTGGCAGCAGAGGCAGAGGGAGAGGCAGGCTCCCCGCTGAGCAAGGAGCCTGATGTGGGACTCGATCCCAGGACACTGGGATCATGACCTGAGCTGAAGGCAGCTGCTTAACCAACTGAGCCACCCAGGCATCCCGGTCAGTGACAATTTTGAGCAGTAAAATTTTCCATGTGCTGTGATGAACGTTTCTAAACCCCTTGCCCTCGCCACTTCGTGTCATTAGGCCTCAAGATTCTTAGAAGTAGAATTGCTAGATTAGGAACATGCACGTTTGTAAAGCTTTTGCTCTTTATTATGTCAGGTTTTCACTGTTACTGAATTCCTGCTGTGAAATTATAAATAATTATTAGTCCCGATGACTCATTTTCAAAGGAAAAAAATACTATTGCGTGGAAATACTGCCCTGCAAACCCCTCTCCCCCACCATGACTATAACAACTTTATTTACTTCTTGTAGCTGCTTTGTGAGGTTTGGTGGTGCAGATGTTCTTGCTCTTTCTCAAGCGAGAAGCCCGAGGCTCAGAGAGGTTGAGAAATTTGCCCGGGATTGTACAGCAAGTAATGAGGAGAGACCCTGACTCTTAGTCAGGACTGGGCTCCTCCTCTGCCCCTCTGGCTTTTGGAGTCTGTGTCGAAAAGTCCCCCAACCCCTTTGTTCCCCCCTGCCCAGCCCCTGCTCTGTTTGCTGACGTGCCCTGTGGCTGGCCGTGTGGCCCTCCGAGAGGTGCCTGGCCCAGGCCCTGCGCTGAGGAAACCCATCAGAGCCTGCCCTCCGAGGATGAGCTGGCCTTGGCGACACTGGCTTAATCGGCATTAAGGTATCGCTGACCATCTTTGGACCCGGGGAGGGGATTTACTATTATTAGAAAACGTAAGGGAACGTTATAAATCCTGTTAGCCCCCAGAACTGAAGACAGATGCTTGTTTATCGAGGAGGAAGCCTCTTTCCCGGAAGTGGCACATTTTGGACCCGGGGACTGGGGCGTGTGATGGGTACGTGTTGCAATTGAAGTAAACCTCACAGCGGGGCCCAATGAAATGCCACATTCCTTCCTCAGCCCCTCGTTGAACCTCATGCCTCTGCTTGGTCTCCAGACCAGGGGAGGGAGCTGAGCTAGGAATGGATTGCTTTGAGATTGAGGTGATGTTTGTGTCACGGTATTCATTGTCTTTGGGCCTGCCATTGGCTCATCTGTCAAATATAAAATTTGGGGCACCTGGGTGGCTTGGAGGGTTAAGTGTCTGCCTTTGGCTCAGATCGTGATCTCTGGGTCCTGGGTTTGAGCTCTGGCATGGGGTTCCCGGCCCAGCGGGGAGTCTGCTTCTCCCTTTGTCTCCGCCTCCATCTCTGCTCATTCTTTCTCTCTCTCTCTCTCAAATGAGTAAATAAAATCTTAAAAAAAAAAAAAAAGTAAAATTCTTTCCTGCCTCCTTTCCATGTTGACTGTGGGAGCCTGTGAGATCTCCCAGAGGTGCGGAGTGAGCTGTGGATGCCTAGACCATAAAGGGGTCACCTACTAGGAGGGCCAGAACCCAAAAGACGGATAGTAACAAGTGTTGGTGACGAAGGGGAAAAATTAGAACTCTCATGGGCAGTGGGGATGTACACTGGGGCAGCCACGTTGGAAAAACAATCGAGCAGTGTTCCTCAAACAATTAGTATATAGAGTTACTATGTGACCCGTAGCTCTGTTTGCAGGTTTGTGCCCAAGAAAACACACGTCCGCACAGACCTGCACACGAATGTTCACAGCAGTGGTGTTCTGATCCCTGAGCTGGTGCACGGATAAACGGAGTGTGGTCTATCCGTGCGATGGAATGTTAGTGAGCTGTAAACAGGGCAAGGTGCTGACTCTCGCTTCGGCGTGAATGAGGCTAGAAGACAGGGAGCTTGCGCAGAAGACACCAGACGCAAAGGGCCCTATATCTCGTAAGATTTCACTGATACGAAACATCCAGGATGGGCGAGTCTGAAGAGACAGATAGTGGATCAGTGGTTGCCCGGGCCGGAGGTGAGGGGGGATGGGGTTGTCTTTGGGGGAGGCGAGAACGCTCTGAATTAGGCAGTGGTGATGCCTGCACAACCTTGTGGATATGCCAGGAACCGCAGAACTGTGTCTTCTCAAACAAAGCAAAGGGAATGATAATGAACAATATTTTGATATGTGATTAGGGGCAACACAAGGGGACAGGATGCGAACTTCGAAATCCGACAGGTCTAGTTGTCGTGTGATTTTCATCCTTTTGAGCCTCAGGCTCCCTGTTGGTAAAGCGGGGGAGTTGCCACTCTAGGGGGCAGGACGGACTCGGCAAGGTGATGTTTGCATCAGCCGGCATGAGCAGGTGCTCGCGGAGCTGTAGCGCTGAGGGTTGGGCCACCTTCTCTGGGCCCTGCCCTGTGTGGGCAGCGGGCTATGAAGATGGTAAGGCACAGTCATGACCTGTGACTCGGCAAGACCCCGTGACACCGTGTTTTTGGAGGGCACTGTCCAGAGAGCCCACCCCTGTGCCGATCATCCTCTGCTGATGGTGAGGTGATGTCCCCGATCAACCCAGTGCAAGTCGCCAGTGCAGTTAACACACCGGACCTGTCCGACGGTGTAGCTTCTTGCCGGGCTGCCTTCAACATGCTCCAAACACTTCCGTCAGCTGACAGCTGGCAAAGTCTTCTCACCCGAAGCCTGTGTTGAAACCGAGGTTTGAGCATCTCCTGTAGTTTATTGAACACTGTCCTGAACGTGAGAAACAGAATGGCTCTGGGGACGCAGCATGGCTGTCCGTGTCTCGACTACTCGCCCCTGTGATTGCGGCGGCCTGGGAGCCGCGGCTGCTGCCAAGTATTGTGTTGCCAGCCCCGGAAAGACCCAAATTCAGACTCAAAGTCCAGATTCTACGGAATGCTGGCCTCTGCACACCGTCAGGTCAGAAAGTGTTGGTGGCGCCATCATCCATCTGGGACTGGCTGTGTTTTGTAGAGTTCTGAAGTGTCCCTGAGAGGTGGACCTCTGTCTGGTCCCGTCAGAGGCCCCGTCCATAGGCAGAACAGCGATGCGTGGTGGTGGTGGTGGCGGAGGCCGCCTGGAGTGTGGCTGTGGTGGCGTCGTGCGGGCTCACTTAATCAGAGCAAGGAAGGGGGGATGGGGGGTGACGGGGTGGAGAGAGGGGGGGGGCGTGGGGGGCTGGGCAGGGAATGTGCCCAAGAGAGGACAAGAGGCACCGTGTACTGGCCTCTGACGCTAGGTCATGGGTTCCTGGCACTCATGGTACTAGTCCTCTTTCTTTTCTGTGTATTGGCAGGTTTTTTATGAGAAAAAGTTTTAAACACCGACATGGTGAGGTAGGAGGCTGTTCTCTTCGTAGTGCAGAAGGGAAGGTCGAGGTACAGAGCATGCGAAGTTAGGGAGCTTGCCGCCCTCTTCCGATGGTGAAGCTTAGGCACCAGGCTGCCGGGGCGGGTCCCCTGGGTCAGGGGTCCTCTTGGGGTACTTGTGACCAATACTTCCTCCTGCCAGAACCCTTGAGGAGTCGGGGTTCCTGTGTCCCCAGCCATGGCTGATACACTCCCCTCTTTGCCTATCGCAAGAGCTCTGGGCTTGAGAGATGGGGGGGTGGGTGGGGCGGGGAGTCAAAAGGCCACAACTTGGGGATTCTTGGTGGTTCTGGCCTTTGTGATGCCAAGGGTTCATTCACCAGATTCTGTTAGTCTGGTAGAGTCTGTGGGCACGTGTGACGTCACTTGGTTTCTCATCCTGTGACTTTTCAAAAATGTGAGAATCAAGTGAGGGGTGGGTGCCTGCATTGCTTTCTGGCCCGCCCTCCCCTTCCCTGCAGAGCAGAAGTCCCACATACCTCACTGTGACATTTTGTCCCTCCTTGGCTGCATGGCTTTTGCAGGTGTTGTCTAACCTCTCTGAGCCCAGTTTCCTCCCTTGAACGGAAAGGATATTAACGCCTCCTTTCCTTATTCCTTGAGCTCCTCAGTGTGGGCGTCCAGAGTGTTCTGACCATGTAAAGAAATAGTGTTATATGGTAGGGCCTGTTGCTAGAAACTGCACGATCTCGGTAAAGGGTGATGTTTTCCGGAGGCTGGTGGAGAGATGTTCTGGTTATTAGTGTGTCTTTCCTATTGGATAACTCAGAATAGCGCTTATGGTGGAAGGGGGGTAAATTTGAGAGACCAGCTGTAGGGGGGCGTGGCACCCCCCTGCGGGTGTGGCACCCCATTTGTTCCCCCCGTTGCAGGCTCAGAGGGGGCTGAGCTTGCTAGGCCCATGCTGTTGCTGCCCAAAGCTTTGCTTTTAGGCTCTCACTCCAGATGTCAGGGGATGCTCCTCTGGGGCTTGGTTGTCCTGCAAAGCCCTGTAAATTTCCTCCTGGCCCCATCCCCCAGCCAGCCCAAATGCCTGTAGCCCCTTTCCTCTGCGGTATCTGGGTATCTGCGTACCTGTCCTGTTTGTTGTCTTCTGGGTTAATAAGTGTTTTTAGAATCATGATGATTTTACTTAATTAACCCTCAGATTTCTGTTCTCAGGGCGAAATCATTCCTCCCCACCCCCAAACACACCCCAAACATCTGTTATAAATTCTAGATGCTATATTGGATCTGTCTTAAACTACAAATGAATTCCATGTGATGGCCCGCTACACTAATGTATCTAGAGACAGGATCTCAGGAAGGTTATGCTTTCAGTGGGTTGTCCTGGGCAGTTTTTCTGACAGCCTGGGTTGCCGACGACCCAGGGGTCTGGATTCGTAATGGAAATCCTGGCGCCATCAGTCCCTCTCTGTCACGTTTGGTGGTGACCCTAGGGTGAGGGCTTGTGGGGCCTGGGGTCTTTTTTTTTTTTTTTTTAAAGATTTTATTTATTTATTTGACAGAGAGAGACCACAAATAGGCAGAGATGCAGGTAGAGAGAGAGAGAGGAGGAAGCAGGCTCCCCGTGAAGCAGAGAGCCCGATGTGGGGCTCGATCCCAGGACTCTGGGATCATGACCTGAGCTGAAGGCACTGAGCCACCCAGGCACCCCGGGTCTGGGGTCTTTAAACAGGAACTCTCCCTGATAGGCTGGCAGCCACCCAGAGACCCAGAAACCTGAATGGGAGACCTTGGCTTTGTTAAAATCGGAAGTGATTCTGGGGCTGCTCTGGCTGTTATAACCTCCGAGGGAGGGTGGGGCCAGCAGCTGGAGCAGGGGCTGGCAGGTGGAGGGAGCAGGGGGTCCTTGCCAATGGCGCCACTGTCTTAGGGGCAGCCCCCTTCGATTACCCTGGAGAAAATGCAAATATTTCGCAGAGATCCCCAAATCTGAACTTAAAGGAAGGGGTCCTTCCTTTCACAGCAGTGCTGTTGGTGTCATTTAGGTGGGATTCGGTGTGAATTAGGATGGAATTTCATGGCTGGTGAGGACTCTGTGACTCCACACTGAGCAAGTGTGGGAGGTGGGGGCTGTGTTCCTTCTCCCCGGGGGTGGGGGTGCAGCGGAGGGCTCACCGCCGCATTCTCTCCAAGGCCGCAGCCCAGCATCCCCTGTGCCAGGCCAGATAGTTCTGGGTCCTGGCCTCGGGTGATAAAGACTCCAGCCCCGTCAGGGAGGGGGTACACAAATAATACCGCTCACGGGAACAAGTGCCCAGAGAGCTCCTGGAGGAATGAATTAGCCCAGGCTGGGCAGGGTTAGGGAGGCCTCCCAGGGAGGTGCGCTCTCCTGGGCTTCTAAGGATGCTAGATGTTTGGCACGGGAAGAAGTTGGGGCGGGCACATTCTAGGCATAAGGAACAGCATATGCTAAGGTGTCTGGGCTGCGAGGAGCCAGATATGTTGAAGCCTCTTGATAAGCTTCCTTCTGTGGTTCTTTCTTTCTTTCTCTAGCTGAGTTTTGTTTTGTCACTGGTCAAGGACCAGTTTGTTCCCAGGCTGGGCCGTCTGCCTTCCCGGGGCTGGGCCAGAACGTTCTGGCCTGGCCTCTGAGGATTCTCTGTGTCTGTCCTGTGGCCTGAATCCAAGGCTGTGGCTTGTAGTGGCCATTTTGTTTCTCCTCTCAACGGCCTCCATCCCCCCTTATGGGCAGGTAGACCCTTAAGCCGGGGCGTGGCCGGCTGTGGTGATGGTCCGCTGGGTCAGGGTCCCGGGGACGGGAGGGAGAAGGGAAGGAGGAGCTGTCTCCCTGCCCCTACCTAAGGTCAGGGTTGGGAATCACGGAG
Source organism: Mustela nigripes (assembly GCF_022355385.1). NCBI lineage: Eukaryota > Metazoa > Chordata > Mammalia > Carnivora > Mustelidae > Mustela > Mustela nigripes. Next base: position 6,908,611 of record NC_081563.1, read on the forward strand.
TTTTAGGACAAGAGAAACATTTGTTCCTTTTTATTCCTCTTTGCACTGCTTCCCCTAGTGTGTCCCTCCTGCTAGAGACTGTTCCTTCGTAAGGTGCACACTCCAGCAGCCCGTGGAGGCCTGTCCCACTTCCTAAAACACAGCACACTTGTTACTTACCCCCCTTTCCCTCCACTAAGGCCCATCCTCAGAGAGTGGTGTTCTGGAGCAAGAGGAGTGAAACCTGCTGGTAATTCTCACTAGGGTGTGAAGGACTGACTGCACCTGATCGCCCCCAGGACTCTTGGCAGAGGGTGGTGGGCCACCAGGCAGGGGAGTAAGCCCAGTGTCTGCCCCCTGACTTTGCGTAAGCCAGTCCTGCTTTTCCCAGGGTTCTTTCTTCTGGTTCTGGATTTGGAGGTTTCTGGAAGGCTAGCATTTTCAGGGTGAGGAGTGGCTTTGGGTAAAGGATCTGAGGGACAGGTTGGCAAGCTGCAGGTACCTTTGGCTGTAGACCCTGGACTGAGCGAGGCCCCTGCTGTCTCAGCGTGATCTAGCTGGAAGCAACTAAAGCCAAAGGCCAGAAACAAAACGCATCCTCACGGAGGGACGTTCAGATCAGTCGCAGTGGCATATGAAGTCTTTCTGCTGTTCTCCTGTTAGGAGGTGGGTCAGGGGTGAAGGGCGTGGGGGGACCAGAGAAGAGAGAGAAAGAGTCCGTCTTGGGTCTCTCTGGTGCAGACTGGACAAATGGCCTGGGGCCGCACTCTTCCTAGGCAAGTAATTTGAGAGCCAACCTCCGGCTCAGGAAGACCCGCGCGGCTCTCTGGGTTATTGAGAACATCAGGGCATCCGTTCTTTGAAGTCACACGCAGCCCAGCCTGAGCGCGGCTCATGCCTCCGTGGAAAGCCCTGACCTGTTGTGTTTTTAACTAGGTTATTGAGCTGTTGAAGGAGCAGGCATGAAGGGTCTCTTATTAAAAACTAAAACAAGAAACAAAAAAGGACAAGCCGAGCAGAAGAGGGAGTGCTATGGTGAACTCATCAACCCCGCGGCTTTGATCTTGGAGGCCAAGGAAGATGTGGTCTTTGATGTCTGCTCCCCCCACGGCCGTCCCTGCGCCAGACGGCGGAGTGCTGTGCCTCTGAGCCGGGATTAATTATGTAAGAGAGCTGCGATCCGGGCCGGCTGCGCGGGAAGGGGCCCCGGCAGGCGCTGCCCGAGTGCCCCCGGCGTCTTGGGATTAGCCTAAGGCCCGCTGATCTGGGAAGCGTGAACAGACTCCTGTCGGGGAAGCGGGGGCACCGCACGGCGTTTCTTCAGTTCTCCTGTTATTGTCTTCATGGAACTCCAGGACAGCTTCTTGGATATCAGTCTTCAGGTCCCTGAAATGGAGCCCTGTGCGGAGAAATGAAGAAAAGTATCTGGGCATCCGCAGCCGCTGTTAGACCATCTGGTGGCTCAGAAATATTTTATAATCAAATGAGTAAGACGGGCAGGCGTCTGGCTCGCTGCGCGGAAGAGGCTCCCATTCTTCCCTCTCCTCCTGTTTGTGCTCCCTGCTGCCCTCGGGAAACACCAGAGAAGACTTTTCCCAGGTGTGAGGACACCCCTTGGCCAGCTTTGACCTTGGGCTGGCCAGGCGACCTTGGGTTGCTCTGTGGGCTCGCTCGTCCTTGCTCTGTTCCCATGTAACATGGAGGCCCTTGTGCTCAGTGCTGCGAAGGGATCCAGGCGAGGTTACTAGTGGGTCCTGCTAGGAGGCTGTCCGTGCTACTTGTCTTAGAAAGACTTTTTAAAAATTGTGCACCAAGGGGCGCCTGGGTGGCTCAGTCGGTTAAGCTTCTGCCTTTGGCTTGGGTCATGATTCTGGGGTCCTTGGATCGAGCCCTGCATGGGGCTCTCTGTTCATTGGGGAGTCTGACTCTCCCTCTGTGCTCTTCCTCTCTCAAATCAATAAATAAAATCTTTAAGAAGATTGTGCACTTGAACTTTTTCTGAACAGAAATGTGATAGATGCATATTCACAGTAGAATATTTAAAAAATTAAAGTAGGAAATGAATTCATATTGTACAATACCCCCTCCCTCCAAAGGGGTGACCACTGAGAATTTGGTGATGTTTGGAAGGTTTCTGCCATGGCTTGCGCACACACACACTTGCACACACAGAGGTGATCTGTCTGCCTAAAGCACGAGGAGTAATTGTGGACACAGATGGAAGTGTGAGTCTGAGTGTGTCTGACGTGTGCACACGTGGGGCCCTCAGAGCTCTCCAGGTCAGGGCGAGGCCCTGGCACATTTCTGTTTGTGCCTTTCTTTCAGAGGAAGTGAGGGTGCAGGTGTTGCCGGGGTACGTGGTTGGGGGGCAACGTTGGCCTCCCCTGCTGTCCTGTAGGAACATGCGTCCTGAGATGGCCAGGAGGTAGGAGGAGACAGACGTACAAATGCCCGTGTGTCTCGTTCAGGACCAGCGTTTGGAGGTGCTCCCTCCGTCCCCAGCACTAACTCAGTCTGCCTGCCCCCCTTCCCCACCGTGCACCGCCCCTTGTGACTTCTTGTTTTTTGTCGGGAGGCTGATCTGTCTTCTTGAGACTGTTAACACAAAACAAACCTCCTTAACACCCTTTGAGGGAGCCTAAGTCCTGAGCCAGTTGGAGTAAATGAGCCCTGCAGAGTGTCCCCCGCACTGGGGTAACGGGCAGCCGAGCTGAGAACCAGAGACCCCAGATGGCTGATGATTTGCGCTGATGAGGTATGGGGAGGGCTTCATCCGGTGTGGAGCGAAGCAGAAATACTGTGTTTCTGCAAAAACACTCTGAATTCTGGTCTTCTCCCAGGAAACCGAGATTTGCCTGGTGTGGGGTTACTTGAACCTTCTTCTGAAAGCAAGCCTGCCTTTCAGCAGGTGAACCGAAGAACTCCGAGGAGGGGCCTCTCTCAGCTCCAGCCAAACCAAGGGAGTCGATTTCAGTGTTAATTAACTGCAAAGAAAATAGCAATGCACTTGAGCCAGAGAATCCTGATTAGTTTGGTGTTCTGTATTGCTCCTTTTCTGTATTTCTTGTTGACCTTCGTAACGTTGGGGTGCTTCATTGGCTCCAGAAGCAATGCTGGCCAGGACAGGGTGGCACTTCTGGATTCCTTCCCATTGTTAGCAGGAAGTAATAGAATCTGGGTCTTAAAAAAAAAAGTATTTTATTACACATTTTCTCTGCTGTAAAAGCAATGCATACTCACTGGAATGTTTTGAAAAAGCCAAATGGTAAAAGGGACATAGAAAAAAAGTGACATCTTGTCACACCTTCCCAGGTAACCGCCATTGTATTTGTGTCCCAGAAGAAGCCCTCTTCCAGTGCCATCGGCCCTGGCAGTGAGTTGCTTGATTGAAAAAGATCAGTAAAGAGGGGATCAAAAAATGATGCAGACATACCTGAACGTCTTATTTTAACATAAAACGTGCATTTGTTCCACTTGTCCCCTGATTTAAGACCAACGCCTCTCTTGTATTATGGGTCTCCTGGACCTTTTTTGTAGTACCTTTTAATGCCCCATCTACTTTCTTTGATTCTCAGTTTCTGTTTCTGTCAAGTGAAATAGGGAACACCCTCCCAATATCAACAGTGATTTTTGTCCATGCCTAATTTAGCAGTGATCGTCCCCAAATATCCAACATTTGTTCCCTAAAAACAATTCCCTTTTAATTCCTATCCCAATGGTTTACATAAAATTTAATTGTTATGTAATTACATAAGTACAGCCTGTGTAGGCAGGGTTGAGGACAAGCACGGCTGAGTCTTGGTGAATTTGGAGACCAGCACCCCCCCCCCCCCGCCCCCATCCCAAGCACCCGGCAGGCCCTGTTACTCACAGGGAATGCTGAACATCCCATAGTCCAAGGGCAGTTCAGGGAGGCATCTGTGCTCATTTTACATATAGAACATTTTACATGATTCCTTAAGAATCTCTTAACTACTCAAGAGAAGTCTTACAAAGTTATCAATTCCAGGCTGAAATTTATAAATTAAATTAAACACATAACAGCTAATGTCATACTTAATGGTGAAATACTAAAAGCTTTCTCTCTAAGATCAGGAATTGAGACAAGGATGGCCGCAATTGCCACTTATTGTACTGGAAGTTCTAATCAAAGAGAGCAAGCAGTTAGGCAGACAAACAAACAGACAAAAAAACCACAGGCAACCAAACCAAAAACATAAAACCCCATAAATGAATGAAAGACATCTAGGTTGGGAACTAAGAATTAAAACTATTTGTAGGCAAGATGATTTTGCATATAGAAGAGCCTAAGGAATCCACTAAAAACACTCAGAGCTTATAAACAATTTTGGTAAGCTTGTTGGATACAAGACCGATATAAAAAATGAATTGCATTTCTGTGTACTGCAGTGAAGAACCTGAAAATTAAATGAAAAAAATAAATCCATTTGGAGTAGTATCAAAAAGAATAGAATATTTGGGCATAAATTTAACAAAATAAGTGCAAGACTTACTCTGAAACTGACAATGTACTTTGAAAGAAATTAACAACCTCAGTAAATGGAAAGACATCCCATGTTCATGGATCAGAAGGCTTAATATTATGAAGAGTGCACCATTCCCAAATTATAGATTCTGCACAACTCCCTATGAAAATTCCAGCAGAATTCTTTGTAGAAATTGACAAGTTGGTTCTAAAATTCATACGGAAATTCAAGGAACCCAGAATAGCCAAAACAGTCTTGAAAAAGAAAAACCCAGTGGGAGGGCTTATACTTCCTGATTTCAAAGCTTATTACAAAGCAATAGTAATCTATACAGTGTGGTACTGGCACAAAGGGAGATGTAGATTAGTGGAATAGAGTTCAAACTCCAGAAATAAACTCTCATATTTACAGTCAATTGATTTTCAAAGGTAGCAAATAATTCTATAGAGAATAGGCTTTTCAACAAATGGTACTGCTGCAAATCAATAGTCCCATGTAAAAGAATGAGGCTGGACCCCTACCTCACACCATTTATAAATATTAATGGATCAAAGACCTAAATGTAAGAGCTAAAACCATAAAACTCTTAGGAGAAAAATAAGTATAAATCTTCTGGACCTTGAATTAGGCAGTTGTTTCTTGAATATAATAACAAAAGGATAAATGACCAAAGGACGAAATATGCAAATAGAACTTCATCAAAATTAAAAACTTCTGTGCTACTTAGGACACTATCAAGATAGTGAAAAGACAGCCCACAAAATGGAACACAGTATTTGCAAGTCACATGTATTCTATACTTGTACCTAGAATAAAGAACTCAGAACTTAGTATTAAAAAAATAATAATCCATTGAAAGTAGGGCAAAGATCTTGAACAGGCATTTTCCATGGTACAAGCCCATGGAAAGATGCTCGACATCATTAGTCATCAGGGAGATGCACATCAAAACCACAAGATACCACTTCACACCCACTGAGATTTCTAGAGTCGACAAGCCCGATAAATGCAAGTGGTGGCGAGGACTCGGAGAAGTTGGAACACTTCAACACTGCTGTAGGTATGTAACTGGTGCAGCTGTTTTGGAAAAGAACCTGGCAGTTCCTCACAAGTTTAGACAGAGAGTTCCCACATGACACAGCAGTTCCCCTCCCAGGTGTACATCCCAAGGAGAGGAAAACTCACATCCCCTTGAAACATGCTCGTACGTGTGGAGACAAGCCAAGTGTCCACCCGCTGATGAATGCGTAATCAAAATGTGTTAGATCCACAGAGTGGAATATTATTTGGCAATGAAAAGGAAATCCCATTCACGTGCTATACAGCAGAAGAAGCTGGAAAACAATATGCTGAGTGAATGGAGTAAGTCATGAAAGACCACGGATTATGTGATTTCACCTATGTGCAATGTCCAGAATGGCAGATCTGTAAAGACAGGAAGTAGATTAGGGTTGCCCAGAGCTGGGACCGGGGGAGTGACTCTTAATAGGTGTAGGTCTCTTTTGAGGGAGATGAAAATGTCCTGAAGTTGATTGTGGTGATGGTTGCACAACTCTGTGCGATTACTGAGTTGCATACCTGAGATCTGTGAGTTGTGTGCTTTGTGAATCGTATCTCAAGAAAGCTACTATTTTTCTTAAAGGTTTTATTTATCTATTTGACAGAGATCACAAGTAGGCAGAGAGGCAGGCAGGGAGAGAGGGGGTGAAGCAGGCTCCCCGAACAGAAAGCCTGACACAGAGCTCGATCCTAGGACCCTGGGATCATGACCTGAGCCGAAGGCAGAGGCTTTAACCCACCGAGCCACCCAGGTGCCCCAAGAAAGCTACTATTTTAAAAACAAAACCCCAGGAGCCCTGCTGCCTATCCACACTACACCCTCGACCTCTCCTCTCCGACCCCTTCCCGTTTCCCCATCTCCGATTTCCAGTAGAGGGAGGTTCTGCATGGAGGTCCCCTTGCAGTGTTTGGGACTTTGTTCCTTCCCTAATCCCCTAAGCCCCTCAGGATATAGAATATACCTTGATTCCTGCCCACATATTGCTGAAACTTCCCCATTCTGGTCTTGAGCCTCTTTGTTAATGGACTGATTTCCCAGTAGGTTTGTGTCTGATTCTAAATTAATTATCCTGGAAACAATTGACTTCATCCCCCGTCGGCAGCTAGTTCCATTGGCACAGGTCATGCGTGCTGGGGCAAGACCCAGGCATGTCCCTTCCTCTCTGTCTTCTGGGGAACTGGTTTCAATATTGAGGGGTCCTGAGAGCTCAGGCCTCCACAGAGAGGTGTGGAAGGAGCTTAAGGCCTGGCGCTCCCAGCAGGAGCACTGTTGGAGTCTCCCTGATCTGCCAGGCCTTCTGGAATGTTCCAGATGTGGAAGGTTCCAGCTCTCTGCACTCTCTGGAGCAGAAAGAAAAAGAATCTTCTAGTCTTTCTGACCAGCCAGTAAGTTCTTTAAAGATGGGTACCATTCTTGACATTAAAAAAAAAAAAAAAATTGTGGGACACCTGGGTGGCTCAGTTGGTTAAGCAGCTGCCTTCGGCTCAGGTCATGATCCCAGTGTCCTGGGATCGAGTTCCACATCGGGCTCCTTGCTCGGCAGGGAGCCTGCTTCTCCCTCTGCCTCTGCCTGCCATTCTGTCTGCCTGTGCTCGCTCTCTCTCCCTCTCTCTCTGACAAATAAATAAATAAAATCTTAAAAAAAAAAATTGTGTGCAGGTTAGACACTTAATTTTTTATTTGAACCAGTCACTGAAAACACAGACTAAGCAAAGATGATGCTCTATCAGTCCTGCTGTCAGAGGGTGGTTAGATGAGTGGTGGGCCAGGTTAAGATGAAGGCAGAGAGACTCTGCACTGCCTGGGGCTGGTAGCCGTCAGTGGAGACACACTTCTCTGCCTGCAGTTGGTTTGCTGGAGGAACGTGGGCGGGTCATTTGGCCTTTCTGTACCTCAGTTTTCTGTCTTGCTAGCCTCGAAGGTTTGTTTGAGAACCAACACATGCCTTGAGCATGGGACCGTGAGGTCAGGGTAGCATCCCATGGCAAGGCAGACCCCCTGCACCCCTTTGCCTCTGCTGGGGGCACCCTGGGGCTGCAGCCATCCTTGGGGGTAGCAGAGGACCTGGGGACATCACACAGGTGCTTCATGTGAGAGATTGGGTCTTGGAGGGGTGAGGCTGGGGTGTGAAGAGAAGCCTGAGGGAAAGTTCATTTTTAGGACCCAAAGAGGGGGTAGGAGCTCTCAGACTTTAGGATCTGAACTGGCAAAAACAAACAAACAAAAAAATTAATTAATAAATCAGGGCCCATATAGGGTTGCTGCCTTTAACTTTTGTCACATCAGGGCATAAAACATTGTCATCTAACTTATTCTTTGTGATAGAAGGGACATTTTCGTAGCAAAAATTGTTGAGGGAAAGTGTGATTGCAGAAGAAAAGAGCGTCCTCTGAAAAGGCACCTCAGCTTGTAGAGAAACCTCTGACATGGTCATCCTTCCTCTCTCTGCTGTGTCTGGTCCCAGTGCTGGCAGTGGGGGGTCCCGGGGGGGGCGCTGGTTCAGGGCCCCGTGGCTTGTGGTGGTTTAGAGATGGCAGGACTAGGAGGGTCAGCTTTCTACGTGGGTCTGGATTCTGGGAAGCCTTCTTTTTCTTTTCTTTCTTCTCTTTAAATTTTTTTTATGACAGAAAATTTCAAACATAGGCAAATGCAGCAAGAATAGCAAAATAAATGGTAAAAGGTCAAAGAAATTGGGGGGTGGGGTGCCTAGGATGATTTAAATGGGGCCTGAGGGCAAAGCAGTGTGTATTATCTGCTGGACCCTGGGTCGGGGGGAGCTAACACTACCATTTGCCCACAGCTTCACTTGACGAGAGCATCCCTCTAGAACTAGGGGCCCAGGGCCTAATCTGGCCCCCTGCTTGTTATTGCAAATAAAGTTTTATTGGCACAGCCACGTTCATTTGTCATTTATGTCATTATCTTCGGCAACTGTTGCTCAGTAGGCAAAGTTGAAGAGTTGGGGCAGAGACCCATAACCTGTAAAGCCGGAAATATTTACTCTGGCCCTTTACAGAGGTTTGCTGACCCCTGGCCTAGCATGTAGAATGCCGGAAGTCAGGTGGAAAGGGACTGAGAGAGTTTTTTTTTTTTTTTAAAGACTTTATTTATTTATTTGACAGAGAGAAATCACAAGTAGATGGAGAGGCAGGCAGAGAGAGAGAGAGGGAAGCAGGCTCCCTGCTGAGCAGAGAGCCCGATGCGGGACTTGATCCCAGGACCCTGAGATTATGACCTGAGCCGAAGTCAGGGGCTTAACCCACTGAGCCACCCAGGCGCCCCGAGAGAGTTTTTATTCTAAGCACCCACGCAATGCTTGGGTTTTTTAGCTGTACTATAGTTCTATGAAGTGGTCTTTCATCTGCTCTGGGCTTGTATTCTTCCAGCGACGGGGTGCTCACCCACCAGCTGCAGTGCGTTCCAACATCGTGCGGTTCTTTTCCTAATCATCTCTCAACTCACTCTCCCAGGTCTTTGTTTGCAGCCTCACAGGCCCAGCGCGGTTCTGTTTCCCCCTCCCTACGCACAGTCCTTCAGCTGTGCGCTCATTCTCATTGTCCATTCCCTCCTTCATCCCACAGGTGTTTCCTGAGTGCCTTCTACTGCCAGGCGGTTACAGACCTCTTGGGAGCCTCAGTGTCTTCATTCTCCCCTGCACTGTAAGTGGTCCCTCCCCTCCACAGCTCCCGCAAACAGATCTCAGAAATTCGGGGTGCAAACCGAGGCTGACTTTGCCAAGTTAATGCTGGGTCAGATAACAGTTAATGCTGTTACCTCCTCCTGGCACCTTACAGGTTCCCTTGCCAAGGGGGCTTGGAGGCATCAGTGTCATCCTTGCACGGAGGAGTAAACTGAGGCTGCCGGCTCGCCAGGCGACACCAGCCTCACACTCTGAGGCCCCGCACTGTCAAGGCAGGGTCAGGCTTCTGACTACTCAGACCTTCTTTCTGCCTTTCTCTGGGTTCTTGCATAGCTCCGGGGTGGGGAGCAGGGATGGGGGCTTATCATACAAGTGACCTAGACTTCCGAGGGCTTCTGATCCTAAAGGTGCAGCCCTGTGCATGGGCCTAGTGTGAAACTTGTGACGTGACCTAGTTTTGCAAACTGCTCTTCTTGCCTCCAGCTCCTTCACCTGTCAAGCCCTCTGAACCTCCTCCACGCACCAGGCCTATCTGGAGAGGTGCTCTGGAGCACACGGTGGGGAAGACGGTGTCGTTGTGCCCCTGTAGCTCACCGGCTCGTGGGAGGTCAGAAGATAGATGGGCCCTGCACTGGCCTTCTGAAAGCCAGGGGGGAGCAGTGGTGGGACACCTTCTTGAGGCGGGTGGTAGCAGCCAAGAGGGAGGGCATTTTGATTGGGCATTGAAGGGTGCATAGGAGTTTGCAGGAGAGTCACAGCATTAACTGGTCACTGAAAAGGAAGTGTAGAGCAACACTGAGTGTTTTGTCCTGACAGCTCTTCCTGGAGACTGTCTGCAACTGTGTAAATTTGTGGAGAAACACCCCACGGCTAGCTGGGAAAATCGATAAGGGCTTGACCTCCTTTGTTATGTGCTTCCCGCCCAGGGAGATGGAGAAGCGAGTTCTGCAAAGGCCCGAGTTCTGCGTTCTGCAAAGGCCCGGGAGCATTAAACTCCGCGTCAGATGTATGCATTTTTTCTAAGTAGATAAATAATGACCTTATGCAAGTTTCCTTTGGCTCCATATGTGTGGCAGGGTGGGGGGTGGGGGTTTGCTCTGAGGGTCCAGGAAATCGGTACCTGTTTTCTCTTATTTGGCGAGAGGAGCCCCTGGCTGAGGTGCCGCGCAGTCTCGGAGAGTGCGTTCTCTTCCCCAGGAACGTTAGTCACAAACCAGTAATTTACCTCAGCAACTGCACGGAGTGGGATGATGTTGGCCTTTCGGCAAAACATGCTTGTTTATAACTGGCGAGAGAAGCAGCCTGAAGACGTTCTGCGTGACGCCCAACTGCACGGTCACAGCGGAGGGCCTGCGCTGCTCTCCACTTAACGGGGGACAGAGGAGGAGGAAGGGATGCGGGGCTGGGGTGCGGGAGGTGCAGAGACAGACAGCGAGAGAGCAGGAGGAGGGAGAGGGAGGTTGGGCCCTGCCCTGAGTCCACCCCCACCTGGCCTTTCTCTGCCCTCTGGAAGCACCCTTTGGGGTCAGGCCCCCTGGCTTGGGATTCTCAGAGCCCCTGCCTCACATCTGGGAAGGCACAGCGTCTCCCAGGTGCAGGGCTGGGCTCTCCCCCTCCCTGAGGAGCCGGGTCGCCCTCCACCGCCCTCCCTCCTGCGTGGGCCTCCCCCGGCCAGACGGAGGCACCAGCTCCAACGTTCCGGGCTTCCTCGGGCTTGGGAAATCTGCTCTCCACTCCCCCGCAGGGGCAGTGACAACACGCGTGCGTGGAGATCCCCCCCCCAACCCCGGCCATCTGCGTCACGGAGCGTCCATCCTGCCCCAAATGCTGTGAAAGGAGCTGGGGAGGAGACCATGCCTCGTGCCTGTCCTTGACATGGGCCCAGGTCTGTGTTCCCCAGCCCTCGAGGGGCTCAGTCCTGACGTCGCTGCTCAGTCCTGTCACATGCTCGCTCCGCGCCAGGCCCTTTCCTCTCCTTACTTGTTTATTCCTTCCTTCATTTGCTCTTCTGATTCCAGCAGTGACCTTCCGAGGCAGGTCTTACTGTCTTTGTTTCATTATACATAAATTGACGCCCAGCAAGGTTAGGTAACTTTCCTAAAGACACACAGCGCCTAAGTTCATCGTGGGATACCCCTTCTAGCTTGGGAGGACCTGGTGGGGGGGCTTGAATTAGGCCTCAAAGGATAGCCGAGAAGTTTGAGGCAGGGAGGGGCAGGCCAGGACAGCGGGGGGCAGCGGCAGCACTGCTCTGTGCCAGGTGCCCGATGTGGCAGCACGCACACAGTCCCCTTCATCCTGCAGGCAGCCGGAAAGGCGAAGTGGCTGGGCCGAGCTGTAAAGGTAGGACCGGGACGCAGCTCCGTCTGGTGCCATAGTCGGTCTGTGCCCTCTATCCACACCACCCTGGGGCATGGGCATCAGGAAAGGGCACCCGGGGTTGGTGGTACAAAGTGAGCGGTGGGTATATGGTAAAACCCTCACCTTTGTTCAGGGCTCTCCCATGGGGTCCTGGGCCCCGTGGCCCCGGCTTTCCCCCAGGTCTCAGCCGCCCACCTCCCCTAGGTCCAGCTCCTGCCCTGCTCTGCCCCTGTGTGGGCCTCTCCCTGCGCACTCCTCCGGCCTGACCACGTTCGGGGGTCTTGCACCGGCCCTGCTTCCATCCCACAAACCCTCACATAACCTTCTTTGCAAAGCTGTTTATAAGAGTGATCTCTCGACTCTTGGGTGAGCACCTGCTCTGGTGTTCCCAGGCCGTCTGTTCAGGGACCTGCGTCCAGAGGACCAGGGAGGGGGCCAGAGGCGGTGTGCTGGGAGCACAGGAGTCCGGGGGGTTGGGGGGTGGAGGAGGAGACGAGGGAGAGCTTTTGGCAGGTGAGGGCCAGGGCATGGAATTTATGACTCCTGGTCTCGCCCAGGCTCCTCCTCGGACGTGCATTTTCCTTATTACGTGGCAGCGCTAGCTTGTCTTACTTCTTCCTTGGGGGCGTGAGCTGTGCCAGGAGGCTGAGTCTCGCACCTTCTGCGGGGCTGCCGTGGCCAGGAAGCTGCCACAGGTGCAGCGGATGCCCGCGGGTGGATGCGGGAAGGAGGCTCCGCGCTGCGCGGTTCTGCCCTGATCGGTTTCACACCGTCGCTCGCGATGTGTTTCCTCCAAGGAGTGTGCTAGGAAGAGCGCAGGTGCCTCTTGCCTCTTTATTGGATCACTCTAGATGGGGACCCGCCTCCGAACCAGCAGGTTCTTTTAAACATCGTGACCTTCCCTCCCCGAGAGGTGTCTGCAGGACAGTGATATTTCCTCCTGTCATTTGCCCGCCTGCAGTGGAGAGAAGAAAACCAAGAAACGGTGTTTTTCTCCTCCACACAGTCCCCTCCTGTCTTCCTGTAGGAAACGGTGCCCTCGTCTTTAGGCAGAGAAAGCGTGGTGTTGCGTTTGCCGGGAGCGAGACGGTGGAAGGTGGCGGAGGGGGGCATGGCTACGCCTCCCCAGGTCTGCACCCCCGAGAGCTTCTGCCCCTCGGGGGGAAACATGGCTGTAATTTGGGGCCATAGCCCCTGCCCGTTCTCTTCCCCTGAGCCTGCTTCCTTCCACGTTTCAAACGCGGCTTTGCTGTGTGCAGCTCTGATGAGCACAGCCTTTCTCTGGGGCCCCGGGGATTTGCTGTAAGAAAGAAGAGGGTTTGGCTCCAGTTTCTGGCTACATGTGTCCCTGATCGCAATGCCTCTGGTCCCACTTTATAAATGAGGGACAGATGTGATGTCTGGGTGTCGGGATTGCTGGGTTGAGCACCCCCCCTTTTTTAAAGATATTATCCATTTATCTGTCAGAGAGAGAGGCAGGCAGAGGGAGAAGCAGGCTCCCCGCTGAGCAAGGAGCCTGATGCGGGACTCGATCCCAGGACCCTGATATCATGACCTGAGCTGAAGGCAGATGCCCAACTGACTGAGCCACCCAGGCGTCCCGAGCCCCATTTTTTTAAGTAGAAAGTATGAAGAGAAAAGCAGGGGTGAAGCGCGGCCATAACCATCTAGAGAGCCTTTGGAAATACGGTCTCTGGAAACGCCAGGTGACCCGGATGACGACCGGTCAGCAGCAGGGATGCAGACTGGCCAGCGAGGGACTCCAGGCAGCCCTCAGGATGGAAGCACGGTGTTGCAGAGCCGTGGCTGAGAAACTGAAACCAGGAGGCTTGGTTGCTGTCTCTCCTTTCCGCCATCCTGATGGCCTGCGTGGCAGCAGCAAGTCCTCGAGTGGGCACGGGGGACTTTTCTGCTCTCTGCTTCTTGGGGAGCCACCAAGCCATGGGGCCTTGTCTCTCTGGCCCTCTGCCCAGGTAGATAGAGCCTCTCCCCTATAGCCCTGCGGCCGTGGAAGGAAGGTTCTAGACCATGAGCCCCGACCCCCACCTTCCAGGCCCTTTTGGGTAGCTGGGGCCTCACCCTCCAACCCCAGAGAAACCACAGCCCTTGATTCCCGGCCTCCCGTGATCCTGACCCTGACCCTCACGCCGCTGCCCGGTGGGTGGATGGTCAGGCCAGCTCCTCTCCACTCTGAGTAAGGTGCCCCCTTTCCTGGAGGCCAGTACCCCCAGTAGTGGTGGGCAGTTTTAGCTCCATATTTACTGATGCATTAATGGACACTTTTCAGAGAAGGCTGGGTTAACTCTGCCGTCTTCACCAGGCCCGGGAGCCCCTGAACTTGCCTCTTACCCACTTCCTTATCACCTGTGAGTTTGCCTCCTGGGCCGATCAGTGCCTCCTTTAATTTCTCCCTCTGTCCGTTCATCCGTCACCTGACAGTCCACAGATCTCGTGCTACGGGGTGTGGGATACTGGCAAGGGCCCCCAGTCTTGAGAGAGCGGTCATACCCCTGAAAGGCACATTGATGGAGGAGGCATGGGGCTGGGGGAGAGGCCCTGACTCCCTGCGGTGGGTTGGAGGGTATGGAGGGCGTGTCCCTGGAAGGGGCTGCAGGGAGCTGCTGCCCTAGGAGCCCCTGGGGTGAGGGTGCCAAACAGGGAGGGCATTCGGGCTTAGGAAGCCTCCCCCAGGAGACTGAGTTCCCCAGACACCCAGCACGTGTGAGCCGGACCCGTGAGCCAAGGGCTTTGGCTGTCCCATTACACGAGAGACTTTCACATAGTTACTGAGTGCTCAGCTATGAACAACGGACAGTGGAGACCAAAACCCAAAATACAACAATCCTTTCACTAGACTTCCATTGGAAAACAAATCCTATGTGAGGGGAGACCAGCCGTCTTCGCAGTGTGAGAGAGGAGGCCTGTGCACATTCCAGAAGAATTCTTGGGGTTGTTGCCCTCGTCTCTCCATCCGTTGTCCCTCTCCTGCCTTCTCCCTCTCCTCTTCCTCCTTCCTCCCTTCTCTCTCTCTCTCTCTCTCCTTTTGAACTTACTTTTTTTTTTTGTTAATATTTTTCTTTATTTATTCAACAGACAGAGATCACAAGTAGGCAGAGAGAGGGGGACGCAGGCTCCCTGCTGAGCAGAGAGCCCGATGCAGGGCTCGATCCCAGGACCCTGAGATCATGACCTGAGCCGAAGGCAGAGGCTTTAAGCCACTGAGCCACCCAGGCGCCCCATCCTTTTGAACTTTCTTTTTTTTTTAAAGATTTTATTTATTTATTTGACAGAGAGAGGCAGGCAGAGAGAGAGAGAGAGGAGGAAGCAGGCTCCCTGCCGAGCAGAGAGCCCCATGCGGGACTCAATCCCAGGACCCTGAGATCATGACCTGAGCCGAAGGCAGCGGCCCAATCCACTGAGCCACCCAGGCGCCCCCTTTTGAACTTTCTTAATTGCATTTTCATCTCTTGTCCCTCAGCCTCCCTCAGTAGAGATGTCAGGGCTCCTGGCATGTGCCCCGCGTTTGCGGAGCTCTGACGACACATGGGAGCGAGGTGGCTGGATGGGGGCCCCGCTCTCAGAGAGCTCCCCGTCCAGCCTGTTGGTCGGGGGGCCCTATTTCTAGAACACTACCTGAGGATGGGTGAGCCCGCTGTGTAGGGTCACCCCAGGACACTGTCATGGCTCTCTGAAATTTGAATCAGTTACCCTACTTGGCTTCAAATTATCAGAAGACAGAATCTCTAACCAAAGTCCTTGATCAGTCCTGGCTCCCTGGACGTTTGTCGTGCCTCCTCGTCGGTGCTGTGAAACCATCGTGTTTGGGAACCTGAGATGAATGATTTGCCGGTTATTTTAAACTGATTCCCTAAGCTGTGCACACAGTGCTTACCGTTGTGTTTAAAGCTCTCCATTTTGCAGCGATTACTTTGGTACATTGGCAGGTTAGAGTCTCTCTTATGGTGATGATGTCTTTTCATAATGACATTGGTAACATTTCTGTAGCCCTGGAAAGCTTGCCAATTGCCTTCCTATACTTTAGGTAATTTGAGTCTCATGGTATCAGCTGGAGTTACCCTCTCAACCATAACAGGGACACAGAAGCTCAGAGAGGGTAAGGAAGGTTCTCAGGGTCACACAGCTAGCGAGTGCTGGAGAAGGGGCCTAGGGCTGCTTCCACTTGACTCTGCCCCACTGAATCTGAGTTGCTCAACCAATGAGTCTTTATTGAGCACCTACTGTATGCTAGCATTATGGAGGTGAGCAGGTACACATGCGGGATTGGTGGGAGCAGGCGGTGCTCGAGTGGCGGTGGAGACAGAGAGGGTGGCAGCTGTGGGCTGGGACCCAGGCAGGTGGGAGGAGCCCTTGGCTGGTGTGTGGCGGGCAGGTTGGCCGTCAAGTGAGGAAGCGAGGCATCCTAGGGTGGGTGGCATGTCAGCAGGCCGAGCTCCGGATGGCTCTGGGTCCTGCTTCCCAGAGAGGTCAAGCTGGAGTTCTCAGGGGTTTGCGGAGGGGCATTCCGGGGCGTGTGAGGGATGGAGCATCCAGCAGTGGGGAGAACGGGAGGACCGTTTCTGCTTGTTTGTTTCCTTCTTTAGATGATCTTTGTTCCTTCAGGAAAGAGAGGTGGGCCGTGGGGATGGAGGGCGGCCGAGGCCTTCACCGTGACCTGATGTAACGTTCTGCCCGTTGGCAGCCCGACGAGGGACACAGCAGCCCCGGGCGCTTAATCTGCAGAACCGGATCCCGTGTCTGCGGTGGCGGGAGAGGAGGGAGGCAGTCCTGGAGGCTGTGCGGATGGCACGGAGGGCCTCTCACGGGCAAAGCTGCAGCCCCTCGTGGTCCTGTGCCAGAGAGAAGTGCCCAGCACCGGGACTGGTTTCAGTGGTGGCTTTTGCACCTGCATTAGAAAAGATGCGGTCGTATTATTCTGGAACAGAGACTCCCAGGCTCAGAGGGGGAAAGTGGATTTCCCGGAGTGACACCGCCTCCGTCTCTATCTATCCCAACCTGTGTCTAACTTTATTTTTTTTTTCTGAAGTTGACTGGAAGATGAGAAGACTTTTTAATTTTTTATAAAGGCAGTGCCTAGCAGAGCCATGGAGAAACAGATTTCTCCTAAAGCTGGTCTTCTGAGGTCACTGCGACACCGTGGCAGGGAGCATTTCTGACTCTGGAGAATTCCGCGGTGTGAAGCAAGCCATGCGCCCTCGCAGGGTGGGGGGCTGGAGGTTTGTGCCCCGGCAGCCCCGTTCCTGTTCCCCTGAGCCTTGGATGGTGCTGGAGAGACACGTGGGACTTTTTTTGGCTGTTTGTAGAAACTGCTAGAAGGGACCTTTTAGGATGTGCTGGCACGTCGTCAGGTGTCTGAGCTCTCCTTATGGCATTCCACTTCAGTGACAGGTGTGGGGCGTCTTTATGTTTCTGGATGGTGTGGCCCGCCCTCCGTCGGACCCACCAGGCAGCTGGCGGGCTGGTGTGGAGACTCCTGGGTTCCTCCCAGTCCTACTGATCAGGATCTCCAGGGCCGGACGAGGCAGCTGCGTGTTAAGTGGGCCCTAAGGTCACCCCTGGTGTGAACTCCTTGGCCTGGAGCCCGGATCTGGAGCCAGCGTCCGTGGGCTGCCTGACCTCCGGGGAGCTGCTTGCCATCCCCAAGCCTTGGGTTTCTGGTCTGAAAGGTGGATCTGCCACACCTACCATTTTAGGTCTGGTCACCTAATGTGGAGAAAGTGTTCCGTGCCCAGCGAGCAGTGGCCTTTACTGGGTTTGGCAAGCAGTTTGGGGAGGGCAGGTAGGATTTAGGGCGTGGAGTGGGGTGGAGGCCCCTGGGCTGGGGGACGTCCCTGCTGCTGGGAAGCTGCCTGGCCGGGTTTGACAGGGGCCTCCTGGAGGAGCGGGGGCCTCTGGGAGTGGGGAAGAGGCCGCAGTTTGGGAAGAGCCTACAGTGATACTGGGTAATGGTGTCCTTTTTGCCTTTGCTGCAGGGCTCAGGCTCCGGGGGTACCCAGAGGGAGGATCCTGCTTGGGGTAGCCCTGCTTGCTGCTTTTCAACCCGGGCTCCCCTCCCGTGGCGGTTTTCCCCAAGAGATGAGGAGGGCCCAGCGAGCCGGACACAGCCATGGGGGACCTGCTCAGCTAGCGGGTGTGGCTGTGGATGCAGGGAGAAGGGGCCGGGACCTGGACAGGGGTTTCCAGGGAGCCAGAAGCCTAGGAGGATGTGTGTGCAAGGGGCGGGGGCAGGGGACCCTGGGGCGACAGAGCCCATAAGTCCCACGGGAGGCACCCTCCCGGCTGTCCACGGATTATCAGAAGGAAATGTTCCCTTTCCTGTTGGCTGGTTTTCGAGAAACTTCCCTTCCCTTCCTTGACTTCTTGCCAAGGAGTGTCCTCCTGCCTGGAACGTTCTGAACTCTCTCCTCTCGCTGCTGTCCCTCCAGCAGGTGCAGCTCCCCCTTAAAGGAGGGGCTGTTTGAAGGAGACGGTCCGCTTCTCCTCCCTCATGAGTTCCCACTGCTTGTTCTTTCATAGCTGCGGCCTGGGCCCGTGATG
Organism: Mustela nigripes; assembly: GCF_022355385.1. Taxonomy (NCBI): domain Eukaryota; kingdom Metazoa; phylum Chordata; class Mammalia; order Carnivora; family Mustelidae; genus Mustela; species Mustela nigripes. Next base: position 6,926,693 of record NC_081563.1, read on the forward strand.
AGGTCACCCTGGTGTCACTGGGTGGGTGTGTCCTGTCCCCTCTGACCACTGGCCTGGAAATACCACGAGTCCTGGGGAGCTGGATACAAGGGACCTGTGGCCCCTTTGCCTGCACGTGTGCAGACCCAGCCCCCAGAGGCAGTCGTGGGCAGGACTGTCCCCGTGCCCCGGAACTTGGTCATCGACATGGTTTATAGGGGAGGAAACAGATGTCTTGGAGCTAGAACTCAGGTTCCCTGTCCCTGCTGTTGCGCCTCTCCTGTGATGTTCTAGAACAGTGGGCTCCTGGCTGTCTCTGCGGGCGACCCCACCTTCTGTGCACCTGCCCCAGGCCCGTGCGTGTGTGCATGTGTGTGTGCGCGCGCGCGTGTCTGGGGTGGGGGGGCTGTTTGCCACCGACTGAGCCCTGACTCTGGGGATGTGCTTGGAAATCAGTGCACCGTCCAGCCCCGAGGTGCACGGGTGGGGCTTCTGCCCAGAGTCTATGCAGGAGGCGGGGAGCTGATGTCGGTCTGGGGAGGGACAGGCAGGTCTTCCTCAGAGATGACCATTTTTGGGGCTTGCAGCTAGGAGCCATTGCTTCTCTTCCCACCTGATCTGGATGGTTCATCTGCCTGGCCCCATAGTCTTCACCTCCCTCCCCAGCTGCAGAGAGTGTCGTAAGGACAGCTGACAGACACCAGGCTTTACAGGTCACCCCATCGTCCCTCAGGCTCCCACTCATCCAAGTGGCCTCTGGTACTCGCCTCCCAGAAGGGCTCCCAGAAGGCAGAGTATGAGAGTCCTGAGCTGCTGGTCTGGACCAGCCCCAGGTCTTCTGGTTTCTGGAATAGCATCCTTCCTGTAGAAGGACCTCCTTGGCTGGACGTGCGTCCCCACCCTGTGTCCCCAGAGGCCCTCCCCCTGAGCTCAAGCAGACTGAATGTGGACCGGGGAGGGATGCTTTGTGTACCCGAGGAGCTCTCTGCTCGGCTCCCACAAATAGCACAGTCTCCCTGTTCGCTTTCAGGGCTGGTTTCCCGAGAGCACTTCCTGGTCCAGGACCAGGGGAAGCACCATGCTGAACTCGTGGCTTTGGCACGTCCTGGTGTGCTCCTCCCCAGCCCACCCGCAGTCCCATTCTGTCACCTCAGGGCTTGGGTGTCAACTTCTGGAAGCTTCCAATGCCTGCCTTGCCTGCCATGGGCTCCCCCATGGGCTGCTGTCCTGATTTCCACCCCCTGATGTGGACACCACCATGAGGATCTCGGCTCCCAGCAGTGGCACAGGGAGAACTCAGCACCCCGAGACTGCACTGCCGTTTGGCTGTCAGATGGACGATGTTGGGGGAGGCCCAGGGCCCCCAAGTGTATCTCATACAGTGCCCTTGTTTTTGGGGCTGCACCAGTCTGGGACTTTCCTGTGGGGGCAGCCAGTGGCAGGGAAGACACCGGCTCCCCCCGTGTGTGAGGAGGGGTGTTCGGCCCAGCAAGGGGTGCCGGGAGCCACACGGAGGGTGCCGACCCCGCCTGTGCTGAGAGGCCCCCGCGTTGCCATGGGGAGTCCACAGGAGAGGAGTTTGTCTAGAAACTTCTGGTTACTCCTCTAGTTTATAGTCAACTGCCAAGGACTTAAGGAGAAGCTGGTCCCTGCATGTGCGGCACGTGTTGTGTGAGATACTTAATCTAGGCAGGGCGGGCGGAGACAGATGCGGTTCTCAGGGGGTACTTTGTTGTCATGATTTGAGCAAAAATTTTAATATCTCTCTTAATGAAAATTCATAAACTTCAGAAAGAAACCAGTAAAGCAGAAGAGTAGTTTTGCAAGTTCTGATGTCCATTTTCAGCTTCCCAGCATAAATGTGTCAAAATGCCAGCAGACGCCCTCTCCTGTTCCGCAGCCCCCACCTGAAGCTCCTGGTGGATCCGTGCTGGGTGGGGGTGTGGACGGGGCGCCGGGGCAGCCCTCTGCCCCTCATGAGCTGGTGCCATGTGGGATCCCTGTGCCTCATCTGGTCCTTGCCCTCTCTGCTGTGGGACTGTGTGTGTACATGTGTTCATGTGGGCATCTCTGTGCACAGGTGTGTGTGCGTGCACACATGTGTGTCTCTGTTGCCAGCGGGCATGTATGCATGTTGGTGTACATGCTCGTGTGCACGCTCATGCGTGTCCAAGTGCCAGCATGCATGTCAGCACGTGTGCTCATGTGTGGGATGTACACCTGTGTCTGCATGTCCACACGCATGTCTGTATGCTCCTGTGGGGCATGCGTGTATGTGTGTGCATGTGAGTTCATGTGTCTTCATGCCACACGTGTGTGCCACTGTATGTATGTGCCTGTGTACTTGGGGGCATGCACTTATGTGCACATGCTTGTGTGTGCATATGTGCTCATATGCCTGTCTCTCACGCATGCCGGTGTGTACATATGTGCCCATGCACGTGGGGTGTGTATGTGTGCATGTGTCTGTGTCACACGCGTGTGTTTGCCCATGTATGCAAGGGCATGCAGACATGTGTGTGTATGTGCACTTGTGCCTGTATCTCCAACAGGCATGTCAGTGTGCATATGTGTATGTCCCTGTATATGGGGGCGCACATCTATGTGTGTGCATGTAAATGAGTGGGCATGTGTGTTTGTGCACACATCCATGCCAGTGTGTGCATGTGCATGCATGACCAATGTGTATCCACATTTATTGGACCAGAGCTCCCAAGGGCGGGTCCCCTCCTATCAGCTGGTCAGTGGAGCTTTGGGGACAGCTGTGGTGTGGCTGGAGAGCTCCCTGACTCCCCTGGATGTGCTGAGCCCCCTTTCCTTGTGCTCAGTGTGGGTCCTCAGTGTCTCTCCAGCGGCACACCTCCTGCGGCATCGTGAGCACTTCTTTGCAGCTTTGTCTCCTCCCGGGGACCACTGTTCCTTAGGGCCTGCTGGCTCTGGCTTCCTCGGGAGCCGGCCTCCCATGCAGCTCCGGGCACCAGGGCTCAAGGTCGGCGCGTGTGTTTGGGCTTGAACGGTGGTGTGTTTACTGGGCTGCTCTGCCACCCGCACCAGCAACTCCAAATGACATTTCAGGAATTGAATTACATTTCAGTACTTGCAGAATCCAGGAATAGATCATTTGATTGTATCTGTTGGAAGTCATTGCCACAACCGGCTTCATTTTCTTAGCCAACATCTATCCTGAGTCGGGAGACATGGCAGAGGGATGCTGTCATGACCGGATTTTCCCAAAAGCACGTCCCCCGAGCTGGCGGTGGCCCATGCTTTCCCCCAGACTGGGGGACGGCTGGCACTGGACACCGCCACCGCCTGATCAGTGCACTTGGTGCCTGATCCAGTGGCAGAATCTGCCCAAAGCACGGCCAGCCCAGTCCCGCCGAAGATGCCCCTTTGGGGTGGCCGCAGTGAGGGAGCTCTCCCCGGCTCTGTGGGGCCGGAGGGAGGGAGTGTTTCTTCTGCCCAGGAAAGTCATGGAATGCCTGTGCCGGATCGCCATGCCCCATCTGGCCTTTTAGGGGTATGTTTCCTCGGGGGCTCACTTTGCTCTTCTCTCAAGCCCCTGGGAAATTTTCTTGGGGTTTTCCCAGGCTCACGGTATCTCAGATGCCCTTCCCGGCCCTGGTGGGCACCTGCCTTCCTGCTGTCCAGGTGCTGGGTGGTTGCAGGACCAGGAGGCTGGGGGCCGGGTGAGGGCAGCCACTTACCCTGTGCTCACATTTGGGTTTTCTGTGGAGCCGGGCCTCGGGCCAGGTTGTGAGTCTGGAGCTGCCTGCTGCTACAGAGAGGTGGAATCAGTCAGCAGGAAGCGGGTTTCAACCCCAGTGCACCTCCTACCCCTGCTACTTCTGGAGAGCAGGGAGCTTTCCTAACGAACTCCCGAGGGGAGAGCCTTCCAGAAAGCCAGTTGGCAGCCCTCTCTTGCTGCTCCCGCCCCCTTCCCAAGCCCCAGAGTGGTTGTTCTCTCCACCCCACCTTTGCTGTTGACTTGAGGGAGTCAGCCTGGCCTGTCTTGCTTTGGGGTGATGTATGCTTCAGGTCAAACTTGGAGAGATCCAGGCTGATGGCCTGGCCTCTGATTTTGTCTCCCACTATGGTTCCCACCTGGTGTTGGGCACAGGGCTGTGTGAGTACAAGTGGCCTCGCCCTAGGAAATGATAATCAGGTCTCTGACAAAAGTCAGAGAGTTCATAAAAACATGCTTTTGTGTGTGGTGATTTTAACAGGTGAATGCATGTGCCCGTGGATGGTTCTAGATGCATCTGCTCATGGATATTTCTAGATGCACGTGCCCGTGGATGGCTCTAGATGCACATGCCTGTGGATGGTTCTAGATGCATCTGCCCATAAATGGTTCTAGATGCACGTGCCCGTGGATGGTTCTAGATGCGCGTGCCCGTGGGTGGCTCTTGATGCGCGTGCCCATGGGTGGCTCTTGATGCGCGTGCCCGTGGGGGTGGTTCTAGATGCATGTGCCCGTGGGTGGTTCTGGTTGCGTGTACCTGTTCATGGTTCTCGATGCGCATGCCTGTGGGCCTCCTGGTCACTTTATATTTCAGCTCTACCTGACAGGCATCAATAAGCACCGCCTGGTGTGGGAGCAAGTTCCAGAACTGCAGGCCCTTACCCTGCCCTGGGGCGGGTGGGGGTGGGTGGCCCACAGCAGGTGGGGGATGGAGATAGGGCCCTGGTGTGGCGGGAACCCTCAGAGGGGTCCCTCAGGCCTTGTTGGACGAGGTGGTGGCTAAGCAAGCCAATTTCGTCTCTTGGAAACTGTTCCCTATTAATCAAATAATAACGAATGTGCTGTGTTTGGATCCACCAGGGAAAGCGCCGTGAGCTAAAAGGCAATGTAAGCTCAGGCAGGCCAGATTTACTTGGACTTCGAGAAGTTCGGCTTACGGTTTTAGAAAAGGAAAAGGCTCAGGCCTCATAAGCGCCCCCCCCCCCCCCCCCCCCCCCGCCCCGTGTGTCCTTGAAACCTTTCCCTTCTTGAAATGTGCTTCTTAACATTCTGGAAAAAACAACTTTCTCCTTCTATATATGGACCTTATCGGGACGCGCAGACGCATACCTGGTCCTCTTATCTTCCGCAAACGTCGGGGTTGGGCCCTGGGGAGGTGGTGGGAGGGGTGGTAGGTACACAGATACTGGACTTGGCGTTGTGCCCAGCCAGGTAGGGCGAAACACTGGTGTGGGGGCCCCTGCTGGAGATTGCTAGGAGCCCTTTGCGGCTTGCCTTCATGAATTCCTCCTTTCCCTTGGAGGTGACGACGAACCTGGTGCCCGGCAGTGCTGCAGCCCGGTGGGGCATGTGGCAAAGGAGAGAGGGGCAGCATGTGTGCATGTTCCTGTGTGTCCACAGGGACATGCATGGAATTGGGGGTGGGGTGGGGGTTGGGATTTCGACCTGGTGGGTGTCCGGCCTGTTCCGCGCATTCGTGTGCACCTGTGGACGCTCTAGGGCCTCGTGCATAACTGGACCGTCTCCGTGAGGAGCGGTTAGTTCAGTGCTGACAGGAAGAGGCTCCAAGGAGTGTCAGACGTGCTGGCCTCGGGGTGGGTTGTTGTGTCTGACCCCAGGCATGGTCCCCCATGGAGGGCAGAGGGGTGACAGTGAGCGAGCCCTCGGACAGGCTGTCCTGGGATGCTTGGACATGGGGGTTGGGCTCCAGATACGAGGCGACCACTGGCACTGGCCCCTTGCAGACCACGGGAGCCTGCCCAGGGTGGTGACCCACAAAGACACCACCTCGGCGAGAGAGGAAGGGTGCTTTCCTCTGTTAAGTGACACCCTGCTCCTGGGTCAGGACGGGCTTGCAGGTGGCGACCCTGTCAAGGAAGGGTCAGGTTCTAATCCTGACCCCCAACAAGCTTCTGCCCTCCCTCTCTGTGGTCCTCAGTCTCCCCATCTGTATGGCGAAGGGCTTATCTGAGGCTGTTAGTGAATTGGACATGTTATGGGGTGCAGGCCCGACCCACAGCCTTCAGCCCCAGGGTCCCCAGCAGGGAGAGAGGACCTTGGAGGGACCACATTTTCTTCCCATGGCCCGTGGACACTAGCCTTCGTTTCCGGGTGGCCTGCTTGGCCTCCTCACCCCCTGCTTCACACTTTCCCCGCAGGGCTGCTCCATTCACCTAGAGAGCCCCCCCCAGGTGGCCAGGTGAGGCACCCAGGAAGTCCCCCCTGCCGAGCCTGGGCTGTCTCACCCACAGATGGCAGTGTGCCGTGGAGGACAGGGACCTGGCTTCCAGACATGGCCCTTTGCTGCCCTTGTGGCGCCATTGCCCGGGTTTGGTCCTGGTCCTGGTCACGAAATTTCCACATAGCTATTCATGGGTGATGACACAGAGACCTTGGGGCACAGGCGAGCCACCCCCTCCTCATGTCACAACTGGGTCTTGGGACCTTTCTCTCTCCCTCAGAGGCCTGTTCCTCTGGCCCCAAGCTTCAGAGATAATGGATACCCCGTGGGGGTCTTCCTCTTACGTTAAAGCACAGCAGCACACTGCTGGAACGTGGGGGTACAGCGGACGGTCCCCGTCTAGTGTCACCAGAGGTCCCAATTTCACGTCTGCTTTATCTCTGCTTCTGTTCATCCCCCTGTGGGGCTGAGGAGCAGAAACACTGCGTTTCCTTGGCGTGAGCCACACTGGAGGGCCGTGGGCCACGCTGCCTAAGGACAGGGGAGACCTTGCGTGAGAGGCACTTCCTTTGGGCGCCGTTGGGAATCCACTCAAGTGTGTGGAGCGTCCACTCCATGTCCTCCATCCATGACCGAGCGCCTGTTGTGTTCCAGTCACTGTTCCACGGAGGGGATGCGGGATGGGGGAGGCTGGCTGCCTGTGAGCCCCCAGTGCGGCTGCCGGAGCCCCACAGCTCCCTGGCCTGGAAGCCAAGGCTGGTCCTGGAGAAGGTGGCGAGTTTGAGGGTTTCCCCCGCCCCCTGCCTCTGGAAGACCGCTGGGTACCCCCTCCCTGTCCTTCATCCCTTCGGTGCCCTCCCTGGTGAGCAGAGCAGTGCTCCAGGGCCCCGAGAAAGGGAGCACTGCCTTGCTGCCCTGCACGTTGACCTGACCTTCCAGTAAGAACGCTGAACAGGTTCCTCCCCAGAGCAACAGCCACGGGCCGGGCCTGTGAGGACAGCGGCCCTGAGTGGCTGAGGGCAATGGCCTGTGAGCCTGTGGGCCTGTGGGCCTGTGGGCCATGGGCCCGGGGTAAGGGACAGGTGGGCAAGATTCCCTGACTGGAAGGGGAGGCAGGAGAGGAAACTGAGGCCGCGGGCGGAGGGGCTTGTCCAGGAAGGGGCAGTACGGGGTCTCCCAGCAAGTTCTCTCGGCCCCACGCTGAGGCGCTTCTCCATGAATAAGACATGTGGTGGGTGGAGGCTGGAAGTATCATCCTTATCCTCTGACTGATAATAGAAAAATTAAAATTTAAAGTGATCTAAAGTGACAAGTGACAGGAGCGTTCCTAGAAACGGGAGATTGGGTGTGGGAGCGGATCTCAGTGTAGACGATACCATCACAGAACGCCCTGCTGTCGGTGGGGTTTTAATGTTGCAGAGCTTTGTCAGCCAAGGAAAGAAATAAGGTCTCTCGGTTCCGGAGATGGTGGGAGTTCCTTCGTTTTCGCCACCTCGTGTCCCAGCTCAGGGCGCAGAGTCACACCACAGTGTTGCTTCTTGTGGGAAGTCCTGGGACTTCGTCCCAGGGACTTGAGGACCTTGGAGTTGGCACCCTAGGACCTGAGGCCCCTTCCTGCCTAGATTCCCCACTGGCCTTGAGAAGCCGGCCCTCTCCCCCGCCCGCCCTCAGCCTTCTGGAGCCAGAAAAGCCTCCCAGATTGGGTATGTCTGGGCCCTTGGGCAAGCTAGAAGCCCTGGCTGGCCTGGCCACCTCCCCAGAGATCTGTGGTGTCCTTACTCTGGATCACCTGGCCTTGTGCTTGGGGTCTCTCTCCTTTGTCCCAGTCTGGGTCAAACCTTCGGAACTCACAGGCCAGACCCACCTTAGCGCCCGCTCACCTGGGCTCCTGCAGAATTGACTTTGTGTACATTTTAGCTTCTAGGTCAGTGTTTTCCCCCTTGGGCCTCTAGCAAACACAGCCTGGACAGGTCCTCAAGTCCCCAAGTCTCCTGACCGGCTCTTCCAGGAGCTCGAGGCAACCTGGCTGGGTAGGCCTCCCCACCCCCCTCCTTCAGGGTGTCCTAGATCATCCCCCTCACTCACTGGGTCCTGTCTTCGAGGTCAGTGGGGCAGAACACGAGAGCCCAGGAGACACTGGACTGCCTAAAAGCCTTACTTTAATTAGAAAAGTTATGTAATGCAATATAGAACACGCATCAGGAAGTTGGCGAGATATAGGACAAAAAAAGTCACCCATCGTGGCCTTCCAACACGGATGGTCACCCCCCCCGCCCCGCTCCCGGCCGCGTGTTCCCTTCTGGCCTTGTTTGTCTTCATACACACCCCTGCCTCAGGGGTTGCCTGTTGACCCCTGACCTCTCCATTCTCGGGGGCTTTAGGGTCGTAACAGGGAGCACCTGCTTCTCGTATGTGTATGAAGGCCAGGCTGCAGGGACAGAAGTCTGCCCTGCCCTCCGGGACCTGCCCATGCAGACGGGAGGCGTGCGCTGGCTCTGAGGGAGGTACGGCTTCAAAGCAGCGGTGCCCTCTCGGAGCGCACGGGGAGGCAGGCACAGGTGTCCGATCCAAAGACGACGCACAGGACAAGAGTTGAGGTAGAGGCGGGAGCACAGTGTTGAGTGCTGGGTGGAAAGGGAAAGAATGCTTTGGACTGGGTACATCCAAGAAGGCTTCTTGGAAGAGCCTCTTGGGAGGGCCTGGGAACTGACTGAGCTGAGGGTCCACAGTGGGAGGAGCTGGGCAGAGGGGAGGCGGGCAGAGCCTTGTGCCCGAGGGCAGAGAGGAGGCGTCCTGACCGCCCCCCCCCCCCCCAGAGTGGCAGCTCCATGGGACAGGACCTTGTTGGTCTGCTCACCACCCAGAACAGGTTGCCTTGAAGTGTTGAGTGGAAGGGTGGGCAGACAGGGAGGTGTCTGTGTCCGTGCCTGGCCACACAGGAGTGGACTTCGGGAGATCTGGGCCTAGAGGGTCTTTGGAAGGATCTGGGGGGATCTGGGCCCAGAGATCTTTGGCGGGGGAAAAGGGGGGAATCTTCCCTAGTCAGCTGTCTTTAGGGAAGGAAATCCTACAAGAACAAAAAGGCAGGGGCAGTGGGTGGAGAAGTCCTACCCATCATCCCGGCGTAAGAGACCACATTTTGGTACCTGTCCTACCCCAGGAGGACAACCCTGCAGCCACGTAGCCCTATAGATGGCATTTCGTACATGAGATCATTCCTTAGGTACTGTGTGAAAACCTTTTTTTTTCATTCAGCAGCACTTTGTTCTCTGTAGAATTCTCTAGGCCCTGCCTGGACATTCGGCTGCTCGTCCTGGGGCTGGGAGGTTTTGGGGGCTTTGCTTGTCCCCAGAGCTGTGTGTCAGAGGCGTCTGGGTGAAGAAGGGAGTACGCAGGCAAACCGGGCAGAGGGCATGGGATCCACAGCCCCCCTGTTTCAGAGCGCGCAGGAAACTGCAGGCAAGCCTGTCTCACCAGGTGCAGAACGGACAGGGATGCAACCGCCCCGTTGTCGTTCACAGTTTTGACAGTGACCCCATTGTTTACTGGGATGAACGTGACTTCCAAGGTCAGAATCCACCTGATGGAGGGAAGCCTCAGCCTCTTCATAGCCCTGTGACCTTGGGGGGGGTGGTTCACTCTCTGACTGTGACCTTGGGGGGGGTTCACTCTCTGACTGTGGTTTCCTCCCTTGTGCCTGGACGCAGCACCTCCCTCGGAGGGGTCCGGGAGAAAATGAGACCCAGGCAGGTGTCTCCGTGCCAGTGCCTGGTGCGTACCAGGCGCTCAGCAAATGGTTTCCTTTCTGCTCTTCTTTTGTATCTGGGGAGAGAAAGAAGAACCAGCTGCAAAACCACCAATTAGTGAAATAATTAGGAGAGTAGTTGGAGAGAAGATAAATATTTCTATTAGCTGTGACTGCTTATTAATATCTAATTTTCAAAAATCCTGTTCTTGTGCTGAAAATGTTATGTCGGGGATCATACAACTGTGTGCATTTGTCAAAACTCACTGAACTGTGTACCTAAAAGGGGTGAATTTTAGTATATGTAAATTATACCTTAAAGAACTTGTCTTTACAAAAAAAGATCCGTTCTTAATGCTGATAAAGCATCCGAAAATACCCAGGTCTCGCATTAAGGGGAAATATGCCTGCTCTAGACGAAGAAGAAAAAACCCCGACATTTAAATTTCTTTTGACATTTAAATATTTTGCTATTGTTATTTCTTCTCTTGTTATAGAAGATAGACAGGTGAATTCAACAGGTGTCTATTGAATGCCTGCTATATGCCAGGCACTGTTTTTGGCTCTGGGGATACTCCTGAAACATAAAGTAACAAAGCTCCTGCCTTGAGGACAGGGGTTAGGAGGGGGACCAACGTGATAATTGAGCAAATTCCATCACGTTGGGAAGGAGCTGAGCAGAGTAATGGGGAGTGGGGGGTGTTGGAGGGAGGGGCTTACAATTTGAGATAAGTCAGTGGTGGCAGACCTCATTAAGAAGGTGTGATATTTGAGGGGTGCCTGGGTAGTGTGGTTGGTTGAGCGTCTGACTCTTGGTTTTGGCTCAGGTCATGATCTCGGGATTGTGGGATCGAGGCTGCGTCAGGTTCCACGTTCAGCGGGGACTCTGCTTGTCCCCCACATTCTGCCCCTCACCTTACTCATGCTCTCTGTCTCTCAAATAAGTAAATAAAATCTTAAAAAAAAAAAGTAAAAGGAAGAGATATTTGACCAAGTATGGGGACCGTCACCAGGGAGGATGGTCTAGGCAGAGCCGGTGCCAGATCCGAGGTGGGAGTGGGCCTGGCGGGCTTATGGGAGGGAAGGGTGTTGGGGGGAGAGCAATTTTGGAAGCAACAGCACCTCGCCTGGCAGGGTAGCCCCGGATCACACTGCCTTATAGTTTCTAGTCTCATGAATGTCAGAAAATACATGTCTCATTAAAGTTCAGTATAATGAGACTATTTTTTACATACTGCATCGTAACTTGTTTAATATAACTTATTGAAAACATCCTTCCGTTTTATTAAAACCATCCTTCGTGGCTCGATTTTGCAGGCTTTGGTCGTGTTTCATTCCTGGGCACGCACTGCTTATTTCACAGACACCCTGCTGTTCAGCGCTAGGTCCTTCTAGAGGCACCGTGGAGAGGTAGGGTGAGCTGGATGGCGTAGGCTGCACCCGCCCACAGTGGGTGGTCGGTGGGAGGGGGCCGAGCAGAAGCACAGCTCAGACATGGTACCTGTATGTCCAGACCTGCTGGGCACTTGGGATTCATTCTGGTTTTTTCCGCTGCTTTAGCACTTACCCGGAGAGGTGTATGGATAGGACTTGAGAATGTCACTGGCCTACTGCTTGCAGGTGAGTCTGGACTCTGACACCCACGTGCCCGGCCATTCTGGTCCTGTCTTGTGCACTTCGCTCCTCCTGGCCCACATCCAAGCCCACCTTCTGGAAGGTTCCGTGTGTCTCGGCTCCCGTCATGCCGTCACCTCCCTGAATGTTGTACTTGGAGGGTATCCGGCAGATGAGCAACTTCGGGGTGGAGCCAAGGCCAAGTTACTCACTGTAACACACAAACGGGGGCCGGCTCGCCGCTCTCCCTTCCGCTCGGCCCAGGGGCTGTGTTTGGCACTGAAATACAGAAGTGGTTATTAGGGAGTCCTGCCCTGAGGAACCGTCAGCCCAGCATCGAAGGTAAACTGATACACACAGAAGAACATCCAAAGTCCTCCAGGGCACAGCACGCTGTCCTCTGAGTGAGGACAGGGGGACACGCAGAAGAAAGCTTGTCTGAGCAGCGTGCAGAGAGGGGCTCCTGGAGAAAAACCACCTCACTTGGGGCCGAAGGCCTTCCTTGAGCCTAGTGGGCATTTCCAGGCTGTGGCCTCCTGTCAGCCTGGATGCTGGAGGCCAGGGTGATGCTGGCACTTTGGGGTAATTTGCCTGGTTTCACGGCTCTTAATGGGATTTGTGATGTTGTGGGATCCTGAATCCTGTGGATTCAACTGCCTGTGTCCCTGGGCATTTTCCAGATCTGTTCTGCACCTGCCTTGCCCACGGCAAAGTGCAGGGAGATATAATTTCAAGTTGGTATTGTTTTTTTTGTTTTTTTTTTTTTTTAAGGCTCCTTTGAAGGGAGGTGTGGGACTTATCTGTGCGAATAATCAACATTTCCAAGGTGCTCAGGGCTGGGGAAATTTGGTTGCAGCCGTGTTTTACCCCCTGTCTCCAAAGTAGGGCACTGCCCAGTGCAGGGCCCAGCCTCTGGGGTGAGGCTATGGCCTGCTGGGCACCTGGGCTGGAGAAGCATGTTCTTCAGAGTATTTTGGGTCTGGTTATGTATGTTCGGTGCTCATTGTAAAGAAGGTGAAAAATGCAGAAAAAAAAAGCAGATCTAAGCCCCTGTCCTGCGATTCAGAGAAATCACAGCTAACGTGGGCCGTTTCTTCTAGTTGGTATGAATTTATATACAGGACGGTGAGTGGACACAGTGGCCATACCACAAATTCATTCCATATCCCACCTTTCCAGTGAGCGTCATCGCCCATTCCTCCGGGTGCTTCACAAGCATTTATAAACTTAACTTTTGATGGCAAATCACGGAAGGATCTAGACATGGACCTACTTCAATCCAGCCTCTCGTTTCACAGGAGGCCGGCCTTGCCCTCCTGGGGATGTCGGGCGGAGGGTGGAGAGCGGGGTGTGGGCCTGGAGCCACCGTTGTGAACGCCGCACCCGCCCGCCTGCCCCCTCCCGCCAGGAGCACGGTCAAGTCTCCAGCACCCAGGCCTGGGCTGTCCGCCTGCGCCAAGTCTGCGATTCCGGAGACCGGATCTGAAGTTCGGCCCCCTGCTTCCCCCAGACCTGGTCTCCTTCTTTCTGTTTGCAAAATGTCCTTCACTGCGTGTTTCTAGAAAAACTGTGGAGGTGGGCAAGGTGTTGGTTGTGGGGGTGACTGTGCGGCCGCCGGTGAGGACGCCACAAACCTTTTTCTGGGTTTTTCTGGGGCGGCTGGGCTGTGTCTTTGCCCTTGGACTTCTGTGGGCTGCTGGAGGCTCTGGTGGTGGGGTCTGAGCTGTGGTGGCCTGGGGCCCCAGGGACAGTGGCTAGACCCTCCCTGCAGGCCTCAAGCCGTGGGGCCACAGCGACCCTGGACGGCTCCCGACAGCTGCTGTGGGCTTGGCCCTGACTGCCTGTGCATCTTCCCCTGCCCCCGCTGTGTATGACGTTATACCCGTGTCACCGTGGATAAAACCCTGGCGGGTGGGGGGACGCGGAATCCCAGAAGCTCTGCGAGGTTGGAGGGATGAGCTGAAAATGAGCTGAAACGTAGAGTTCACGGCGGGCTTTGCACTTTGGTTCAAGTGCAGATGCATTCATTCACGAGCGTGCAGGTGTGAGAAAGACCTGAGAAGCCGTGCGAGGCCGCGCTGCTCCCCATCGGTTGAACAGGACACATCGCAGCCCCTGCCCTTGAATCAGGAGTGGGCCCGGCGGCCCGTGTCCTCTGGGAGAGGTGTCTTGTAAGGGAAGGTAGACTCCCCACCCTGGGGCCACCTGGGGGTCCAGGCAGGAACCGTCATCTCCGCAGATGAGCTTGGCACAATTTTAACTGCGCCAGAGCCCACGCCCCAAGGGGGCCCCTGGAAGCTGCTGGTGCTGCTCTCTTGGCCGCCGTAAACTTGAAATTAAAAGAAGAATCCAGTTCTCAGGAAGTGTGCAAGCTTGCTCAGGCCTGGAGATCCCAGGCTCCCTCGCCCTGGGGCTGCCAGAAAGGTGTGTGGGCAGGTGCATGGTGGCAGAGCCCCGGGTCTCAGGCTGCCCCGTTTGTGGGCACAGCGGCCCGTGAGAACTGGCGAGGATCTGGGCAGGGGTGCTGCTGTGGCAGGGCGTGGGTGGAGGAGTGTTTGCTCGTTGCTCAAGTACACCCAGCCCCTAGGCTTTTTTCCAGCCAGGCTTCCTGCGGCCACCTGGCTGCCAGCCTCCCTGACTGTGACCCACCCAGGTGCCTTGCATATGGGAGCCAGGGGCACTGACCACAGCAGCCCACTGACTATGGTCTGTCCCTAGAGTGCTTGGGCCCCGAGGGCCTGCCTTGCCCTGCTTGGAAGGAGCTTCTTGGGAAGTCCCTGGCAAGGTTGTTCCCTGCAGTTCTCCCCTCTGTGTTTCCTCTCTCTCTGCATGACCAACTCATATTCATCCTTTAGGTCTCTGGATGTCACCTCCTCTAAGAAGCCTTCCCAGATCCTTAGGTAGGGCTGTAGGCCTGTCCGTGCCCATGGCCGCCAGCGTCCTGCACTCAGCTCTTCATGGCACATGTCACCTTGCCCTGGAATCTTCTGGCAGGGGGCCTGCTGCCATCTCCTGGAGGCATCTGGGTGCCCCAGAATCAAGCGCCACCAGGGAGGTCCATCTAACTGTGAAACACCCGGTAGGCCCTTGACCCAAGCAAGAAGCCACCTGTGCTCCTTCAAGATTAAACGTGGTGCTTTGAGCAACAGGCCAGGCCTGAGTCACTGAGCCCCAGGACAAGTCTTGCTCAGGGACCTCAGACCCCCCTTCCTGCTCAGACCTCTGCTGGCCTCCCACCTTCTCCGGCCCAGGGTGCCAGGTCCAGAGGGTTGAGGGACAACATGGATGCTGTGGGGTGGGTGGTGGGAGCATTCGCCTGAGGCCGAACAAAGGAGACATGTTTACTGAGCACAGTGCGGCGGAGAGGCAGTCTGCGGGGAGGCCGTGGGTGGGGCCTGCTTTTAAACGGGGAAGATGAGGAGATGCGGCAAAATCTGGAATTCTCCCTTTCTTGGTAACTGTGCCTGGTTGTAAGTAGCCCACGGTCAGTTGGGGCCTGTGGGTTTTGGGGAGGGGTGGTACAGTGAGAAGGAGGGAGAGAACCTTCAGCAGACGCCACGCCCAGCGCAGAGCCCGGTGTGGGGCTCCATCTCACGGCCCTGAGATCATGACCCGAGCTGAAATCGAGAGTCTGATGTTCAGCTGACGGGGCGGACCAGGCACCCGTGGATGTTATGAGATGGGTCACCTGAAGGGCTTGTCAGTAGTCAGCCAGGGGGTCGCCGCCTGGGACCTTCTACCTTCCATTGCTCAAGCTGTTTGCCTCCAAGCGGCTTCTCTGTAAGGAACTGCACTTGTCAGGCTCCCTCTCCCCTAAAGAACTTGGGGGGGGGGCACGTTGCTGATACCTTTTGTATAAATTCCCCACCTGGGTCCCTGTGCCCCCAGAACCTCCCGTCTGTAGAGCTCTCTGGAACGTTTGAGACTTTGGCCTGCAGAAAGACCCCCTCTTGTGGGATCTTAAAAATACTTGGGGAGAGGGGTGCCGCCTGGGTGGCTCAGTCAGTTAAGCCTTTGCCTTCGGCTCAGGTCCTGATCCCAGGGTCCTGGGATCGAGCCCCATGTCGACCTCTCTGCTCCGCGGGGAGCCTGCTTCTCCCTCTCCCTCTGCCCCTCCCCGTGCTTGCTCCCCCCTCCCGCTCCTTCTCTCTCATATAAATACATAAAATCTTTAAAAAAAAAAAAATAGGGCTCAGAAGGAAATGGCCACATGCCTAGTCCCGCAGGAAGGGCCGTGGCCGAGCTTCCCAGCCCACGTCAGCCAGAGCAGAGGCCCCGGGCTGCACCCTGGCCTGTGTGGGAGGAGTGTGAAGTGCGTGTGCCTGCCGTCATGGCCGAGTGTGGTCTACGCAAACCAGCCGCAGGGCTGCACGGCTTCCTGTCCCGCCCAGACCATTGAAACTTGGCTGCCGAGAGCCCCTCCCTGCTGGAGAGAAGCATGGGGAGCGTGGGCTTGCTTGTGCAAGACGTTCTTGAGCCGTGGGGGGGGGGGGTGCTCTGTGCCCTGCAGGACTGTTGGTCCTTTATTTGGGACGGAGGGACCTGCTTCCATCAGGGAAGTCCTCACTCAGGGCGAGGATCTGTCACCAGATGGGGGCAAGCAAAGGCACAGGGGAACATATCCACCTCAGGGCCTCTTGCCCTCTGCACAGCTGGGGGTCCAGCTTCATCATTCTGTGTGGGGGTGTGGAGGGCTCCGGTTCCCTGGAGAAGGTTCAGGGGCGTCCTTGGCCTCTGCCTGCTAGATGCCAGGAGGGACCCCATGCCCCAGTTAGTTGTAATAACCAAAAATGTCTGCAGTCACTGCCAAATGTCCCAGGGGAGCAGAATTGCCCGCAGAGGAGGACCACTAAATTGTGTGCATGTGCACATGCATGCGTGTGTGTGTGACCGCGTGTACACACACATGCATACACACTGCTTTCTGCAGGTGGCTGCGGGTGGGCAAGCTTGCTCTCTGGCCAGAGTCTGCTTCCTGTTACTTGCCCCTTCTCGTAAAAACAAATTTCCCTTTCATACACAGACAGCCGAGCAACTGTTGACCTCCGCCCTTGGGTTGGGGGGGGCGGCCGCGTGGAGGAGGTGGAGGCCCCAGGCTGAAAGGTCAGTCATTTCTTCAGTCGGGTCAGAAAGCCTCTTCGTGCCCAGGAGCCCACAGGCCAAGGTTGTTCTTGCGCAGACCGGTCTTGGAGGGGTGGGGACAGAGGGACGCGGGCTGTCTGCTCACGTCACCTGGCACGACTAGCCTCTGCAGAGAGAAAGTGGTTACTTCTCACTCCCCCCCAACCCTATGGCTCTGCGCCAGGCGCTGTGCTAGGCCCCCAGGTAAGACCTCGTTCTGGGTGGCTCAGCTGTTAAGTGTCTGCCTTCGGCTCAGGTCATGATCCCAGGGTCCTGGGATCGAGCCCCGCATCAAGGTCCTTGCTCAGCGGGAAGCCTGCTTCTTCCCCTCCCACTCCCCCTGCTTGTGTTCCCTCTCTTGAGAGAAACATCTGTCAAGTAAATAAATAAAATCTAAAAAACAAAATAACCTCAGTCCTTGGTCTGTCCCTCTGCTTGTGGGACTCCAGACGCTGGTCAGCAAGTTGCAGCAAAGTGAGCTCTAGAAGGGAGTGCCCGGCGGGGTGGGGGGCGCTGAGAGCTGGGGTCCAAAGGAAGGAGGGGTTCTCTGGGCACTCAGGGGGCGTTCTAGACAAGCGCGTAGCTCGTTGGTGGGCCAGAGCTTGGCAGTCAGAGAGAGAAACCTCCAGGTTCTCCTTCCCAACTGTGGCCCAAGCTGAGCACATGTGAAGCAAAGATACAAAATTGGAGATGTGAGGCTCTGCAAAGACCCCGCTGTGAGCGGCCTCCACTGAGCACCGGTGCGTGCAAGGGCTTTGCAAATGTTCTTTCTTGCCATCCCCCAAAAGCCCACCAGGGCACCTGGGGCCACAGAGGCGAGAACCTGTCCCGCGTTGCCCAGCGGTGCGAGGCTAGCTGTGCTGTGATCGATCCAGGTGATTCCTCCTGGTGGGCCCAGCTGGAAAGTGCAGTGTCCGGCCCCCTCGCTTTCCCCTCCTCCCTGGGCTGAATCCTGGAGGTGTCCGGGCCCAGAAATCCGCATGCTAGCCAGCAGGCCAACTCCGGGCTTGTGTTCCTGGCCCAGACGGTCGACCCTGTGGCCCCTGGGGAGAGCTGTCAGGGTCTGGAGGCGGTGGGTAAAAGGCCAGTCCTTCAGTGTAGACGCGCTCTGCACAGAAGCCCCACGTCTCCCAGGCCAAGCGGGGTTGGGCTGTGATTTTCCATTTGATGCTGGGCTGATGTCACTCGTGGCTGCAGGGTGGAAAGCCGTGTGGGCAGGTCTCGGGCGACAGCCATCTACATGGGGTGACGGCGGAATCCGGTGTCTGCTCCGCGGAGCAGTGTCGCTAATAGGATTCGCTGAGCCTTTGGGGTGTTTGTGGTGCCGCAGCTATTGCAGGAACTGAGGGGCTGCTCATTTGTGGGGAATGAATAATTTATTTGTGTTTTCGGATGACTTACTCCTTCATCACAGATACAGCGGCCGAGCTCAGCATGCTATGTTGGCTACTGAGTAAATGACTTGAGCAAGAGAACTGGCCTTCATCCCCATGGCCCTGGGCGCCCCTTTCCTGGCTCTTGGTTGAAGGCTGCGTTTGGGGGGAACCAGATCTGCCCCCCTCGGGCCACTTTCCTGTCTGTGGAGAAATTGTGCTTTCTCTGCTGGTCTCCTGCTTCAGTGAGCATGGCCCCCAGCTGGCTTGGGGGTGTCTAGAGTCCAAGCTGTGTTTGGTCACAGTCGCCCTTGAAAATGTCCCATTTGCACAAATGCCTGTGCCTGGGTTGCTCCCTGCTTTGGCTCCCGACACCACCCTTCACAATGCCATCCTTCCCGCCCAGCCCGCCCAGCCGGTCTTCCTCCAAGCCCACACCCGAGAGCCCACCAGGGCTCTGTGTTCAAAAGCGACATGAAGCCCAGTGTCACAAGCCCTCCGTGGTCCGGCCCCGTCGTTCCTCTGCAGCCTCACCCCACGTCTCGTCTCGGAGCTGCCAGCTCCCTGGTTCATTCATCAAGCAGGGACCAAGAGCCCCCCATGCCCCAGGCGCCGTGTCAGGGGTTGGCTGGGAGACGCGGGAGCAAGACCCTGCTGTTCCAAGGGGCGGGGAGCCCCAGAAGAAGGGTTCCAGGCAGGCCTCAGAGACCCCCAGGGCTCTGGGGACGCTGGGGACCAGGGAGGGTTGATGGCAGGGAGGCTCAGAATTGTTGGCGTCTTTCATCTGCCACACCTGCGGGAGAGGCTGGGGCCCCCAGAGGTAAACCACCCCGGGGTTGGGGGGCATGGGACCACCAGCGCCTTCAGTGGGGGCGAGAGGCCGGCACCTGGAGCCTGGCCTGAGGGGGCCGCTCTGCAGGCAGCCTGGCCCGGAGCCCCTCTGTCCACCCACCCTTCTCGCCCCTACACGGACCCCACCTCAGCCCTCCCCTTTGCACTGCCTTCCACTTCCCGACTTCTGGGGCTGCCCTCCTGGCTCTTTCGTCGATCCCTGAGGGCAGAGTTGGGTCTTTGGCATCCCTGTGGCTGGTGGGGGACACGTGGCCTACAGGCCAGCTAGTCTCCGTGGGCACAGTTCCACCTGCCTGGGTGGCCTTGAGAACGTGGCTTCCTGTCTCTGAGCTGGGTTTCCCCACCCATCGTGGGGCAGTGACCCCAAGAGCAGGACGAGGTGTGGATGGGCCCAGAGGTCCTGAGGCAGAGCTTTAACGGCTGCTGTTAGATCCCGGGGTCGGGCGTTGGAGCTGCATGAGGGTCCTTGGGATTCACTGCTTCCCGGGGTCCTCGAAGCTGCTTCCGGGCGTCCAAGAGCAGGAGGGAGAAGCAGCCCCAGAAGGACAGGTGACTTGCCCAAGGCCACGCAGCAGTAAGTCAGAGTCTAAATCTGACGTGCTCTGGGCTACATGCCTGGGAAGGGAAGCTTGGTACCCCTCCGCCCCCTGTTCCTGGCGCTCTGAGTACCTGCTGTCCCAGAGGCCTCTAGGCGGGGAATAGGTTTCCTGTCCTCTGCCACCTGGTCAGCCCTGTGGTTATGAGAGGAGGGGACTTTGGGTTGGCAGGTGCAGTAAGGGTGCCCTCACACCCCCCTCTCCAGCTGGGTCTGCATCTGGAGAGCAGAGAGCCGGGCTGTCCCCATGCTGCAACCTTGGCCCCCGTCCTCCGGTGACACCTTCCTTGGATCCTGCTTCAGATGCCAGGCAGAGCGGCAGGGGGACTGGCCAGAGGCCACTCCTACAAGTCTGGGACCAGCCTCCTCCCTGGGAGGAGCAGCCACCTTGACCCTTGATGGAGGACATGGGGCAGCCTCCTCCAGGCAGGACAGTGCCTCAGCCCACTTCCCTGAGTTGGAGTCCGGAGCCCACGTTCCCCTCCTCTCCTGGCTCTGGGGCTCCAGGCAAGACCCTGAGCTTGTCTGGGCCTCGGTGTCCTGGTGCATGAAGCGGGGGGAGACTGATTTGCTGTGCCCGCCCCAGGCTGTCCTGGAGGCCGGCTGGTGTCACGTCACACGTGTGGACCCGTGGCGGCCGTTCACCCGACGCGGAATGCCCGCGCTCTCCTGTGTCACGGACTGTCGTGGAAAAGGGCAGTCTTGACAGCCTGTCCCAAAGCTTTTCTCTTGCTCCTCCGACCTCATTATTAACAAAACTTCGCAGGGCGTTGAAGGGAGAGGCCTGTGGCCTGGCCCATGGGCTGTGTGACAGAGCCTGAGCACCGGGAGTCTGCGTGTGCCCGGCAAACCCAGGTGCCTGCGTGCCCCTCACCACGAGTTTGGGGTCCCACTTATGTTTCCCCTGCGGCCGCCTCATTGTTGGGATGTTGGCAGAGGCTCGATTTTTCTTGGTCCGACCGAACAGGACGCGCCTCCCGACACGGCCGGAGAGGAGCACCAGGGCGGCGATCCTGCGGCCTCTAGTCCAGGGCTCAGGGGCATCAGGGAGCTGCGGGGTTGGGGGCGGCAGCGACTAGGATGCGGGAGGTTCCAAGGATTCTGTTCGTGGGCATTAAGCCGTTTTATCTGCTTTCCTGGAGAGTCGAGAGTGAACAGACTTGAATTTGATGTCTCCAGAAAATGTACTTTGTGGAGAGAGACCTCAGTTCCTTGCTGCCCCTCAGGCCAGGGGCTCTTAGAAGCCCTTCTCCAGGGCCTGGTATTTTGGTAGTATTCTCTCGTTTTCAAAATTCTTCTGCCACAGCGGTGCTTAAACTAAAACTTTTTTTTTTTTTTTTTTTTTAACCAAAAGGCTCAGGTGGGAAAATCAAAGGACCCCTAAAGGCTAAGCGGTTTGGAATAGAAGAAATCTGGACTTCAGCTGGATCATTTTCTGAAATGCATTTCATGTCATCTTGTCCTGTGGTTACTCCATGAAAGTAAGATTTCCACAGCTAAACCCATGGGGGGAGTCAGGCATGCCGCTATGCCCCCCTCAAAGTTGAGTACATAAATCTGAGTCACAAAGATTTGAAGGCAAATAAACCGGACAGGGATGCCTGAGCGGCTCAGTCGGTTAAACGTCTGGCTTTGGCTCAGGTCATGATCCTAGGGTCGTGGGATCGAGCCCTGCGTTGGGGTTCCCTGTTCAGAGAAGCAGAGCCTGCTTCTCCCTCTGCCTCTGCTCCTCCTGCTTGTGCTCTCTCTGTCTCTCACAAATAAATAAATAACATCTTTAGAAACAAACAAACCAGTCATATGTTAGAGGGTCTGAGAAGTCCTGCAGTAAAGAAACCAATTTAACTCTGTGGCAGGAAGTAATTTGCACATGTCCGTGACCAGGAGCCTTTCTTACCTTTCACATTCTGTGAGTGCAACTAAGGTCTTTTAGTGGAACAGTGGAGCCCCGGCGAGGATGAGACGCGGTCGTATTTTCCTTCGGAAGGGTATATATATTTTCCTTCGCGTCAGTTCGGACTCTGTTGAAAGGGGTAGAAAAAACGGTCCCAAAGTGGGTTAAAGCAAACAAGGTTAATTCAGTACCTCACAACACGGAGGGGTCCTGGCTGGACTGGGTGGGGACATGGCCAGGCTCCCGGATCTCTACTGCTGTGCTGCCCCTGTTCTCCGAGCCCCCGTGTGCCCCCTGCTGGCCCACTCTCTGTGGCTGAGGGTGGCGGGACGTCTGGTCATTCGTGGTGAGGGACAGAGCCCGATTGTGCTGGGAAAGCGAGGGAGTCCCCTTCGGGTCTGATGCGTTGGGAATGCTGGCAGTGTGGCACCGAGGATGATTGCTGTAGGAGGGAATAGATGCTGGGCGGGTGGGGGGGCACACAGTCCAAGTGCCATTTCCCTGGTTCCTTTTTCTGTTGTCCTGGCGAGGCGGACGGGGGGGGGGGGGCGGGTTTAGAACACCCGCTAAAGACCGGGGGGCTGACCTGAGAGGGCGGGACAGGAGGAGTGTGTGGGGGGTGTTGACCGGGTGCCCCTTTTCCGCTGGGCAGACTGGAGAGAGACCCATCATCGCTGCGGGGAAAGGAAGGCAGAGGCTCTTAGCTGGACCAGCGATGTGGCTGCTGAACTCCGAGGGGCCCTGGGAGTTCCACTAGCACGAGCGCCCCGAGGGCTACCCCGGCCCTTCGCTTTTCGGTGCTCCTCCTTTTTCCGGATCTCTGAGAATCTCTGACTTTCCCAATGATCACACACAACCCCTGGCCGCCGTGGCTTGGTTCTGAGATGCTCCTTATGGCTGGCGCTCGCTGACAGAGGACATCAGGTATTATTTATCGTAAAGAGGGGAGACCCTTCCCTTGCGAGGTGAGGTGGCGGTCAGAGGGATTTCCCTTCTCCCCACCCCGGACCAGCTGGCGGTCCTTTATGAACGTTCTAGCGTAATCTCTGTGTGTTTATTTATTTATTTTTTGCCTTTTGACCCCTTTCCCTCACTGTTCCTGCCCCACTCCCATTTGTGCCTTGGAAAGTCAGCCCTTTCAAGGCAGACTCAGCTTGACAAAACTCAGGAATCCCCAGTGCCTGGCACAGAGTAATTTCTTATAAATTTCAGCCTAGTACGTGGTTGGCTGGTGTTGTGGGGAATGGAGGCTGGCCGCTCGTAACACAGGGCCGCTGCTTCATGGACGTTCATGTCTCCCAGGGAGAGACATGTCCCTGGACAGATGTGACAGCCGTGCTCAGGTGAGGAAGGTGGGGTACAGAGAGGCTGGCCAGCCTGGGGGGTCATGGCTGAGCTGGCTTGCTGTCTTCCCACCGTTTCACAGGTGACAGGTGACGAGAAGACACCCCTGGCCTATGGCCTCAGCCAGGCTGGGGAGTGCTGGGAATCCTTCAGCCCTGCCTGGTGGGCCAGGGCGGCTGCAGAGATGACAGGGGGTGTTTTGCCCTCTTTGCTTGGCTTTTCGGTGAGGTTTCACTTGTGTGCATTTAAGTATGCATTTTCCCAAGAGGAGACAGCGCCCAGAAGCCCCCTCATGACTTTCTAATCCTTACCCCGTCAGGCATAGCCAGTCTCTGTTTCCATCACTGTGCACTTGTTTTCCGTGCGTTCATTCTTCTCGTAGATGGAACCCTAGAGCATGGAGTATTGTGTGTTGGGCGCTTTGCTCAGTGCCCTGTTGGAGATGTGTCCAGGTCGCGCCGCTGAGGTTCATTCTGATGCTTTGTGTTCTCCCGTCGGTATGAACACCCCACAGTTCATTCACTGGTCTGTTGCAGACGAACTTGGGCATTTCCAGCGGGGGCCGTGACACATCTTGTGTTTTGGTGGACGTGTGCCCATCCTGCCGCTGCGAATAGAGCAAGAAGCTGAGCTCCTAGTGTATGCGGTGTGTGCGGGCACCCTGGTAAATAACTCAACAGTTTCTCAGAGCGGTCGGAGAGAGGCTCCTTCGGTTTTGTGGCAGGATCACAAACCCCTGGTGATGGGAGCGGCCTCGGGGGCTACCGCCAAACAGCGGACACACTCACTGGAAGTCGGGGAGGCCGTTGGTCACCATGCAGTGGCCCAGGTGACCAGGGGGCTGGTGCCAGGCCACTTCCCCCGGGTGTCCTTCCCAGCCCTGCTCCCCTCTCTGAGACTTGTGGCCTGGGTGGGGTCCCCTCGGGAGGGCACGCAGCCTCTTACCGTCCTTGAACCGAGCCGTGGAGGAAAATGCCTCTCGCAAGCG
Source organism: Mustela nigripes (assembly GCF_022355385.1). NCBI lineage: Eukaryota > Metazoa > Chordata > Mammalia > Carnivora > Mustelidae > Mustela > Mustela nigripes. The sequence goes on from NC_081563.1 coordinate 6,950,344, forward strand.
GCTGTTGTGCGAAACGTCTGTGCACAAGCATTCGGCGAGCGTCCTGCCTCACACCTGGAGACCGTGTTGGAATTCGTCGTTCCTAAGACTCCTGTGTCCCCTCAGACATAGTCATAATCCAAAACCCATCCATCTGGACTCCAGACCCCACTCTATTTTCCTCCCTCGGGGACTTTGCTCTCTAATGAAGTTAGAGTTCAGGATATATTAAAATAATTTGTCAGCTCTTGAGCACACATCCGCCCCTGGTGTGAACGGCGGGAGAGGCCGTTGGGTTCTCTGTGGGTCCCAGGTGGGGTGGGAAGTCTAGGTCTGGGTGTGAGGAGGCGTCAGGCACTGAAGGAAGATGCTTTCTAGCAGTTTCCTCAGGACTGGCCAGCAAGGTCAGTGGGCACTGCATCCCTCCTTGTGTGGGTCCAGGAACTGGGCCCAAAAGGCCCCCAGAACTGTAACTCCTTACATGGGGCAGGGAGAGGGGCTGCCTGGGCCATTTCGGGAGCTGAACTGAGCGTTCAGTGCCGTGTCCCTCCCTGAGTGTGTATCCCGAGAGACCTCCCCCGCTTCCTGCTGTGCACTGGGTCATGCCCTTGACTGCAGAGTGATGGCGTGAGCTTGTGTCTGGGCCCACCCCAGACGCGGGGCGCACATCTGAGCGTACCCAACTGGCCATGGGCTCAGAAGTGGAGCTGTTGTCCCTGCGTCTCACACACGCGTCGGGCACGCACGCTGCTTGTGTGTGGAGTACTTTCTGTGTCTGGCGGGGGGTCTCCGAGGCAGGGCTGCAGCTCAGCCTGCGACGTGTGCCTAGGGGACACATCCCGGGGTTCGAGGCCACCGGGCTCTGGTGGGTAGCCCTGCGGTTTGCCTACCTGCTCCTGTGAGCCTGCTCTTTGCCCTTCGGTCCGAAGACCTTGACCTGGAGTCCTTCGCCCCCACCCCAAACGGCTTTGTTGAAACGTAACTCACATGCCATATAATTCACCCATTTAAAGTACATGATGCACAAATAAGTAAATCAAAATCAAGTACACAATGCGATGGGTTTTAGTACATTTACACGTATGTGCAACCGTCCCTACGGTCAGTTTTAGAATACTTCCATCGCGCCGAAAGGAACCTCCCATCCCCTTCGGCCGTCCCTTCTACCTCCCCATCCCCCAGCCCTGAGAAACCGTGAATTTCTGTCTCTAGAGATTTCTTATCTGGACACTTTATGTAATGCGATCGTGTCATATTTATCCTTCTGTGTCTGATTTTTTTTCACTTGGCATAATCTTTTCAGGATTCAGCTGTGTTGTAACATGTGTCAATTTCATTTCTTTTTATGGCTGAATAATATTTCACCATATGAATATGCCACGTTCTGTTCTCATTCATCTGTTGATGGACATCTGGGTTGTTTCCACCTTTTGGTTATTATGCGCAGTGCTGCTGCAAACATTGTGTAGGAGTCTTTGTGTGGCTCTGTGTTTTCCTATCTCTTGGGTATATGCCCAGGAGCCAAGTTTCTGGGTTACATGGTGACTATATGTTTAATCATTTGAGGAACTGCCAGACTGTTTTCCAAAGCAGCTGCTCCATTAAATTCCTAATAGCAATGTATGAGGGTTCTGATTTTTCCAAATCCTTGTCAGTGCTTGTATAGATTTGACTTTTTAATTTCTAGAAATCTTAGCAGGTGTGAAGTGGTATCTCATTGTGCTTCTGATTTGTGTCTCTCTAATAACTAATGATGTTGAGAATCTTTTCATGTGTTTTATTGGTCTTTGTATGTCTTCTTAGAGGACTGTCTATTCACAACCTTTGCCCATACTTTAATTGGTTTATAAGCCTTTCTGTTGAATTATAAGGGTTCTTTATATATTCTAGATACAAGTCCTTTATCAGTTATATGATTTGCAAATATGTCCACCCATTTTGTGGGTTGTCTTTTCATTTTCTTGTCTGTGTCCTCTAAAGCACAAATCTTACATTTTGATGAATTCCAATTTATTTATCTTATGTGGTTTTTTTTTTTTTTTGCTTTTGGTGTTGTATCTAAGAATCCTTTGCCAAATCCAAAATTATGAAGATTTAACCTTATGGTTTTTTTCTAAGAGTTTTATAGTTTGGGTTCTTGCATTAAGTTCTCTGACCCATTTTGAGTTAATTTTCTATATGATGTGAAGTAAGGGTCCAGCTTCATTCTTTTGCATGTGGCTATGTTGTCCCATCACCATTTGTCTACAAGATACTCTTTCCCTATCGGCTGGCTAGTCGAGGCACACTGGTTCCAAATCAGTTGACCAAAGATGTGTGGGTTTATTTTTGGATCCTTAATTCTGTTTCATTGATTCTGATTTATGGGCCAATACCATACTATCTTGGTTATTATTGCTTTGCAGTAAGTTTTGAAATTGAGAGGTGTGACTCCTATGTTCTTGTTCTTTAGGATTGTTCTGACGACCCTGGGTCCCTTGCAATTCCATATGAAATTTAGAATCAGCTTGTCAGTTTCTGCAAAGAAGTAAGCTGGGATTCTGATGGGGGATTGTATCGAATCTATAGATTAGTTTGGGGAGTATTGCCATCTTAATAATGTTAAGTCCTTCTGATTCATGAGCATAGGATATTTTCCCAATTATTTAGATCTTCTTTTTTCCCCCCAACAATATTTTATATGTTTTCAAAGTATAAATTCTGCACGTCTTTTGTTCCTATTCTATTCTTTTTGATGCTATTACTAATGGAATTATTTTCTCAATTTCATTTTTGGGTTTTTCATTGCAACTATATGGAAATGCAGTTGATTTTTTTTTTTCAAGATTATTTGTTTATTTATTTGACAGAGAGAGACACACATGGGAGAGGGGAACACAAGCAGGGAGAGTGGGAGAGGGAGAAGCAGGCTTCCCGTTGAGCAGGGAGCGAGATGCGGGGCTCCATTCCAGGACTCTGAGATCATGACCTGAGTCAAAGGTAGATGCCTAATGACTGAGGCACACAGGTGCCCTATGACTGATTTTTGTATATTGATCATATATCCAGCAACCTTGCTAAAGTGTTAGGCTTTTTTTTTTTTTTTAAAGTGGAATCTTTAGGATTTTCTATATACAAGATAATGTCATCTGCAGATAGAGATCATTTTACTTCTTTTCTAATCCTGTACTTCATTTTCTTGCCTTATTAGCCTGGTTAGAACCTCTAGGATATTGTTGAATAGAAGTGGTGAGAGCGGGCAACCTTGTCTCAGTGCTCATCTGAGGTAGAGAGCATTTCGTCTTTCACCATTAAGTAGGATGTTGGCCTCGTCAGGTTGAAGAAATTCCCTTCTATTCCTAGACTATTTAGTGTTTTTATTATGAAAGTGTTGGATTTTGTCAAGTACCTTTTCTGCATCAATTAAGCGTGTGATTTTTGCTTTTTACTTTTATTGATAAGCTATACTTCACGAATTGATTTTCAGATGGTAAACCAACCTTGCGTTCCTGAGATAAATCCCAGTTGGTCATGGTGTAAAATTCTTTCTATTCTTCAGGTCACTGGTTTTGGTACACTAGTGCTTTGTTGATTTTTGTTTGTTTTTGCATCTGTGTGCATTAGAGACCGGTCTGTATCTTCTCTGCTGAAGTCTGTCTGGTTTTGATATCAGGTAATACTGGCCTTATAGGACAAGTTGGGAAGTGTTCCCTCTTATTCTATTTTTTTTTGGAAGAATTTGTGAAAATTGGTATTGATTCTTTCGATGTTTGTGGAATTCAGCAGTGAAGCCCTTTGGGTCTGGGCTTTTTTGTGTGCGAGTCGCACTTTGCTTGCTGATTCCATCCAGTGCCTCGTCCGTCATAGGCATTTCGGAGGGTCTCCTTTGTTCCAGCTTGTCTATTCTTCTCGGGGAAGGGGTGGTGTCCGGGTCTCTCCACCGGCTCCGAGTCCTAGAAGCACATTCCTTCTGCTCTTTCGGTCACTGTTCTCATTCACTGACTCTTCTGTGTGCCAAACACGTTTCTGTGCATTAGCTCGTTTAGTTTTTACAAGAACTGGGTGCACCAGGTGAGGGCGATTATCACCTCCCTTTTACGTACCTAGAAACTGAGGCAGAGAGAAGTTAAACAGTGGGTCAGGGTCACACCGCCAGGCAACAGAAGAGCTAGGATTCGAGCCAGGCGGTCCGGCCACACAGCCCTCTCCGGTGTCCTTCTCCCTGCTCTCCTGAGGCCCTGCTTTCTGCTAGGAGCTGGGAGTACAAAAGTAGGTCAGACCTGATCATTGCCCAAGTGACTCCCCAGGAACCCCAAACCTGAGAGAAGGCGGTATCTTATGTCTAACATGAGCAAGGGGCTGGGGAAGGTGGGGTGTCAGGAAGGACCCCATGGGGCAAGTGATGTGGGAAGCGAGCTTCAAAGGACGGTCCAGTTCAGGGGTGCTTGTGGCTTTTGTCCAGGCCTTTGTCTTTCGTGTCTCGTCTCTCCCAGGTCCTCAGCAGAAGGGCCTCACAGAGAACCTTACCCTGGGATGCTGATGGCCGAGACTCCCCACTGGCGGGAGTCTGGAGCAGTGGGACTGTGCCCCGTGTGTCTGTTTGAATCACCCAGGCCTCTGCACTTAGCTCTTCTGGAGAGGAAGAGGCCAACCATTTGCAAGACAATTGCTAGACAGAAATCAGGAGCCGCCAGACATAACTCAACATAATTATTTCTGCATAATGACTTCTGCTACTTGATTCAGTCTTGAGCAACGACTGTAATCTTTATCTGTCACGGAAAGCTGGTGGCTCGGGAGCCCCTGTGGCTCAGCGATAGAGCCCGGAGGAAATTTGCAATTTGAGTTAATGGAGTGTTCCCAGGCAGCTGGGGAGACAGAGGCTTCAAGGCCTCCAGAATGATGGACCCTCCTCTGGCGAGGAAGCCTGATGGCAGTGCCAGCCGGCCTCTGAGGGGACACAGCCCACAGGCTTTGTCGCAGATGGGGAAACAGAATGGCAGAGATGACAGGGCGTGCCCAGGTCACAAGGCCACTTAGCGGCAGAGGCACACCCGGAAACAGAGCTTCTCCTCCTCTGCTCTCTTGCCACACAGTACTTTCCCGAACGAGCTGGTGTGTGCCTCTGGGACCGGAAGAGCTTCAATGGAAGGTGTCTGTGTGGACCAGGAATGTTCTCAGCTGGCACTTGGGGCCCTGAGCTGGTAACTGAGCATGTTGACTGTTGAGGGCTGCCCCCAGGAGACTGGAAGTGGTAGGGCCTTTGTAGCGGACAGGCAATTGACCTTGACCCAAGCGCGGTCCAGGGGCATGAACCATGCAGTGCGTGTGGTGGCTGAATGTGTCCTGGAGGGCAGGGTCTCCCTGAGAGGGCTAAGGGCTGGGGGAGCCCCTGCTCTGGCTCTAGGCTCCCCTGACTCACAGGGGCGCCTTCTCACTGCATTCCCACAGTCTCCTAGAAGCTCCTGTAACTAACGGAGAGAGCAGGCCTGGGTTTGGGGATTGGCATTTTTGGCATCCCACTTAGCCACCTCTGACCGCGGCAAATGTCCCCAAGTATGTTTGCCCCTCTGTGAACTGGGGGTTAGAATGGGCTCTCCCTGCGAGGACTGCTAAAAGGGTGGAACTCAAGGCTTCTAGCACATTCTGCTGCTGGCTCTGTTACTGGGTTTTGCAAAGGTGACCTTGGGGAGGGCCCTTGACCACATCTGGACCTGATTTTCCCTGAGTGTCAAAGCAGGGTTTACAGAGCCACAAGATGGCTTAGCTAAGATCATGGACTTGAAAGTGCCTTTAAAAAATATGGGACAAGGGGGAGCACAGAGGACTTTTGGGGAAGTAGAACTTCTCTGTATGATACTGTCATGTGGACATATGTCATCACACACCCGTCTAGACGCACAGAAGGAACACCAGTGAGAGTGGGTGCCACCTATGGATTTGGGGTGATGTGTGTCGACCTAGGATCATCAGCTGTCAGAAATGTGCCGCCATATGGGCATGCCGATCCTGGGGAAGGCTGCTCATGTTTGCCGTGAAACATTGAACTGCTCTAAAAATAAAGTCTATTAAAAAATACATTATATAATGGAATAAAATATATACATAAATATTTGAAATACCGTGTACACATATATGTGTGTCTGTATACGTGTGTGTGTGTGTGTGCGTGTGTGTGTGTGTCAGTGGCTCTGTCTAAAAGCTCAGTGACCTTCCTGTGGGAATTTCTGGTGGGAAGATGTATGACTTTTCTACTCGAGGCCTCAGAGCCCAGTGGGGAGTTTAAATAACGGACTTGGCTTAGAAGTTCTGTATTGGTGACTTGGGATAGGATTTTAACCCTGAGGCAAGTGCGCTCTGCTTCCGGGAACGTCTATGTGATGCCTCTGGGGGCCCTCATTTGTCAAATGTTGATTACTTATTGAGTGCCACTGTATACCCGCCGCCAGAGGCAGAGGCAGTCCCTTCCGGCCCTCCCGCCTCTCCGAGCCGGTTGGAGGAGACGCAGCCCCTCCTTCTGCAGGAGCAAAGGCGCGAGGGGCGCCCCGCTCGCACCTGTACCGTCCAGGGTAGGAGACAACCACGGGTTACAGGAAAAGAACTGGGAAGTGTGCTTAGATTAGGAAGAAGAATGGGGTTTCAGGCGAAGAGACGCCATGACAGGGGACTGGGGCTCGAGAAAGAGCCAGCCAGAGGGGAAGGCGGCTGCGAGAGCCCAGGACGGTCTGGGCTCCGTTCTGGCTCTGCCGCTTGGAAGATACATGCCCTTGAGCGAGTAGTTCGCTTCTCTGAGCCTCAGCTTCCCCACCTGGAAACTGGGGTCAGTCGTTACATCTACCTCATAGGGCCGTTGGGAGGATCGAACTGGCCAGTGCAAATAAGTGCCCAGAAAGTTCTTAGCGCGGCCGTTGGTGACCACGAGAACATTGTATTTACACACCCCGTCCAGGGTGCAGCCTGTTCACAAGAAGGGGTGAAGGAGGAGGTCAGCTCTGTCGGCCACGCAGGCAGGGTGTGTGGAATGTGCTAGAAGCTGTTGGTGTGAGGATTGGAGGGGGTGGGGGAGTGGTTTGGGCCACCCAGGACGCCCACGGTGCCTGGGCGTCTCTTCTCACAGTGACCCTGTGACTCCGAGTGGTTGGTTCTTGGCTCCAGGTAGCTCGAGGTTGCTCAAGGTTGGCGACGCCCTTGGGCCGTTTCTGCATGCCGGGGTGGGAGCTTGTCTGCGGGAGCCCCTTTGAGCCTGCTCTGTGCCAGGCCGTGGTGTGCACGATCCCGGGGCCCTGATGGTGACCCTGTGGGTCAGAGCGTTGGGACAGGCCCAGTGACTCAGTGACGCTGCCAGCACCCCAGCCCCAGGTGTGCGGACCGCAGAGGCCGTCCTGGCTTTTGCTCCAACATGTGGCAGTCAGCCACGGCGTGGCTGGCATCTCCCCCGGAGACTGCTCCCAACAGGACTGCAGCAGGGCAGCAGGGACATATGCTCATGGCCCTTGCCCTCAAGGGCTGGACCTTCCTTTGCTCTCTGTGGGGCTCACAAAAGCTGTAGTCCCCCCGATAGGCACACAGAAGCCACCAGAAAGGCAATGGGCTCCGGGCCGGGGCTGTACGCACCCTAAATGGGTCATGGTCTCCAGCCTAGACAAGGCTGTGGAACGTGCCCCTGCAGCTTCCTGTCCCGACTGCCTCCACCCCGACTTGGCCTTGGGTAAGTCACTTTGGGAGGCCAGAGGGGCCTGGAAGGAGGGAGGACCCGTCGCTGGGGTGGGGTGAGGTCCTGCCTGTCGCTGCCGTGTGAGGACTTCACCCAGCTCAGTGGGAAGAGACCAGGAGTCGGGGGACAGCTGCCCGGCTGTCCTGACGAGGTGGTCCGGTCACAGACTCTGGGTTGGGAAGAGCCCACCCAGGTCCCGTGACCATTTTGGTTCTCGCCTGAAGCCAGCCAGGTCTTTCTAGTAGGTCGTTTGACCTGCGATGCTTTGATCTGGGAATTAGAACATTCCTGAAGCTTCTATCTCCCAAGCCTTGCCCACCTTCTACCTCCACAGAGGGGGAAGAGCTGCCTTCCCAGGGCCCCAGGGCTGAGCCTCCCCACCACCACCTCCTTTCTCCCCCAGGCCTCGCTGGGGTCTCTGAAACCTTGGGTTCAGATGTCCCCTTCTCTGGTCCCACCCCTGACCCTTCCAGACTTTTCTCTGGCTTCCCAGATTCCTCCCAGATTCCTTCCCAGATTCCTTCCCAGATTCCTTCCTGCCGCCCCAAGGGCCTGACCAGCCTTCTCACTCACAGCCCCACACCCCTCCTGCCCTCCAGTAGCACAGCAAGCCCTTGCCGGGCCCGGCCCCCAAACCTGGAGCCCAGCTGCTGTCCTCTCAGACAAGGGGTCAAGTCCACAGTAATTTGCATGACCTACAAGCCCTTGGTCTGTTTGAAGCCACCACCCTCCGGGCCCCATCTCAGACCACTGCTTGCTTCGGGTTCTTGTGAGAGCAGAGGGCCTGTAATGTTGAACGTGCCGTCCAGCCCACAGGCCTTTGCTCACTGGCAGCCTCTGCGTAGACCCCTGTCCCCTTTCTTGGCCTGGCCCACTCCTGTCCAGCCTGTACAGCGGAGCTCAGAGGTTTCACCCTTTTCCAAAGCCTTCCTGGCCCCCGGGGCTGAGCCTACTGCCTGTCCTCTGTCCTCTAAAGGCCCTCCCTAGGGCTCCCTTGCCATCAGATGGTGTCCCCAACAGGAAGTGCTGGCTGTGCGCTGAACAAGCCCCGCTGGGGGCCCAGGACCCCACCGCCTCTGCTGTGCTGTCGCTCCCGCTGGGCTCATGGTTCGGTTCTGTTCCCAGGTGAGGAAGTAGGTGGTAAGTGTGAGAAGGGGCTCTGCCCTTGGGTTTGTGCCCTCGGATCCGTTGGGCTCACTTCACAGCCGCCCTGCCTCATCTGTAAGAGGGTCAGTCACGCCTCCCCCTTGGGGTGGTTGCAAGAGTAGAGGCGTGGGAAGGCCTCAGCTGCCCCACAGCCCTTCTTCCTTTTCCTCCTCCTGCTTCTGGTAATTAGGACAGTGGCTGTCATTAGTCACCGGCCCTGCCTGGCTCAGCCTGACCCACCCCAGGACTGTGAGCCCCAGCCGAGGCCCAGGATGTGGGGTCTGTGGCCGAAGACCAACCGACCAAGGGGCAGGGGGCAGTGTGGGGGAGGGGCCGCTGGGGGCTCATCCCTGCGGGGCCAGGACCAGCCCAGGAGAGCCTACCCAGAGCCCTCGCAGAAGGTCCGGACTTTTCTAGGCCCTCCAAGGAATCACCTTTATGGCTCAGCTGTGAGGCTACTATTTGCGCCCAAAACCTACCTCAATTTCCACCTTAATAAACCACCCTGAGGTGGCTGGGTGCCGGGCACTCAAGCCCTGAGGGCGTCTGAGGGGGCAGAGGCCTGGCTGCTGGTTTCCCGTAAGTCCCCCCAATGGCTGTGTGTGGCAGGTGGGTCAGACCAGCAGGCTCCCAGCAGCCCCCAGATAGCAGAGCTCTGCTCCCTGCTCCCGCCAGGAAGCCTGCATCTCTCGGGCACGGGGGTCCCCCCATCTCTTGTTTGGGTGTCCTTCATTCTCTCATCTGTCCTCCTCACCTTGTGACATGTTCCCGTGGTAGCCTCTGCCTCAGGGGAGAGAGGAGCCGGGAAGGTACAGCTTTCACTCATTCCATCTCCGCCAGCCCTGTGGGAGCTGGGAAACAGGAGAAAGTGGGGCTCTGTGTCCCCCCAGACCTTGTCTGTGTCCAGGCACACCTCAGAGACGCTGCGGCCTCCGTTCCAGACCACAGCCACGAGGCAAATGTCCCAGTAAAGCGAGTCAGTGACTGTTTCCATTTCCCAGTGTGCACAAAACCTGTGTTTATACTATACTGTAGTCTGTTAGGTGTGAAAAAGCATTATGTCTAAAATAAATAATGAGCATCCCTTCATTTAAAAATACTCTATTGCTAAAAATGCTAATCGTCACCTGAGCTTACTGTGAGTGGCCACCGCTATTGGAGAAATCACCGTAACAAATAGAATCATAATGCAGTCATTTGAAATATGAAAGAATTACCAAAATGTGACACAGAAACGTGAAGTCAGCAAATGCTCTTGGGCAATGCCACTGATAGACTAACTTGATGCATGGTTGCGACAAACCTTGAATTTGTAAAAAATGTACTATCCGCGGGGCGCCTGGGTGGCTCAGTCAGTTAGGCCTCTGACTTTGGCTCAGGTCACGATCCCGGGGTCCTGGGATCGAGCCCTGTGTGGGGCTTCCTGCTCAGTGGGGAGCCTGCCTCTCCCTCTCCCTCTGCCCCCCCCTCCACTTGTGCCCCCCCATCTCTCTGTGAATAAATAAATAAAATCTTCAGAAAAAAACGCGTCATCCACGAGGTATGAGAAAGCAGAAGCCTGGTAAAACTGAGGTGTTCCTGTACACATGTCCCAGCTAGAGGCTCGGTGGTTGGCACAGGTGCATGGGTTGGGGTTCGGGGAGGCTTCTGGCCAGGTCAAGTCCTGCTGAGGCTAGTAGCTAGATGTCAGGAGCAGGGACAGGGGCCCAAGGGGCAGTCAAGGAGTGTTTCTTCCCAGCCTAGGGCCCCAATGCCCACAGCAGAGACCCACTAACCCCTGCTCCTACCCCCACTGCTACCACCAAAAGAGATGAGGAACTCTGGGAGTCCAGTGGTATTTCTCGCAACTCAGTATCCTTGGCCGTGGATGTCCTAGGTCAGGTGACAGCAAATGGGAGGACCCCTTCTTTTTACTCCCAGGCACTGGAGGAGTAGCACCTGTGTGTGAGGCCGTGCGTTCCAGGCGCCCCCCCCCCCCCGCCCCCAGCAACCCTGCGTTCATTTACTTAATGGGTAGTTATTGATCACACACTCTGCGCCAGGAAGCGTCTAGGTTCTGGGCTTCCTTCCGATAGAGAACAAACCAGAATAAAGCCTGGCCCTGGGGAACTTGCCTTCTAGTTCTGGGGGTAGAGAAACAATGAACTCAATAAAATACGGAGGGAAGAATCAAATAGGACAGGAGAATAAAGAATGTGTGGTGGGGTTTTGGCTTTGATAGAAGGCTAGGGAAGGCCTCGCTGGGGAGTATGTTGAGGAAAGACCCGAAGGAGAGGAGGAAGCTGTTTTATATCTGAGGAACAGCCAGTGCAAAGGGCTTGTGGCAGAAGACTCCCAGGTCGTTAAGGAGCAGCAAGAGGATTGGTGTCACTGCTGGGAGATGAACAGGTGCGGGGACGGATGGACCAGGCCTTGGGATGGGAGTGGGCGGAGGTCATACACGGGGGCAGGACACCGGCAGCGCTAAACCCGACGAGGAACACGGGGAATAACGCGCCATCTCAGCGCCGCCAAAATCAAACCATGCAGGGGACCTCCCTGGTCCTTTCCATAGTGACCCCCTCCTCAAAAATTTTATAACTATTGCTCACAGAGATCTGTATGGCCATGGCTCTGCTGGCAGATGTTCGGTGAACCGGGGCAGGAGACTTGGGTTCTGCGTAACACTGGGCTGACCTCTTCTCTGGGTAGTGGCCTTGTGGCCCCTGCGGGAGTGTTGCTGGTCTGCGGGTCCCAGAGGCCAGAGGGTTGTCCCCTTGCCGCTCTGAAGTGGCCTGCAAAGTAGAAACGGCTCCAGTTTTGAGGCAGGGCGCCAGGAGAGGGGAAACCCTTCCTGTGTTGCAAGTTGAGGGTTATTTTTATAGTGACGGGGGATGACTTTGCAATATTGCTTCCTGTGGGCATCTCCTTCAAGCCTCAACCCAGGGGGCGGGTCCTACATGGCGGGCACGGTGGGCAGCCTGCAGTGTGGGCACCTGTGTGTGTGCACGCACAGACACGCACAGACACACGCGTGCGCACGCACCATGGGCACGCGTGAGTTGGCTTGGCGTTCTCATCCAGTGGGGAATCCACGGAGGGAGTGTTGTTTCGGCCCAAAACAGGACTGCCAGCCCCGGGCCAGGGAATCACTGCCTTGGGTGTCCCTGAGCGGAAGGATTCTGCATTGTGTTGGGGAGATGAAAGGCAGAGATAAAAGGAGGGGCGCTTGACCTGCCGATCAGCCTTGGCTCCGTGCCGAAAGGGCGGGGCTCAGAGGGAGCCTCCACATGCAATGAATGAATGAATGAATGCAGGCGATGACCCCAAGGTCTTGCAGCTTGTTGGCTCCTGGGCCAGGGCCCCCTGCCAGGTCCGCGTCCGCACAGGCCCTTGCTCTTAGTTCGGCCGACACCGATCCTTCTCGCTTCCCAAAGCCCTGATTTCCGGGTCAGCCCACATTTCACGTTTTCTGTCCTGTGGACTCCTTGACTCTTCTTGGACCTGTCAGACTCTGTGTGTGGGTTTGTGGCTGAACGTCCTCCCTGGGAACATACTTCACAAAGGTTTGCTCTGGTGGATGCGCCTGGGACCTCCCAGTGTCTCCCGGAGACGGGCTCCTTTTCTGAAGTTGAAGACTGTCTGGGTTGGGAAATTCAGAGCGCCAGGAAGGTGGGCCCCATGGGGCCAGGCCAAGTTCCCCACGCAAGGGCTGGGCCCGCAGAGGAGCTGGGGGTCGTCAGGCCCACCTTTTCTCCCTGTGTCCCGGACTTCCTTCTTCTCACCGAGTGCCAAGTACTGCAACTTTCCCATGTTTCCAGGCACCGTGCTAATCGGTTACAGGCTTCCTCCCAGCTGCGCTCTGGGTGAACGGAGCTCAGCTACGTCCTTGGGGAAGAGGGTCAGGAAAGGACGTGGGCCCCAGCCTGAAAGCTAGAGTCTGTCGGTTCCTCCTGGAACACCACTTTCCTTTGTCCCCCTTTATGCCACCAGCCTGGGCTCGGTGCCCAGCCGGCAGAGGCGCTCACTCGGCGTAGAGAAGAAGGAAGGGCATGCCTTGCCTTCCCAACTGCACCGCAAGCAGTCTGAGAGCCCCCGTCCTTCTGTGTGTCCCCAGCACGCTGCGCGCTGGTTTTCACTAGGTATGTGCTCAGTTAACGAGTGCCGATCGATGTCCGTGCGCGAGTTTGCGCATCGGTCTCCGCTCTCCCTGCAGATCCGTGCCTTCCGGTGTTGTGATTTAAAGAATGAAAGTGGCAAAGGGCAGCTTTTTTGAGCCATCTGCACTCCTGATCAGAAACACGCTCCTAATGACAAAGTGAAGCCCGCGCCAGCTGTGGTCCCCGAGGGCAGCCCGCACGTCCCCGTTTGGGGGCCTGGCCTGGTGTTTTAGCCAGGCTGATGCCGTTTTTGTTGCGAATGACTTAGTGTTTTTATTTCTTCCCAAAGACATTAAACATGAATCAAATAGCATATGAGATGATTCACTGGAAGTTTCCTTCCAAGTTTAAAAAAAAAAAGAAAGAAAGAAAGAAAGAAAAAAATTTCCGGACTAGGGAGCTGCGCCATGAACAAGCTACTGACTGGCCCCTGGTGGCAGCCAGGCACTCCGAAAGCTCTGCTGTGGGCAGCACCTCATGCAGTGGACTTTCCTGGGGACAGAGCCACTTGTCGGCGCCCACAAACCCCCAGGGGGCTCTGTGCGTCTTGAAAACATCTTTGAAATCTGGTATCTGTAATGACATTTCTTTTCTTTCTTTCCTTTTTTTTTTTTTTTTGGAAATGACATTTCTTACAGTTTCTATCCTTGGTGTCTTAGGATGTGGCCAGACCTCATTCATCAGGGGCACGTGAATTCAGAGTTTGGAAGCGGTTCATTTGGGGCGTGTGTGTTGTGGATTGAGCTGTCACTCAAGCAGGAGCCTGGTGGAAATTTAGCTTTCCACCCGCGACGGGGAGAAGAGCTAAGCAAATGGGTCTGCCGGCCGGGATCCTGGGAAGGGACGCCTGGGTGGCTCAGTCAGCTAAGCTTTGGGTCAGGTCATGATCCCAGGGTCCTGGGTTCGAGCCCTGAGTTGGGGTCCCTGCTTGGGGGAAGAGCCTGCTTCTCCCTCTGCCCACCCCACGCCCTCACCCAACTTGTGCTCTTTCGCAAATAAATAAATAAAATCTTTAAAAAAAAAAAAAGATCCAGGTGCCCGGGTGGCTCAGTGGGTTAAAGCCTCTGCCTTCTGCTTGGGTCATGATCCCAGAGTCCTGGGATCGAGCCCTGCGTCGGGCTCTCTGCTCAGCAGGGAGCTTGCTTCCCCCCCCTCCTCTGCCCGCCTCTCTGCCTACTTGTGATGTCTGTCTGTCAAATAAATAAATAAATAATCTTAAAAAAGAAAAAAGATCCCGGGGAGAGGGACATACATTCCAGCCAAGCAAGTGGGCTTGCTGGGTGCATGCCTCAGGGGCCACTAGTCTCAAGGCATAATTCACAGATGAGGAAAGCAGCCCTTTGAGGCACAGGACTTCCCGGGGCCCCCACTCTGTTCTGACGCTGGGAATGACAGCTGTGCTAATAGCCGCTCACTTCTTACCAGGAAAGCCTCCTCAGCTCCATCACAGAGCTGCTGGTCCAGCCCTCACCCTTTACCCTGAGAAAGAATTCAGAAGCACCTTTTTATTTTTTGAGTTGGACTTGACACATTTGAACCACACTTTGACTAATTAGTCTGAATTCCTTGGATCTGACGTATTTTTTCTTCTGTCCCCTAGTTGCCCTCCTCCTCACACCCTACATTTGTTAATCTATCCCTTTGTTCCAGACTGTCCTCTACTGTTCGGTGCTGTTCTATTGCTGGCCCAGTCATTGCTCATGAAGGCGTTACCTCAAGAGGTAACAGGCCCAGGGCTGTGGAGCCGGGACTGGTCTGGGCTGGTGGCCTTCTCCCAGTGCCCCCAGGGCAAAGTCCTGAAGCTAGCCCTGCCCACCCCTCTGCCACGTGCCCCAAGCCGGCATTTCTGCGGCCACACTGTGCTGTTTCACGCCATCACCACACCTCTGCGGACACTGGGGACTCCTCCTTGAAGGCCACTTTTCAACCCTTCTCTGCTGGGAGAATGTTTTCCCAGACAGCAGCTCCGGTGGCCTGTCCCTGTCCGCCCCAGCAGAGGCCCCGGCGTGTTCTTCGTTATGTTGGGCCCGCAGTGGCTGCCTTTTTCCAGCCTGGGGTCCTGGTGCCTAAGGAGTCTGTACAGGTTCAGTGAGGGGCAGGATAGCAGATAGCCGCGGAATGAATGAGCGAAGGGTCAGCGTGTCCCGTACTGTTTTCTATAAGATGAGAGCACTCCCAGGGTAAAATCCTGGCTGTTCCAGGTACTGTTGAGTCGGAAAGGTCTTCGTCCTGGGAGCACCTCGTGCCCCTGCCCAGCCAGGCCTGGGATCTCTTCTGCTGGCTCTGGGAAGCAGGCGGAGGCATTGGGACAGTCAGCGGCATGTGTATGCGTGATGTATGTAAGCCGTGTGTGTGGTGTGTGCATAGTGTATGTGCCACGTGCTGTGGTAGGGTGTGGGGGTGTGGGGGTGCGTGTGTGTGTGTGTGTGTGTGTGCGTGTGCACCCTGTCCTGCACACATCTGAGCAGCCCAGCCTCCTCAGAATGCTGGAGGTCGCTCTGGGCAAATTCTAGACCTTTCCTTCAGTCTCTGCAAAGCTCCCTGTCCTTCTGGGCATTTGTCCTGTGCAGAAACCAGCTCCTACGTGGACCAGAACTGGGTAGAAGCCACAGACTACCCAGGAGACATCTTGCCCTTAGAGCAGAGCCCATCCGCTCCCTGAGGGGTTCCCCCTCCTTCTCCCTCCCCTGGGGGCCGGTCACAGTGTCCGTGGCTGGCGGGAGCGGAGCGGGGCTCACGGAGCCTCAGGTGGCTTTGCCGGACTCGCAACCCGGGCAGCGCGAGCTTGCTGGAGGCTCTGCTCTGCCCCCGGAGGACTGTCCTTTTCTTCTCTCCTTTTTTCTCATTTTCTCCTAAGAACAGAAGTTAGAATTTCAGGGACTCGGACCTGCACTGGTTGTATCTGGGCCGCTGGGATCCCAGGTTTTCATGCTCTGGGCTGGGCATGTGGGCGAGAGGTGAGTCCAAAAGCGCGGGCAGCCCGTGAGCCCTCGCCAGCCTCAGCCTCTAGCCTCAGCCCCAGCCTCAGCCTCCAGCCCCCAGCCTGGCTCTGCTCCATCCTGCAATTAAGCTCATTAAGCTCTTTTCCTGTATCCTAAAAGCTGTGATGTGACTTCCAGATACTTGAGGTTTTAAATTTGTTAGTCCTTTTATGCCTTCATCGCCCTCTACCCTCGCGGCGACACGGGTCACAGCGGCAGGCGAGGGCTGTTATTCCCGTTTACAGTTCAGGAAACTGAGGCCCAGAGAAGTTCTGAAACAGCCGAGACCATAAGGCGTGGCAGGGGAGCCGGGGAAGAGCATGGGCTGCCCATTTTCCACGCACCCGCTGCCCCGTGTGGCCCCTTTCGTGCACAGCCACCACCGAGCGGGCATTCTGGTCCCACAACGGAGGAGTGAGCAGATGCTGGCCTGAGGCACTGAACCTGGGACCCACCACACCCCAGAGCCTGGCTCGGGGCAACCCCCACCTCCCAGGAGGTGCCCCACTGGCCAGGGTGTATAGGCACCGCCTGTGGGTTTCCCTCCCACGGGGGTTGGGAGGACGGGGGTCCGCATCCTCGAGCATCAGTGCAGAATCCGGGGCTCCCTCGGTCACATGCCATGCGGATCTGTCCCATGCAGGCAGGGCCGGTGCTGGAGTCATTCTGCGGCCGGACACGTGCAGCCTGCAGGCATTTGTGCCAACGTGTGCGGGCTGGCGTCCCAGATCTCCACACCTGAGAAGCACAGCTGAGCCGGGTGGGCACCCCGCCCCCCAGCTCTGTGCCCCCAGGGCTGACTGAAGTGGGGTCAGAGGGGGCCGGAGGGGGGCAGGGGGAACCCTGGCTGAGGGCCACCTAGCTGGGGTGTGTTCACAGACGGAGAGAGGGGGTGGCACGGGTTTGGTGATTGGACCCTGGGGTCTGACATGCCCCAGGCAGGCCCTCTGCTCAGCTATGGCTATTCCCGTGCCAGTAAATGGAGCTTTCCTAATTACCAAGTCTGGATTACAGAATGTCTCTCTTGGAGCTTCAGATCTGGGCAAGAGAGTGCTTTAACGTCCTGATCTGTGATGTGCCTTCCTGGGTCCCCTGATACTGGGGAAGTCACAAAATGTTGGGGCGAGAGGGTCCTAGAAGAGACCCATTTACTCATTCTTCAGCTCCTCCATTCAGGCACTGTGCTAGGCCCTCGGAACCCACAACCCTTACTGCAGGTGGATTTACCGAGCACCGAGCCCTGTCCTGGGCAACGTGGGGATACAGAGGAACGAGAGGAGACAGTCAATAAAGGTGTCAGTGTGGTGCCAAGGAGTAGGGAACGCTAGGACAAGGGGGCGGGGTGAGGGACCAGAGCGTGAGGGCCGATGCTATTTGAGATGGGTTCCTTGGAGAAGGCACCCCCAAGAAGACTCGAGCAAAGACGTGAGCGTTGAGGGAAGGCACCTTGAGACCAGGTGGAGGGAGCAGCACACGCCAAAGGCCTTGTGGCTGGACAGGGCTTCGGCGTGAATGAGGTGTTCTCTTTCCACAGTAAGCTCATGGTCCAGTGAGGGAAAGACACAAGTAAACTGTGTTATAAAGGCTGAGGTCATGATAGAAATGGGTTAAAAATTGGTATTGGGATGCCAAAGAAAGAGGAATTGTTGGGGGCTGGGACGCACAGCCCCGAATAGGGAACGTGTGAGCTGGGCTTTGGAGGTTGAGTAGAAGTTCGCTGGACAGCTGAGGCGAGCAGTCACATGGACAAACCAGTGTTGTTGGAGGCACGAGATGTGTGGGGAAAGCCACCCCCAGTTTCCGCCGCGTTGGCAGCTTCTGCAGGGGAGAGAACGGCCTCTTGGGAGTTTCTCTCTCCTCTTCGCCACTTCCTTTCTCTGAGCTCATTCAGAGCATTCCAGCCTGCGCAGAGTGGAGAGGAAGGCTCCAGACAGGGAGGGGAGCTCTAGGTCTCAGCCAGATCCCTCCCTCCCTCCCTCCTGTCTTCTATTATTATTTTTTTATAGCTTTTGGGGAGTCATGAGGATTTAAGCTTCGGGGGATGGGTGCAGAAGTCCAGAGGGTTTTCAGCGGGATTTCTCAACCAAAGCCCACTGGCCTGGTAAGCTGGATGCAGCAGATTTCCAGGAAGCCCTCTGAAAACGGGCTCCTGGAGGTCAGAGGGCTAAGTTGGGACCTGGGTTGCTCTCTGTAACTGAGCTCCCAAGGGGTCTGCCACTGCCGGCCTCTGTCCCCCTGATCTCATTCAGGGGCTTCCTGAGAGAATACTTTCTACCACTTCTGATCCTCAGCTGTATAAGGACCTGGGCCATCACTGTAGCTGGGCTCTAGGAAGGTTCTCGAAAATGCTGTAACAGAACTTGTGACTGATTGGGAAATGGAAATGCCACGATCTTTCTTTCATGGGTACCTGCCCCAGCTGGGTGGCAGTTAGTAATGGGCCTGTCAGCAGGGTGGTCATGAGTTTCAAGAGTCCCTGTGTGGTGGCCCCAGATCTGCAGGGCCCCAAGGGTCTT
The DNA here is from genome assembly GCF_022355385.1 of Mustela nigripes. Taxonomy (NCBI): domain Eukaryota; kingdom Metazoa; phylum Chordata; class Mammalia; order Carnivora; family Mustelidae; genus Mustela; species Mustela nigripes. The sequence continues at coordinate 6,968,798 of NC_081563.1, forward strand.
CCCAGGGCTGAGCAGCCAGTAGGAATGGAACATCGGACACGTTCATGTGTCATTTTTCTAGTAGCCACGTTAAGAAGGTAAAATGAAACAGAGGAGATGAAGGTTATCAACATGATTCATTTAACCCACAATATCACAGACGGTGTCACTTATCACTCCACATGTCATCAGGATAGCAAAATCATGATGAATTAGTTTACATTATTTTTATGTGGGAAGGCCTCAAAGGCCAATGTGTGCCTTACTCTGTGGGCACATCTGTGAATTTATTTTTTATTTTTTTTTTAAAGATTTTATTTATTTACTTGACAGAGAGAAATCACAAGTAGATGGAGAGGCAGGCAGAGAGAGGGAAGCAGGCTCCCTGCTGAGCAGAGAGCCCGATGCGGGACTCGATCCCAGGACCCTGAGATCATGACCTGAGCTGAAGGCAGAGGCTTAACCCACTGAGCCACCCAGGTGCCCCCACATCTGTGAATTTAGACGGGCCACATTTTCCATGTTCAAGAGCCACATGAGGCTGGTGATTACTGTACTGGGAAAATCTAGGTTATAAACAGAGAAACTGAGGCACCAGAGTTGCAGAGGAGGCGGGAAGGGGGGGTGGGCGGGGGAGGCGGGGTCTCCAGTCTGGAGGAGTCCGCCTGCCTGCACGCACCAGCACCAGGGTCCACCCAGCCGCGTTGCAGCCTGAGCTGCCCCAAGGGTGCTGTTCCTGCTGGGGGCAATCCGGCAATGGTCACAGACCCTTTGGGACAGGACTGGCCCCCTCCTCAGACCAGCTGCACTAGAAACCAAGGCTGCCTGCAGCTTGCCTCTCACCCGCTTCCTTGGAGAAGAGAAGGGCCAATTCAGCATTTGTCCATTTGTTAATGAGTCACCAGAGCAAACTGCCCGTTTTCTGCGGGTCCCTTCAGCCCCGACTTTCCTGTTCGACCCCAGGCAAAACAAGCTCTCATCCCCAGAAGAGCCCGAGGGTTGCTTGAAGTTCAGATTCACCGCGGATCCCAGCCCTCCCCCTGCCCCCCAGCCTCATCATGACTTTGGCCTTTCCTAAGGACTTGCTTCCTCCGAGTGCTTGTAAGTCTGCTTGGCCCAGGGAGCTCTGGAGATCTAACCTGATGAAAGCATTTTATTTTATTTTTTTTTAAAGATTTTTAATTTATTTGACAGAGAGATCACAAGTAGGCAGAGAGAGAGAGAGAGGGTAGGAAGCAGGCTCCCTGTGGAGCAGAGAGCCCGATGCGGGGCTTGATCCCAGGACCCTGGGATCATGACCTGAGCTGAAGGCAGAGGCTTTAACCCCCTGAGCCACCCAGGCGTCCGAAAGCATTTTAAAGCGATGGCTGCAGTGTCGACCCACGCCGTCAGCCAGTGTGATTAATGCACACGCTCGGTACTAGGTTCCCTGGAGCCTCACCAAGCATTTGGAAGAACTACGCCATTAAAAAGGCTTTAATTTGCAGGCGATACCTACTTCGGGTTAAATATTTTCACAGGGCTCCCTAGCTACATGTTTGCGCTTTTTTTTTTTTTTCTCTCGGAACAATTTAGCACATTAAGAACGATAGATGGAGTAAGCGAGAGCCAGAGAGACGGACGGATGTAAGTGCTACATTAACCGTCTCTTCATTCTTCCGTTACTGGGAATGAAAATGCGATCTTTGATGCATTCTGAAGGCTGTTGGCTGTCTGATCCGAGCCCTGCTTGATCACGAAGCTTTTCAAGCGGAGTGAGACGGTGGCTCTGATCCTGAATTGATCACCCTTCCTGGCACACCCATTCTTCACCCCATCCGTCAGCGGAGATGAGAAATTTTCTGGTCTACAGATGAAGGATGGTGTATGCCTGAGCACCAGGGCTGTGGGGCCATTTCTGCTGAGAAAGGGGGTGGTTGCTTTGTCTCTGCAGAAAGGCTGGCTTGTTTGCCTCCTTCTTCCCAGCCAGCCAGTCATCAATAACGGTTCCTTGGCGTGATTAGTAAAAGAGGGGTCAGTGTTCATGCAGCGTCCCCCCGTCCTGGGTCCCTGGGAGGCTGCGTGCTCTGGGCTGAGCGCCTCCAGGACAGAGCTAAAATGAGGCTCTCGGGGTTAACTGTTGCGTCTGAGTCTTCAGGAAGCACATGGGAGCTGGCCCAGTGAGGGGCGTGAGGGACTCCATTTCACCTTCATGGGCGCCACTTCATGGTGGGGGAACTATCCGCCGGGAGCGCCGTGGTGGCCTCCATCACTGCCTGCGGGCCCCGGGCAGGGAAGGGACCCCAGGGAAGGTCACAGATGAGTTCGTGCTTCATGGAAACCTCACTTGTGTCTAAGATGGAGATAACATTGCCCCCTCCCAGCCTGGCCAAGGTGGCCCCCGCCTTCCCAGCGCTTGGACTTTGCCTAGAGGTAGCCTATGGGCGTCGACCTCCAGTGGCTTTTTGGTTTGGTTTTATTTGTTGTAGTAGGCTTCCATGCCCAGCGTGGAGCCCAGTGTGGGGCTTGAACTCACAGCCCTGAGATCAAGACCTGAGCAGAAATCACATGTTGGTCATGTGACCAAGGAGCTACCTAGGCTCCCTGACCTCCAGGGGCTTTTAAAGTCCTCCTTATAGGGGCACCTGGGTGGCTCAGTGGGTTAAGCCTCTGCCTTCGGCTCAGATCATGATCCCAGGGTCCTGGGATCGAGCCCCGAATGGGGCTCTCTGCTCAGCGGGAAGCCTGCTTCCTCCTCTCTCTCTGCCTGCCTCTCTGCCTACTTGTGATCTCTGTCCAATAAATAAATAAAATCTTTAAAAAAAAAAAGACCTCCTTATAGTTGGGGTCCATTATCAAAGGAGCAAGACTGATACAAAGCGAAGTTAACAAGCAAAGCTTTATTTGTGCCAAGCATCAAGAATCGACTGACTGGTCAGGGCCGCCCGTAAAGAGAGCGACCCCTCCCAATCTCACAGGCTACCTTTTACTGGGTAAAACCGCAACCCATATCTTGTTATTTTAACCTACCGGGTTTGTGTGTCTTTTCACTCTGGTCATAATTGGCGCCCAAGTTTGGCGGCCAAAAGGCGGGGTTTACATTCTTTGGTGGTTAGGGAGGTTGCATATGTGCTTTTTACTGATTAGATGTTTTCATCTGGCCTGACTTGTCCTTGTATTCTGGGTTCTGTTATCAGGGACTAGCCAACTATGCTTTACTGGTTTCCTGGACTTGCTTTTAAGTAATTTTTTCTCGGGGGAAGGGTTAATTTAAGTTTACCGCACAAACAACAAAATGGCTGTTTAACCAAGATGGAGTCGCTCTGGCTAAGTAGAGCCTTACACTTATCTTTTGGTTTTGATTACGCATGCTGTCTTCCTAGGCAGACTGCCTAGCCCCCCGTCCCTCTGGGAATGTAATCCTTTGTCCCAGGAGCACCACCCACCCCACCCCGACCCCGTCCATAGGCACCTGTGTGGTAACTGCCTGAGCACATCGAGAACAAGAAGGTGCATCCCTGGCCATTCTGAGGGCCTGATGGGCTCCAGGAGACTGCACCCCCTGTGTGCCCAGCCTGGCGCCAGGTCCCGAAAACATGCTGATGGCCCCCACTTCTGGGCTTGAGTTTTAGGGGTACAGAGCACCGGCAAGCGGGCAAGCATCCCCACAATTAAATGACTCAGGACCCAGTGCAGGGTGAGGTGGGGCACACCAACATGTAGACCTCACTTTTCCAGAATCTTCCAGGGAATGCTGTATTCCCTTCCTCGACTCCTTCGCCTTCCTTGGGAGGGGTCACCGCTTGTGGTGAGAGACTCCCCCACCTGGACCTCCAGACCCAGGGATCTTAGACTGTCAGACCAGGAAGAAACCCTAGTTTGGGAAGGAGGCCCTCTCCCCGCATGCAGCCTCCCAGGAACACCCTCCACCCCCCATTTGGAAGCACTGTGAGAGGGGGGCTGGGGGGGACTCGCAGTCTTGTGGGTCAGTTCGGGGACATGCGTGGGAGGGAGCTGGCAAGGCGTGAGGCCACCCCCCCGGGCGCACCGCTGAGCTCTCTCTGCCTGTGACCTTCCAGCTTTGGATTGACGGTACTGGTCCCTCTCCCTAATCTGGTACCTTCCTCTCCGTAAACACGTGTTGTCTCAGGCAGAGTAAGTGTTGGGGGTTTGGCGTTTCTGTCGGATCTAAAAGAACAAAAATCACACACACATCCTGAGGCAGACCGACAGCATCATTCTGAGTGTGGATTTGGTCTTCAGGAGGTGAGTGGACTCTGAAGGGACTGATCCTGAGCCCGCGGAGCCTAGAACTTGACCGAAGGCCGCTTGTTTCCATGGTGAAAGAGACAGGATGCTAATCAGGGTAAAGGATGAGCCATTAACGATCCAACGCGGCCTGGTGAAGGTGCTGTCCGTGGCCACGTGTCCCTCGCGTGGACCCTCCCGTGGACCCTCCCGTGGCCACCTGGCCCTCCCATGGCTGCCCGCTGCAGGGTGCGGGGCGGGGGCCGGACAGCCCGGGCTGAGTGTTGGCTTTGCCTCTGGAGCCTGCTGGCAGGGTGGGAGGGAGGCCGTGGGAGCCTCCCGGTGCCTAGCCCCACAGACACTAATGGCATCTGCTGACTCAGTCCATGGCCAGGGGCAGCTGAGCTAGCATCCCGGGGCTGTCCGGGGCTGTCATAACCAAGTAACACAGACCGGGCAGCTTTAGAAACATTATTTTCTGACAGTCCCAGAGGCCAGAAGTCTGAGACCAAGGTGTCACGGGTTTGGTCCCTTCTGAGGCTTCTCCTGGCTTACAGACGGCTGTCTTCTTGCTGTGACCTCGCATGGCCTTCTGTGTCTGTTTTCTTTTTAAAGATACAATTTTATTTATTTGAGAGAGAGAGCATAAGAGAGAGCATGAGCAGAGAAAGAGACTCCCCGCTGAGCAGGGAGCCTGATGTGGGGCTCCATCCCACGACCCTGAGTGACCTGAGCTGAAGGCAGACACGTAACCAACTGAGCCACCCAGACGCCCTTCCTTCTGTGTCTCCTAAGGGCCCCAGTCACATTAGGTCAGGACCCACCCCTATGACTTCATTTGACCTTAATTACCTCTTAAAGACCCCATTTCCAAATGTATTCGCATTCCAAGGTGAATTTGGGGGTTCCGTCCAGAACGGCGGCCAGCCCACCCTGCTCACGCTGGTCCTCTCCTGCTGCGCCCCGCGTGGTATGATGCGCCCCCTTTGGGGACACGGGGACACACGCTGCTGTTGGCGGGAACAGCGCCGGGTCTGGCACACGGAGTGAAGAACGGGGACGAGCAGGTGTGGAAGGAACCATCCGAGGCCCACCGTGTGCGGGGCTCTGCGGCCGCGGAAGCTTCAGATGGGAGGCCCCATGGGGAGACCCCGGACAACTGTTGGGGTGCCCACTCGGGTCGCTGGCTGAGACATGCCACAACTGGAGGAGAGCATGCCGTATCGGGGCTTCGAAAGCAGCTGAACTGATGGAAGGGTTGGAAGTGAACCCGTTTCAGGCCCACGTGCCTCTGACGTGGAAGTGCTCAAAGCCCTCGGGGTGTTGCAGGTGGCATCTGGGAGCCCCGGGGTGGGGGGAGTGCTGCTCAGTGCTCCGAGGACACAGAGAGGCGAGGCTGCCAGCAGGAAGCCACGCGGCGCGTCACCCTGTGGGGGGGGGGGGCTCTCAGGCCACCCGCCGGGCCAGCTGGGCTCCAAGTTTTGCCGTCCCAAATTTGCCATGCAGAAGTCCCAAGTGACAGGAGGAGGCCAGGAGGCTGTTTAAACAGAACGGACAAAGCAGGGGTGCGGCTGGCAGGTTAATAATGGGACCCTCACAGGAGCAGAGAAAGCACATGGGTGCTGGGCCGGAGAAGGGTGCCCTGGGGACAGAGAGAGCAGAGGGTGTCCGTAGCCCTGAGCTCTGAGGGCTCTCCCTGCGGCCTGGCCTGCCCGCTCAGTGGCTTCTGTGGGGTCACCTTTGGGGGGGGTCCCCACGCTGCACCAGGGGTCTCCCGGACTCCGAGCTCCCCTCCGTGTGTGTAGACATGTGTGCTCGAGAACACGCCCCCAGGAGGCTGGCGTGGGCAGGGGGTGCCTCAGCGAGGGGACCAGCCTCGGAGCAGGTCTCAGGGTCACGCCCAAGGCTAGGCGGGAGAGCCTGTGGGTGGACAGATGGACAGGCAGAGAAGGATGGGCTCCTGGCCTAAGGCCCTGACAACACCCACGTGGCTTCTCCCTGTGCCCTCAGCTCCGGTCTTTGGGTTTGGCAGGCAATGCCATCCCAGTTCCCTGCCATCAGGCCGCCAAGGGGACACCCGGAAGGGCCGGGGAGCTGGTCCAGTGGGGCCCCAAGAGCATGACAGAAAATGCAGAATCCAGAGGCAGCCGCAGCCCCCAAACCTGGCCTGAAGGTTTCCCAGTGGACCGAGATCCGACCTGCTTCTTGGTTGGTTTTCCTTCTCCCGTCAGACATCTTGATTTCCACATTCACCTTTATTTTTCACGTAGGAATCACAGTGGTCATTACCAAAAAAAAAAAAAAAAAA